>NC_083404.1:3621048-3922047 GCF_020745735.1 Hemiscyllium ocellatum | reverse complement strand
CTTTTACTTTTAATGAGGCGGTCTCTAATTGAAACTTAAGAACGCAATGCTGCAGATTTGGTTTGAACAATTAAACAATTGAATACTAAGGAGACAAAATGAACATAAAATAGAATAAAAAAACTATTTACATATAATATAAAGTTAAAGGTTTTAAAACACATGGTAACTATAAGGGCAATGATCCCAAAATTCTCAGTTACTCAAGAAGCTTGACACCATCTAGAACAAAGTAGCATCTTGATCATCACATCAACCATCATCTTAAATTTTCACTCCCTCAATACATAGAGCCAGTGCCTTAAAACAGCTCTGTACAATATACAGAAGCACACCTTGCATGGTACTCATATGATTGGAAAACCACCTTCTTTAAAACTTCATACGCTTCATTTAACTCTGATTTCCACTTGCAGTCTGGAAAAGCTGATAGCTTGGATGCTACCTGGAGCTTTCAATCACCTGAGCTTAAATATTCTCAGCTTCAAATAACCTCCTCAGGGTTTTATCCAAGCACTCATGGCATGGAACTATTACTGAACTCCTTACTCTAAGAAAAGGTAATTTATTTTTACTATCTTCTTCCTTGATCAGAAGAACTGCTTCACACATCCATAAGCATCTAAGAGTACTCAGAACTGTCCCAAAATGAAACTAAAACAAAAAGTTTCTTTGAACTATGCGTAAATCTCCTAAGCTTAAAAGGAACCAAGTGAAAAAGGTTCCTGGCCGAAACCTTAAGCATAAATGTTGACCTGCGAGAGTGGAAATTCTCCAAATGTTATCAGCCGCCCATTATTCTCAGGAATTACTTCTCTATAAGTTGTTTTAAAAGAAATCATAATGGCTACAAAAATATATACAAGGTATTTTTTAAACCCATGAGACACACTGAAAACCAATATGTCACAAATTCAAAATTTAAACTTAAAAATAAATAATATCAAAGTTATAAATGACACACCCAACACCACAAGATCAATACCGTGTTGCTGCATATCAGAAATGCAGCCAGTGTGCCACCATTATTATAGGAATCATTACCAATTAATCTGCAATGGGAATTCATCATCAAGTTGTTTTTTTAACACTGATACTAAAGCTATAGAAGTAGATGTTAGCTATCAGGTTACAGATAAAGATTTTGGAAGAGGGATTAGGTTGGATACCCTTTTGCTACTAGACATAACACGCCAAATGGTCATGTTTTGTCCTGTAAATTTTCAATGATTCTCATTCTCACAGGGTGCACACTGAGGGATAATGATCCATTCATATTACTGAGTAATAATATCAGCATCATCTAATTCCAACCTCTCCTGAAGCATGGGGGAGAGATTGAGACAGCATGGAGTGACTGCAGGCCTATGAACAAACAGCAACTGTATTTTGGAACTTTTACCTTTATTCTTATTTACTACTTAATACTGATAAGAACTATAATGTTGAACTTGTAAATTCACTTTATTTTTCTACTTTTTAACCTAAGATTTTAAATGTAGGTTGTAGGTAGTTTGTACAGAAAATAGCAGTGTGAATGGTGACATAGTACACTTTTCAGTGTACACCTGTATCCCTGTACCTGACTACATGCAACAGTAAAACCTAACACTAATTCTAATTCTAACAATCTTAGTGAAGATTTGTGTCGTTATTATTAAAGTTATACAAAAATCTCAGTGTACACTGCAGCAAAGTAGAAAGGACCAAAATATTTCACGGTCAGCAAAGTCTGTTTTTAGATGCGAGTTAAATCAGGGTGGCTTCTGCCTCGAACCCTGCCACTGAAAGATTCCATGGCACTGTTTTAGCAAAGGGCAGGAGAGTTACCCTGAATACCTGGGCTAATGTTTAACTCTCAACCTATAATCACAAAAACAGATTATCTCGCTTTATTACAGTTTTGTCTGTGGGGGCTTGCTTTGCATTAAATTAACTGTTGTCATTCCGACATCATCGCGCTTCAAAAGTGTATTATTGACTATAAAGCATTTTTGTATTTCTACAGTCATGAAAGGTACAAAATAAGTTCAAGACTTCTAATCCAGACCAAACCCTTTCAAAATATTCAGAAGGTAGTCGAATACAAACTTTCTCTTATTTTAAAGGTAAATGTAAGGTGTTGCATTCCAGATGCAATTTGATTGGTCAGACTACCAGATTTAAAGCAAAACACACTTTATTTTTAATTAAAATACAACAAAAGAGAGAAGGAATTGGAATAACTTAACTCTATTGGAAAACTTAACAGAATAATAGATACAATAATGATTATGAATTAACTGTCCCAATATACTAACATCCTAAAACCTTTGACAAAAGGCAAATTCACTAAAACAGCTTGTCTCATATGTAATTCTCCAGTCTAGGAAAAAACAAAGACATCGACAGAAAATTCTGAGTGTGTATATCTGCTGGGAGAGATTTACTGCAGCTTCCAACCCTACTGAGTCCCCAGCAACAACTGCTGAAAGTTAAGACTAAAACTCCTGATTGTGTGTGGCTTGACCACACCTATTCTGGCTGCTTCTGTTGTTCCAACCTTTCAAAAACAACCCCACGGCCTCACAAGCTGTTTACTCTCCTGGCTATGGTAGTTCTGTTCAATACCGCTGCCTTAAAAGCTCTCTTCAAAAAAAAACCCAGGACAAAATACACTTCCTAATGGTATAGTTTTGTCATAATATCTTTTGAATACAAGAGTTCCCAATTTACGAAAAACTGACTCATGAACAAATGTGATCCCATACAGAGATGCATCAATATTAATTTTAACGATCTGACATACTCAATCTTGCAAACAGCTATTTTATTGCTTGTGTTCCAACTTGTAAACAAATCAACTTGTGAACATAGTCAAGGAAGGAAGCTGTTTGCAATCCAGGGACTGCCATTAAATTTATGTTACAATACCTGGTGTATATTACAAACTGAAACCTTTGAATGATTCACCTTATTTTAAGCAAACCTCTTTATATCGTTCAGCACTTTTGTCTTCATTTTGGCTTCCTTTTTGCTGCATTGCAAATTGAAAATGTGAAAAACAACTATACCATGCCCATGGATAAATTATACTTTATAAAATTCCGCTGTGCATGGTTTCTGATTCCTATCCCAGTAACTAATCATGTTTACTGGAAATTCTGATACTTTTTGGATGCTATCAGCTCTAAGTGATACTATGTTGTCAGCATCTGCTCCTTAATACATGGAGAAATATTTACCTGGTTGGCCTTCCTTTTAACAGTAGCCTCAAGCAATTACACCTTCAGTATTTGATAGATAGCTGAAGGTCCAAGCTGTCATTTACATTGCTGACAGGTTTAGGCTGCATTTCAGCAAATGTCAATGTCAATTTAGATTTGTACGAGTGTAATCTAACAATAAATTTACAACTAAATCCATCTCACTGCATTCAATTCCATCATGTCACCCCACAGTGATGGCTGTTGGCACTCACCTCATCTGGGCTCTCGTCAGTTTGAGATTTAATCTGCGTCTCAATCCTTGTTGAAACTTCTCAGTGTTTCCCAAAGTTAAAACCACTTCTTACACTGGGATTACACTTCTTACACAGTGCCAACTGATCACACCAGCCATTATAATCAATCCCACCACCTTACATTCTTTAGATTCTCTACAGTGTGGAAACAGGCCCTTTGGCCCAACCAGTCCACACTGACTCTCCGAAGAGCAACCCACCCTCCTATGTTTACTGCTGACTAATCCACCTAACACTACGGGCAATTTAACATGGCCAATTCACCTAACTGTGGGAGGAAACCGGTGCACCCAAAGGGAGAATGTGCAAACTTCACACAGACAGTTGCTTGAGGCAGGAATTGAACCTGGGTCTCTGGCGCTGTGAGGCAGCAGTGCTAACCACTCTACCACCGTGCCGCACCTATTAATCTCCTCAAAGACATTTTAATTCAATGGGTCTGGATTTCAGATTTCACACAAATTAACACAGGACTTCTTTATATCTTTGATTGCTACAGGCTGATTGACAGACTGGGCTTTTCATGAGGAAGTTTGAGGTTAAATATCTTGGTCTAAACTTTGGGGTTTCTTTCAGCGATATTGACTTACCTAACTCTACTGTAACTAATGTTACAACCTTCACTGACTTTTCATTATTTTATTCTTGTTATCATTTCGGTTTGGGAGCTGTGAACTGTGAGCTGAGATCTGAAGGTAACCTTTGGACTGTGAACACCAGATTGTTTTTAAAACAGCCAAACTGTTATTTGTTTATGAGGACATGCCTGAAAGTTAATTGTAGGTTGATTCTTGTTAAAAGTGCTACATAAATGCTTCAAGTCCAAAGGGGTCTTATGTTCAAAAGGATGGCAGATGTTAAATGCTCCTGGGCCTAATAGAGAGACAATGAGTCCAACAAAGAGAGGCCATGGTTTGAACTGGACTTTGGACTGTGTTTGGGTCAGAAGGGGTGTGTCTGCAGAAGCTACAGGACAGAGGTTTGCTTGCTCCCTAGTTGTCCTCTCATTCTCAACTTGTTGAAGATCAGAAAATAGAATCCCGGTTATAAGAATAAAATAGTATCCCTCCAAGCCAACTAGAAGCCATCTCTCAGTGTTGTCAGAAACCAAATGAGATATTATCCTAAGTGGCAGTGATGTTAAGAATGGTGGAATCTGCTTAAGTGAACCTGGGAGTTACATCTCATTTATTTAGCTTTTTTGATTCATCCCTTAATTGTCTGTTTTTGTGTGAGAGTGGGGTCCTACAATTAAAGAGGATTGGTTTTAAGTCATGGACATTAATTAGGTTACTTTATGGTGTAACATTGCTAAGATTATTGTATTATGAATAAACTGTTCAATCTTTTGTTTACTCTACAAACCTGGTGTCTGGTATTGGTTATTCACAAAGTGTGGAAATGGTTATTCAAAAAGTCTAGTTAAGAACCATGAGAGTGTGGTGCTGGAAAAGCACAGTTGGTCAGGTAGCATCCGAGGAGCAGGAGAATCGATGTTTCTGGAATAAACCCTTTCTCAGGAAACATTCTGATGAAGCCTTATGCCCGAAATGTTGCTTCTCCTGCTCCTCGGATGCTGCCTGACCGGCTGTGCTTTTCCAGCACCACACTCTTCAACTCTGATCACCAACATCTGCAGTCCTCACTTTCCCCTCGGAACCAGTGGATGGCACAGTGGCTCAGTTAGCACTGCTATCTCACAGCGCCAGGGGCCTGGGTTCAATCCCAGCCTCGGGTGACAGCATGTATGGAGTTTGCACATTCTCCCCGTGTCTATCTGGATTTTCTCCAGCTTCCTCCCACAGTGCACAGATTAGGTAGATTGGCCATGCCCCATTGTTTGTGTTGTCCTCCCACTCCACCGAGGACATGCAGGTCCTTGGACTCCTCCACCGGCAGAACATAACAACACGACGGCTGGAGGAGGAGCGCCTCATGTTCCGCCTGGGAACCCTCCAACCACAAGGAATGAACTCAGATTTCTCCAGTTTCCTCATTTCCCCTCCCCCCACCTTGTCTCAGTCGGTTCCCTCAACTCAGCACCGCCCTCCTAACCTGCAATCTCCTTCCTGACCTCTCCGCCCCCACCCCACTCCGGCCTATCACCCTCACCTTGACCTCCTTCCACCTATCCCACCTCCATCGCCCCTCCCCCAAGTCCCTCCTCCCTACCTTTTATCTTAGCCTGCTTGGCTACTCTCTCTCATTCCTGATGAAGGGCTTATGCTCGAAACGTCGAATTTCCTATTCCTGAGATGCTGCCTGGCCTGCTGTGCTTTGACCAGCAACACATTTTCAGCTGTGATCTCCAGCATCTGCAGACCTCATTTTTTACTCAAGGGTGGGATTAGCCATGGTAATATGTTGGGGTTGAGGGGGATGCTCTTTGTAGGGTTGAGAAGGACTCAATGGGCCAAATGGCCTCTCTCCTCACTATAGGGATTCTACAGTGAAATCAAAAACAAACTTGATTATGTAGTGAGCAGTTCAGACAGGATAAAAAATACATAAGCAAGTGTGTCATGATGCTGTGTTAAATTGATTTATGAGAGGGAGGATAGTCATGGTTACAGTGATGAAGGAAGTTGGAAGCGAAACAAAATATCAGGGTGGCACAGTAGCTGAGTGGTTAGCACTGCTGCCTCACAGCACCAGGGTCCCAGGTTCACTTCCAGCCTCGGGTGAGTGTCTGTGTGGAGTTTGCTCCAGTTTCCTCCCATGGTCCAAAGATGTGCAGGTCAGGTGAATTAGCCATTGGCTAAATTACCCATAGTGTTAGGTGCGTCATTCAGAGGGAAATGGGTCTGGGTGGATTACTCTTTCGAGGACTGGTTGGGCTGAAGGGCCAGTTTCCACACTGTAAGAATCTAAAAAAAAACCATTAGGGCCAATTTTGAGTCAATGAAATGTTTAATTTTACTGTATTGTGAATGCAGGGATAGGGAGGCTGATTCAATATGGCTGCCTATCTCCCATTGTTATGAACCAGACCAGACCCCTCAAAATATAAGAAGATAGTCTAGACCCTAACTTTCTCTTATATTAAAGGTAAATGTCTGCTGTTGTGTCCCAGATGCAATTCAATTGGTCAAACCACTTGATGTTAAGTAAAACTCAATTCATTCAAATACAACAAAAGAAAGAACTTGGAATAACTCTATTAGCAAAACTGAACAGAATAATAGATACAGTACTTGTTAATAATTCATTGTTCAAATACTGTGACATCTTATAAACACATACTTAACAAAAGGCAAATTCCGAAAACAGACTGTCTCCCATGCAGTCCAGCAGCTCAGGCAGAGAACCCCCAGCTAATGGCTGTAACCAAGTGGGAGAAAAAATAGCTTCCACTTCTTCAAGACCCCAATGGCAACTGCTGCTGAAAACTATATGCTCAGAATGCTTGGTTCTGTGGGTGTGTGCTTGAGCACACCCACTCAGGCTGCTTCTACTGTTCCAGCTTTAAAAAGGAACACAAAGCTTCACAGGTTGTTTAGCTTCTCATAGACTACTCGCACCTGTCCCCTAATCTCTCTGAGAGAAGCCAGGACAAAACACACCTTTTAAACCCACAGTATCCTCACACCATATCGTAACACAAACTTCAAAGTAAAAGTTGACCTTTCTGAAAGGTTTAATCAAATAAATAAATTGTCACCCATGAAATGATTGACAGGCTAGGACAGGAGAGCGAACCAATTTTATTTTAGTTACGTAGGATGCCATTTTGGTGAGAATCAGTCTTTTAAAACACTGTGCTTTACAAATGAATGAGATGCATTGGTGGTTAGATTACCATTCTATGTTGTATCCTTATAGTCCCAGGGTTTATAAATATGGTTTGCATTATGGGGCAAGGCGAGGATGTCAGCTCTAAGATCCAATTCTGCAGTACAGCAACTGAGCCCAAAGTTATTATTCTGCAGCATTCTCAAGTCAAACTTGCACCAAAATCTACAACCTTTGTTTTGTCTCGTTGGAATTTTCCAACCCAAATTACAGTGTTTCGCTTGGAAAGCAGGATTACAGTTGGCTTCAAACTGCTGGTAGCTGCATCGATAAACAGTTGGTACTTTCCGTCATGATTCTGTTGGTAATCTGCTGAGGTGATAGTAAAATGTAGACGGTGCGGCCTATTGCCACTCCATTGCTTCAATCAAAATTTCTCTCTCTCAGTTTCTGACCATTTATCTGACTGAATTAACAGCAGCAGCAGGATTATACGTCCCAGGGAAAGGAAGGGCTCTCCTTTCCACCAAACACACAACCATCATTTAGTGCTGCCAAGTGGAAGATTAGCAGTTAGCTCCATCAGAAGGTAACAAAGGCCCTGAGCTCAACAAATGGCAGGAGATTATTGGGTAGCTGTCTATTGCCCCTCCAAATAACTACAGCATGGCTCTGTTGAAGGCCTTATTCTCAGAAAAACCTACTAGGAAGTTGCAATGTTCCTTTAACGTGCTTCTGTCTCTCGAGGGTCCCTTGATGTCTCTCTTCCGATGTTCCAGTGCTCAACAGCACCACAAATCTTTGGGGAGTATGACGGAAAAACAGGAGCAGGAAGTATTTTTTAACTTCCCAAATCCAACTTAGTGATTGTGAAGCCAATAATAATGCTTCAGCTTCTAATCCAGATGAGTCATAGAGATGTACAGACCCTTCTGCTCACCTCATCCATGCATTTGTATGATGACTTTCATGATCTCTGGAGATTCCAAATCAATATAATAGTTTTCTCTCAAAGTGTAGGCATTTAGTAAATGAAATGTGAGAGTTACTTTCCACATATCAAGCTTCCACAAATATTATTATGATAATGACCAAACAATAAAGGTAAAGTCACTATCGGATTACTTACTTAGTTAGAGAGAGACAACTGGCAGTGGTTTAACCTGAGGATCACTCTATCTCAGGCAAGCAGAGAGTTTTGAGAAGAAGAGTCCTTCATGGTAATCTCAGCTGGTGTGGGAATTAAGCCCACACTGTTGGTGTCAGTCTGCATTGTAAACCAGCCATTCAACCAACTCAGCTAACCAACCCTTCAGATGAGGTACCATTGATTGAGAGATAATCATTGCCCAGTCCCTGCCCTCCTTGCATTTAGCACCATGAGACCATTTACACTCATCTGTGAGGGCAGAGGGATTTGATTCAGTGATTCAACAGAAAACTGAATCATCCAGATGGATTTTTTTATTATTTTGCAGCAATTGAAATTGTGATCTTCTCTGAATGTCTCAGATATCCCAATTGTTGTTTCAATTTTCTTTATTCCAAATCACAGTCACTGTACAGGGATCAATGCTGTGACAGGATAAACAGTGGTGTTTCAGCAAATATTTCCAGGAAATGAGCATTCCATTAAGGATCTGCCAATTTACCGGTTTACCTTGTAATTGCTGTAGACTGAAGAGCACACAATGACCAACGAGAACACAGAATTGTGGAAACACCCAGCCAGTGAACTGTACTTTATTATTGCGTATTGATAATTGTCTGTGACTGGCTATATATAAAAAGGGAATTACCCACTGATCGCCAATCTGTCACATCAGAACGCTCTGGCCTCAAAGTCATTCCTTCCTTTGTGCCAATCTTTCAAACAATGAGTAATGCTGTTTAATTTTTTTCAATTAATTAATTTTTCTAATCAACTTGTTCAGAGATGTTATTACAAACTTGAATCTGGCTCAGGGGTAGGGATACTACCACTGTGCCCTAACAGCCCTTAAGTGATGCAATTTTTTTCCAGTCATATTAAGTTCAATCAGCTGTTCACTTCAAAATCACTTATCGACTCACCTTTGAAGACTGTGAGTTAACACTTTAGCTACACCTTCTGCAGTGGGGCTGTAACGGTCAATTAGACGGCTCGGTGCCAAT
Organism: Hemiscyllium ocellatum; assembly: GCF_020745735.1. Classification (NCBI taxonomy): domain Eukaryota; kingdom Metazoa; phylum Chordata; class Chondrichthyes; order Orectolobiformes; family Hemiscylliidae; genus Hemiscyllium; species Hemiscyllium ocellatum. Next base: position 3,912,659 of record NC_083404.1, on the reverse strand, counting down.
CTAATTTGTACTAGCAAGAGATTTTGACAATGTTAGATTCTGCATTAGGGGATCCTCTACTTTCACCATCATCTTCCCTCACTGAATCGTTCATAGATCAATCAATATGACCTGACCAAAATACAAAGCAATAGTTTGATCTTTAACATTTTCCATCCGGCAAACAAATTATATTAATTTTGCAGTTATATGAATGTTGAATCATTCAAAGTTTGTGCGAAGATTTGTAGCTCGGGTGCTTGTTGTAGTGGTTCTGTTCGCCGAGCTGGAAGTTTTTGTTGCAAACGTTTCGTCCCCTGGCTAGGAGACATCATCAGTGCTCTGGAGCCTCCTGCGAAGCGCTTCTTTGATGTTTCTTCCAGCATTTATAGTGGTCTGTCCTTGCCGCTTCCGGGTGTCAGTTTCAGCTGTCCGCTGTAGTGATTGGTATATATTGGGTCCAGGTCGATGTGTTTCTTGATGGAGTTTGTGGATGAATGCCATGCCTCTAGGAATTCCCTGGCTGTTCTCTGTCTGGCTTGCCCTGTGATAGTAGTGTTTTCCCAGTTGAATTCATGTTACTTGTTGTCTGAGTGTGTGGCTACTAGGGATAGCTGGTCGTGTCGTTTCGTGGCTAGTTGATGTTCATGTATGCGGATTGTTAGCTGTCTTCCTGTTTGTCCTATATAGTGTTTTGTGCAGTCCTTGCATGGTATTTTATAAACTACATTAGTTTTGCTCATGTTGGGTATTGGCTCCTTTGTTCTAGTAAGTTGTTGTCTGAGCGTGGCTGTTGGTTTGTGTGCCGTTATGAGTCCTAGGGATCGCAGTAGTCTGGCTGTCAGTTCTGAAATGCTCCTGATGTATGGTAGTGTGGCTAGTCCTTTTGGTTGTGGCATGTCCTCGTTCCGTGGTCTATCTCTTAGGCATCTGTTGATAAAGTTGCACGGGTATCCGTTTATGGCGAATACCTTGTATAGGTGTTCCTCTTCCTCTTTTCGCAGTTCTGGTGTACTGCAGTGTGTTGTAGCTCTTTTGAATAGTGTCCTGATGCAGCTTCGTTTGTGTGTGTTGGGGTGGTTACTTTCATAGTTTAGGACTTGGTCTGTGTGTGTTGTTTTCCTGTGTACCCTTGTGGTGAATTCTCCGTTCGGTGTTCTCTGTACTATCACGTCTAGGAATGGGAGTTGGCTATCCTTTTCTATTTCTCTCGTGAATCCATTCCTGTGAGTGTGGCGTTGATGATCCGGTGTGTTTTTTCTATTTCCGTGTTTTTGATGATTACGAAAGTGTCATCGACATATCTGACCCAGAGTTTGGGTTGAATTTGTGGTAGGGCTGTTTGTTCTAACCTTTGCATAACTGCCTCTGCTATGGGTCCCGAGGGTTTTGTCAATCGAAGTGAACAGTGCCGTCACGTCGAATGAGATCATGGTTTCTTCTTTGTCTATGTGTGTATTCCTGATGGCGTCCAAGAATTCCTGTGTTGATTGTATGGAGTGTTTGGATCCGCTGACCAGGTGTTTCAGTTTCTGTTGTAGTTCTTTGGCCAGTTTGTATGCTGGTGTCCCTGGTAGTGATACTATGGGTCTGAGTGGGATGTCTGGTTTGTGTACTTTGGGTAGTCCACAGAATCTGGGGGTGTTGTTGCTTTCCGGTTTCATTCTTCGTAGGTCCGCTTTGGTTATCTGTCCGTTTTTTTGTAGATTCCTTAGAGTGTTATTTATTCTATTGGTGAGTGTGGTGTGGGGTCGGAATCCTTCATTTGGTAGGTGTTGGTGTCTGCGAGTAGTTGTTGTGCTTTTTTGATGTAGTCTGATTTATCTAGGATGACAGTCATTCTGCCTTTATCTGCCGGTAGTATGATTATGTTCTTATCATTTCTTAGTGCTTTCAGTGCTTCCCTCTCCTTGGTGTTGAGGTTAAGTGTTTGTCTTTTTCTTATCATCATAGGTACGACCGTTTGTCTCACTGTTTGTTGTGTCTCTTCAGTCAGTCCATTGTTCCTGAGTGTGCATTCCAGTGCTGCTAGGAAGTCTGCTGTCTTGGCGTCCCTGTGGTTGTAGTTGAGTCCCTTGGTCAGTATAGTTCTTTCCGTGTCTGTGAGCTGTCTGTGGGAGAGGTTTTTAACCCAGGTGTGTGTTGTAGTGTCCTCTTTTTTGTGTGTTAGTTTGGCCAGTTTTTCTTTTAGTGCCGTTTTTTTTGCGATGTGTTGTCCTGTTCTGTCCTATAGTGACAGCCTGTTCTATGGTCCGGGTCCATTCATGATTAGCGGTCTTTGAAATTAACGACTTTTGGCGCGCAATTTCTTGTTTGTATTTGTGCAGTCGGTTGTCCCATGGGATCACCAATCTCGGGACTCATAGCAGAGGCAGTTATGCAAAGGTTAGAACAAACAGCCCTACCACAAATTCAACCCAAACTCTGGGTCAGATATGTCGATGACACTTTCGTAATCATCAAAAACATGGAAATAGAAAAAACACACCGGATCATCAACACCACACTCACAGGCATCCGATTCACGAGAGAAGAGGAAAAGGATAGCCAACTCCCATTCCTAGACGTGATAGTACAGAGAACACCGAATGGAGAATTCACCACAAGGGTACACAGGAAAACAACACACACAGACCAAGTCCTAAACTATGAAAGTAACCACCCCAACACACACAAACGAAGTTGCATCAGGACACTATTCAAAAGAGCTACAACACACTGCAGTACACCAGAACTGCAAAAAGAGGAAGAGGAACACCTATACAAGGTATTCGCCAAAAACGGATACCCGCGCAACTTTATCAACAGATGCCTAAGAGATAGACCACGGAACGAGGACATACCACAACCAAAAGGACTAGCCACACTACCATACATCAGGAGCGTTTCAGAACTGACAGCCAGACTACTGCGACCCTTAGGACTCATAACGGCACACAAACCAACAGCCACGCTCAGACAACAACTTACTAGAACAAAGGAGCCAATACCCAACATGAGCAAAACTAATGTAGTTTATAAAATACCATGCAAGGACTGAACAAAACACTATATAGGACAAACAGGAAGACAGCTAACAATCTGCATACATGAACATCAACTAGCCACGAAACGACACGACCAGCTATCCCTAGTAGCCACACACTCAGACAACAAGCAACATGAATTCGACTGGGAAAACACTACTATCACAGGGCAAGCCAGACAGAGAACAGCCAGGGAATTCCTAGAGGCATGGCATTCATCCACAAACTCCATCAAGAAACACATCGACCTGGACCCAATATACCAATCACTACAGCGGACAGCTGAAACTGACACCCGGAAGCGACAAGGACAGACCACTATAAATGCTGGAAGAAACATCAAAGAAGCGCTTCGCAGGAGGCTCCAGAGCACTGATGATGTCTCCTAGCCAGGGGACGAAATGTTTGCAACAAAAACTTCCAGCTCGGCGAACAGAACCACTACAATGTTGAATCATTCACATCAAAAGCTAAAGTGGATTCCTGATGAAGGGCTTTTGCCCGAAACGTCGATTTTACTGCTTCTCGGATGCTGCCTGAACTGCTGTGCTCTTCCAGCACCACTAATCTAGAGTCTGGTTTCCAGCATCTGCAGTCATTGTTTTTACCCTGTACAAACCGATATACAATCCTTAATCCATGACAAGATAGCAAAACTTTAAAGGGATTCATTTGATACTAACAAAATGCGATAACAACGTTTGAATATTGTAACTAGTCTGTGACTCAACAAACCATAGGTCCTGGTGATTGACTGATTCTCAGTGCTGGGGAATCACCCTATCTTCTTTTTCATGATTTCTATCCACCAGCTCCTGCTGGGAAGGATGTCTATAAAGAACGGGATTCATTTTAGCTCAGAAACCTGCCGTGATCAATGAGCATAGCTGCACTCACTGCCTGGACCTAGTTATAAAGAATGTAATACTGGTCATATGGTGTCTGTGAACCTCGCAACAGTCTACAGCTGGGAGGAGAAAAACAACATTTCCATTCTGGTCATTAGTTTAAATCGATCCAAGTTAAATTTTTAAAAATCCAGGTTCAATGTGCAAAGTACCTCTCTAAAGTATGATACTTATTTTGAGTGAAGTGAAGAGAAGTTTAAGGGTTCCTTATTTCTAATTTTATCTGATTCTTTCTTGAAAGTGTCAATTCAGACAGGACTGCAATCCTGATGTCACTATCACCTAAATGTCCACTCATGGGCAGCTGAGAATATTCACAGGTTATTCAATAAAAGGGAGTGTTTCAATAGAAGGCGTGTTTGCTCCTGTGGGGCAATCTAAAATGAAAGGTTATAGTTTTAGGATAAGGGGTAGCAGATTTGAAACTGAGCTGAGGAGAAATTACTTCTCTCAAAGGGCATGAATTTGCGGAATTCACTCCCGCAGTGTATGATGGATGCTGGGACATTGAGTGAATTTAAGGAGGAGCCGGACAGATTTTAGTTAGTGATGGGTTGACAGGTCATGAAGGGCATGCGGGAAGGTGGAGTTGAGATTGAGATGAGATCAGAGGAGTGGAGGCTCAGTGGTTAGCACTGATGCCCCACAGCACCACAACAGGGTTTGATTCCACCCTCGGGTGATTATCTGTGTGAGGTTTATCTATTCTCCCCGTGTCTCCAAAGATTTCCTCCGGGTGCTCTGGTTTCCTCCCACAATGCACAGATGCAAGATTAGGGTGAATTAGCCATGGTAAACTGCCCATAGTGTCCAGGGATGTACAAGCTACATGTGTTAGGCCTGGGAAATGCAGGGTTACAGACATAGGGTGTGATACTCTTTGGAGGATCAGTGTGGGATTGATGGGCTGAATGGCCTGCTTCCGCGCTGCAGGGATTCTGTGATTCATGATCATATTAAATGGCTGAATGAGCCAACCCTGCTTGTTGTTCTTACTCCAATCAGACACACGTTTTACAGTAAATATCTTGAGAATTTCAACAAAGACTGATCGTCCTTTCTAGTGTAGGCCATTACTCTGACTTATATTGATTCACTCAGAAGAGGAGTTGATCTCTGATATCTGCTGCCTTATTTCAATGAGATTGGGAAGCTGTGTATACAGTGTAACTGGACCATGGCTATTAGTGAGTTCCAAATCGAGCTGAGCTGATGTTACTCTGGAAGGGGAGCCCTGATCATTTGAAATATTTGCATCATGTTCCCAATAAGTGATGCAAAGGAGTGAAGAAAAATCTCTGATAGTCAGGAAAACTGTGGAAGAAGTGGTTACAATTTTAATCCAGATACATCCTTTTATAAAAATTGAATCAAGAACCCTTGTAAATGTAGGGTTTTATTTCCACTTTCCCTGGTCCATGGAGCTTACTGTGGTCATCAATAAATTATTGTTCTTTATTAAAACAAAGTACACTACAGGATATCACAAAACACCACCCAAACAATGCTCATAAAAACAAGGTTGACTTCACCTGTGTGAGAATCAGACCAAAATGGGTGATCAATATGCATTGTCCTAAACATGTCGGGGAATGGGTGGGTTGCTTTTCGGCGGGTCGGTGTGGAATTGTTGGGCCGAAGGGCCTGTTTCCACACTGTAGGGAATCTAATCTAACCTAACCTAAACTCCAGCTCCTGATCAGATGACCTCCTAAGCTAGCTAGCTAAACACGGACACAGACTTACTTCTACCTTTCCATAAAAATAGCAGTGTGTTCAAACACTGACACGGTCCAGTCTGCAGCAAATAATCAGTTTGAACAAACATCACAGACATGTCTTGTTTTCCATGTTGGTTTGATCAAGGAACTAATTCCAAATTGCTTCCTGGAAAGAGGCTTATCTCTTGGTCTTAACAAAGTTTGACCTGAGGCTTAGATTATTCATACTGCTCATATAAGCTAGTTCCTTCGAGTTTTTGTGTCATCCAATCAACCATATGATATTTACAGGATAGAATTCTATGACAATTACAATCTCAGCTGATAAACAGTCCACATTGTCAGATCTGATTCACTGTGTCTGTTTTTAAACAAAACTTCAGCTGGACATTCTGTGACAGTTCAGTTGTTACTGCTGGGTTTACAGCGTGGATATAAATTCATGCACATTCCTTCAGTAAAATATAGATACACAGGGAACTTCCTAATTATTGGGGCATCACCAGGCTTCATATAGAGTCATAGAATCAGAGTCATACAGCACAGAAACAGACCCTTCGACCCACCCAGTCCATGCTGAACATAATCCCAAACTAAACTAGTCCTACCTGCCTGCTCCTGACCCATATCCCTCCAAACCTTTCCTATTCATGTACTTATCAAAGTGTCTTTTAAACATTGTAATTGTACCCACATCCATAACTTTCTCAGGGAGTTCATTCCTCACACGAACCAACCTCTGTGTAAAAACATTGTCTCTTGTGTCTTTTTTAAATCTTTCTCCTCTCACCTTATGCTTTTTCTTCTCATTTCTATTTATTTCAGCTAACCCAGCAAACGTCAGGTTAATATCTACATGACCAGGGGGCCAAGTGCTGGCAAGTAGGACTGAATTGGGTTGGGTATCTGGTCAGCATGGACGAGTTGGACCGAAGCGTCTGTTTCTGTGTTGTACATCTCTATGACTCTATAACCCAGATTATTTTGGAATAATGAGACTGTAGATAGCAAAATGTTCCTCTGCACTATCTTCTTTTCTTTCACTGAATTCCTGCTTGGAACATTTTGTCTGTAGCAACTTAAAATTCTGCTGAAGAACTGCAGATTTAAGGGCTTATGCCAGAAAAGTTGAATCTCCTGCTCCTCGGATGCTGCTTGACCTGCTATGCTTTTCCAGCCCCACATTCTCAACCCCACCATTGCTGGCCATGTCTTTAGCTTCTGGGGCTGTAAATTCTGGAATTACCACCCCACTCATCTCCTCCTCTTCATTTACTTTACTCTTTAAGATGTTTCTTAAAACTTAACACTTTAATTCAAATTTCAATCAACAGATTTAATATCTCTCTGCGTGACTTGGTACATATTTCGTTGTATAATACTCTGTGGGGAGGTAATGGCCTAGTGGTATTATGGCTGGACTGTTATTTTAGGGGCCCAGGGAATGCTCTGGGGAGCTGGGTCTCAATCCTGCTGTGGCAGAAGGTAGAATTTGAATTCAATTAAGAGTCTAATAATAACCATGAATCAATTGTTGGGATAAAGCCCATCTGGTTCACTAATGTCCTTTCGGGAAGGAAACTGCCATCCTTACGTGGTCTGGTGTACATGTGACTCCCGATCCATAGCAACGTGGTTGACCCTGAACAATTAAGGAAGGCCAATAAATGCTGGTCTAGCCAGCATTGCCCACATCTTGTGAATGAATAACAAAAAACGTTTTGTGAAGTTCCTTGGGACGTTTATGCAAGGTGGTATCTAAACAATTATTGACATTGGGACAAAGGGAGATCCTCTGGACATTTTAAACAGTTCTGATAGTTATTCACACATAATTTGCTGGAAGGAGGTCAACTATGTCTTGCTTTTTTAAACAATTGCCAACTGGTCCCCTACATAACTGAGATGCATTATCAAAATCTGCTCATATTCTTTTAGATCTAGGCTAGGACATACGCATGGATCCCTCAAATTATTTGACTTCCCAATCTGTTTCCTGGATCTAGACCTCTGTGTGAACAGAAGATGGCTGCTACGAGAGAGGAGGCTTTTCCAGGCAAACTTTTCCCCCTGTTCCTCTGTTTAACATTAATTTGTAATTACTCCACCTTCAGTGGGAGAAAGTGTAACATTTCTTGGCCTTTCCTTTTTCTGGAAGCATTGATGTGGATCTTTCTCACACCTTACCATCCCACCTCACACAGGGAGATGACTTCACAGTCTCCAGGTAACGTGTTGGCATTTTAAGTTTGTTGCAAACTAAGAAACAGAAACAAGATAGCTCAGTGGTTAGCACTGCTGCCTCACAGCATCAGGGACCCGGGTTTGAATTCACCCTGAGGGTAACTCTCTGTGTAGAGTTTGCATGGTTTCTTCGGGTGCATCGGTTTCCTCCTGCAGTCCAAAGATGTGCAGGTTAGGTGGATTAGCCATGGGAAATGCAGGGCTTCAGGGAAAGGACAGGGGGTGGGTCTGGGTGGGATCCTCTTCAGAAGGTCAGTGTGGAGTTGATGGGCCAAGTGGCCTGCTTCCACACTGCAGGGATACTGAGAAAAAGGAACTTGGGATTAAATCATTGATGTTTGTCATCGAGTATTTGCATTGAACCCATAAGGAATAGGAACAGGAGTAAGCCATTCGGCCCCTCAAGCCTCCTCCCCCATTCAATAGGATCATGGCTGATCTGACATTCCTCACATCCAATTTCTCTGTAAGGCTTGAGCCCCGACTGATCAGGAATCTATCCATCTCAGCTTAAATATACACAGGGACCCCCTGGTCCTACAGCTCTCTGTGACAAGGAGTTCCGGAGACTCACAACCCTCTGAGAGAAGAATTCCCTCCTCAGTTCAGTCTGAAGTTGGTGTCCCTTTATTCTGAGACTGTGCTCTCTGGTCCCAGACTTCCCCATAAGGGGAAACATTCGCTTAGCATTGACCCTGTCAACCCCCTGAAGAATCCTTGGTGTTTCAATGAGATCACCTCTCATTCTTCTGAATTCTACAGTCCCAGTGTGTTTGTGGGCGGCACGGTGGCACAGTGGTTAGCACTGCTGCCTCACAGCGCCCGAGACCCGGGTTCAATTCCCGACTCAGGCGACTGACTGTGTGGAGTTTGCACGTTCTCCCCGTGTCTGCGTGGGTTTCCTCCGGGTGCTCCGGTTTCCTCCCACAGTCACAAAGATGTGCGGGTCAGGTGAATTGGCTGCGCTAAATTGCCCAAAGTGTTAGGTAAGGGGTAAATGTAGGGGTATGGGTGGGTTGCGCTTCGGCGGATCGGTGTGGACTTGTTGGGCCGAAGGGCCTGTTTCCACACTGTAAGTAATCTAATCTAATCTAAAAATATTGTTCAGAAGACAGTGTGCCCATAGCAGGAATCACCCTCGTGCAGCTGCTCGGGGTGTGAGAAGGTGGGAAATTGAATTTAGATGACTTATGGGGTAACTCCAATTGAGATTCCTAACTCGGAATGGAAATTCCAACTTTATTGTGTTGTAACCACCTTAAAGTATGAATTAAACTTGCTACAAAGGAAACACAGTCCTAGCCTCAGCCTCGCAAAGCTAATGCAGAGAGTCAGCTGCTCAGTCGGTCTTTTGCACACAGACAGAAATGCCGGCAGCTGTAGCTTTACACAAAGGAAAATTTGATTTTAGTCAAACAATGAAACCGTTTATTCATCTGAAGCATGCTGAGAGTGATCCTCTTTACTGAGGGACTTGAATAAAAAGGTCATGCATGATTAGCTTTCTTCTCATGTGTCCTCCTTTATTCATTCCTTCTGAGAAGGAAAAGTGATTGTAAATACAAAATAACATCCCAATTTAGATCTTCAAACACCATGGGAGAGAGTACTTGTATGAGGGTTCCTCTTTTTTAACCTTGTTGGGGTGAATTTTAGATGGCCACACCCATCCTACCGAGGTTAAAGGTCAGGGGTGAGTCTCCCTGGCCAATTATATGAATCTACCACCCAGTGCAGGTGTCAACATGGAACCAAGCTCACCACATGGGAAGTCCCAGCTGTGAGGCGGGGAGGCCTTTCAGCACCAGCTAGCTAAAATCTAATAATTTCAGAAAGCAGGGACAACAGGAGGCTTAATTTATTGCTGTGGTGCAGTGAGTTTTGTTCTTATTGAGTTGGAACCGAGGTGTGAGAGAACAAAGGGAAGATTTTCCCTCGTTGAACCCGAAAGACTTTGCAATGTGTTCCATTGCTCAACAATATTCCACTTTGATTCATGAGAAACAAGTCTGTGAAGTTGGATGGACCTAAATGCCAAAAACAATATGATGACATAATAAAAACCGAAAGAACTGAGAATGCTGCAAATTAGAAACAAAAACAGAAATTGCTGGAAAAGCTCAGCAGGTCTGGCAGCATCCATGGAGAGAAGTCAAAGTGAACATTTTGGGGTCCAGTGACCCTTCCTCAGAACTCCAGTGAGATGCATCAATTTCAAGTGGGCATTACAGAGTAAAGCAAATAATTAGTCATTTATTTGTAGTAAGAATAATTGTTCAATTTGACTTTAATCACTACTTCACACTCAAGCTACAGGGAAGTAGTTGCAGCTAAACCTGACAACTAGGTTTTAAGAACCCACTGAAAAGATAAGAACAGTTGATAAGAACTGTAAGGGAGACTGTTGTGCCCTGCAGAGATTGACTGGGATGCAGTGAATATTAAAAACTTCAGCCTGTCAGAGCTCAACAATATAAAGGGACCTCTCTGACTTCCCTCCTTTCCTTTGTACAGAACTTAATTGGACTGTGCCCATGTGTACATTAATTGGCAGATTTTCTAATATTCACCGCATGCTGATCGGAAAGGCAGAAATATCCCCCGGTGGAATCAAGCGGAGTTTAAAACAACAACAGCAAAGTTAAGAAAAAGACAGCAAGTAGTATCTATCCGTGTTCATTAAGAATTCACCAGGGAACCTAAAACTAACAGATCTGAGAGTTGTACATTGTTTAAAATAAAAGCACTTTCTTAAAAATACCACGTGGAAAGTACATTTGGATTTTCTTTTCCACATTTCCAACAGTTATTAAATCTGGTTCCCTGTAAGTCATTTCTGTAACTCTCTCTTAGTTCTTCTTTCTAAAATGATAACTTAAAAGTTAACCCTATCCATAAACAATTACTTTTGAAGGAATAAGATAATGGACTTTCTGGTTATGATTAATATTAGGAAGGTGTACATTTTTGGAAATTGATAATGATTAATATGAAAATAGACAAATATGAAGACAGAAATTGAGCAATGTTTTTTAAAGTCTGCAATGTCTTGTTACAATTTGAAAATGTAAATCTCGTAAATGTAATGGTTTCCTCCCACAATCCAAAGATGTGCAGGTCAGGTGAATTGGCCATGCTAAATTGCCCACAGTGTTTAGGTGTGTTAGTCAGGGGTAAATATAGGGTAGGGGAATGGGTTTGGGTGGGTTTCTCTTCAGAGGGGCGGTGTGGACTTGTTGGGCCGAAGGGCCTGTTTTCACACTGTAGAGAATCTAATCTAATCTAATCTAATGTGTAGCCCTAAAACAAGGGGAACTCATGAGCGTCTCAACAGTACTATTTTGCCCATATTTCTTTTGAAACAATTTTTTTTATATCCAGCATCAAATTCATCTTAATAAAATTCATCCCATTAAGCCATTAGCTAATCCATGTGCCATCAAATTTTCGAGCAGACATTTTCCAGACACATAAAGCTGTGAGCAATTAATCAAAATTAGTTATGGAAGTTTATGAATCCACTCTTGGTAATTGATCCTTGAACTAATGGCTAGTGTTAAAGTGCTTTTAGCTCCAGCAAGCTGCATACCACTTTGGGGAAATAACTGATGGCCTGCTACTGAAACAGCACATCAAGATAACACATTAAATCAGATTGGCTTGAGGTTATTAATGAATTCAGATTGTAGGGTCAGAGCTCAAAGTGGAGGGAACACGTGTGAAACCAAAGAAGGGTTGTCAATATCAGGCGAACACTGAGTATAGCATTTACATCTCCTCAATGGTCTAGCCAGTGGCTAATTGCCATTTCCAACATGATACTGAGCCAGTCAGACCAGGAGGTTGAAAGATTCACCCTGAGGTCGATAACTGTGAGCAGTACAGCAATCAGCTTTTATAATTAACTCTTGACGAAGAGAAGGCAGAGAGCAGCACGGTGGCTCAGTGGTTAGCACTGCTGCCCCACAGCGCCAGGGACCCGGGCTCAACTCCACCCTTGGGCGACTGTCTGTGTGGTGCTTGCACATTCTCCCCGTGTCTGTGTGGGTTTCCTCCGGGTGCTCCGGTTTCCTCCCACAGTCCAAAGATTTGCAGGTCAGGTGAATTGGCCATGCTAAATTGCCCGTTGTGTTAGGTGCATTAGTTAGGAGTAAATGTAGGGGGCTGGGTTAATCCCTGGAGGGTCAGTGTGGCTTGTTGGGCTGAAGGGCCTGGTTCCACACTGCAGGGAATTGAGAATCAGTTTTCATACACTTGATCACAATTCCCAGTGCATGCAGGTGGACATTGGCTAAGAGCATGCAGCTGGATACTGAAGACAGGTAATCTTCAAATAATCCCCGAGACTCATTAATCTCATTTTAAACAGCTAATGTTCAGTGTTAGCAGGTACTCTGCTGGTCACATTCCTCAGTATGTCTCACTTCAAGCTCGTTGGACTTTCAGGCAGTGCTGTATTGTCAGCAGTGCCATTTTCCAGCTATATTCATCTGTGTTTTCAGGAGGGTGGAAATAATCCTATACACAGTGGCTCAATGGTTGACACTGCTGCCTCATAGCACCAGGGACCCAATTCCAGCATTGGATGACTGTCTGTGTGGAGTTTGCACATTCTCCCTGTGTCTGTTTCCTCCCACACTTTACAGAAATGCAGGTTGGGTGGATTGGCCATGCTAACTTTCCCATAGTGTCCAGTGATATGCAGGCAAGATGTGGCAGCCATGGGAAATGTGGGCTTATGTGGGGATAGAGTGGGATGCTCTTCAGGGGGTCAGTACAGCCTCAATGGGCTGAACGGCCTCTTTCTAAACTGTCAGGATTGTACACAATTATTCAAATCCATGCAGGGAATTCCTCACAATGCATCCCTCACCTCATACTGCTTTTTAAAACATGCACAAATGTTTTCATTGTAAGACCAAGTGTACAAATTACTTCCTATAATTTCCAATAATACAGCAGAGGTCCATTGCTAGAGTACTTGATTTAATATTAAGTGCTTTGAAAGATTAAATAAATGCAAATTCCTCCTTCTCTCTAGATTTTCTCTTATATTGAGATTTCTCATTATTACTTCTACCCGGATCATTTCTTACACAATCTGTGTAAATAATACATTTACAATATAGTATGTTAAAACAATGCTATCCTTTCTTCCCTTCTTACTCCTTATTTTCTAGGTTTTACCTTAAAAACCCATGAACTTGACCTCTACAACACAAGTAAACAATTTAAAGTCTGGTTGAAGATTTGTAGCTCGGGTGTCCGTTGTTGTGGTTCTGTTCGCCGAGCTGGAAGTTTTTGCTGCAAACGTTTCGTTCCCTGGCTAGGGAACATCATCAGTGCTATTGGAGCCTCCTGTGAAGCGCTGCTTTGATGTTTCTTCCGGTATTTATAGTGGTTTAACATCCATCAACAGACACATCGACCTGGACCCCACATACAAACTACTACAGCTGAAACTGACACCCGGAAGCGGCAAGAACAAACCACTATAAATACCGGAAGAAACATCAAAGCAGCGCTTCACAGGAGGCTCCAATAGCACTGATGATGTTCCCTAGCCAGGGAACGAAACGTTTGCAGCAAAAACTTCCAGCTCGGCGAGCAGAACCACAACAAGTAAACAATTTTCTGAGTCAACTTTACAATTAATTTCACAATTTTAGAAACTTCAACATCAGAATTTGACCATCAGGATTTAATCTTTCCTCCCCAGCTCAGAGTTGGTGAACATCCATGAGTAACAATAGAAAGAAACCATTCAAATGCAGATCTTAAACTCGATTGGCTCAGATGCTAGACAAATCCTGTAAACGTTTTAATTAATTCATGGAACATAGGCATCTCTGGTGGGATCAGCATTTATTGCCTGTCCCTAGTTGCCCCTTGAGAAGGTGGGGTGAGCTGTCTTCTTGAACTGCTACTGTCTACCTGCCCTGCGTTGAACCACTAGTTCCAAGACTTTGACCCAGTGAAGCTGAAGAAACAGCAATATATTTCCAAGTCAGGATGGGAGTGGTTTGGAGGGAGTTTGCAGGTGGGAGTGTTCCCACATAAATTGAGTGCACTGTTCTGAAGTTTCTGGTTGCATTGATGGTAGAGTCAGTGATTCCTTTAGATAAAGCAGGATAAATGTCCGCTGTAGCCAATTTCAACACATACTGCCAGAGAAGCTGAAAATCACTGTATGCCTAATTAATGTGGCAAGTTACAATATGAATGTGTTTAATATATGAATGATGTTTCAAGAAAGCGGTCAAACTGGTGGGAATATTTAAGCTGCAGGTTTCACACAAGATTGGTACAGTTTCACACAGAAAATGGAAAATTGTGTTTGGAGTTGTACATGAAACCAATGTAGAAATCCTGCTGCAGGAAGTTCCGCATGAACTGCGCATTGTGTCTGAGCCAGTCAAAAACAAACCCCTAACCATTCCAACCCCATTTCCCAGCACTTGGCCTTGAGTACTTTGGCATCACAAGTGTTGTGAGAGTTTCTGCCTCTCCCACCCTCACAGGCAGTGAGTTCCAGATTCCCACCATCCTCTGGGTGAAAACAATTTTCCTCACATCCCCTCTGCCCCTTCCCTTTAATCGCTGGTCATTGATCCGTCCATCAAGAAGTAAGATTCTTCCCATCTACCCTGTCCAGGCTCCTGATAATTTTATACTTCTCAACCCAGTCCCTCCCTCAGCTTCCTTTGAGGAAGAGAAAAATAACTACCCCAGTCTGCCCAATCTCTTTATAATTTCATAATTGTCCAGCTCAGGCAATATCCGGGTAAATCTCCTCTGCTCCCTCAACAGTGTTATCACATCCCTTCTATAATTTGGATTCTCAAGCTGTACACAATTACAGAGATTAACCAACATTTTATATGGTTAAGGACCTGCTAATTGACAGTAAGTGGATTTCCTACAAACCCTTCGAAAATTGAAAACTGACTCTGAGTCAGTGGGATCCAGGATTGCCTTCCAGGATTGCAATTTGCAAATTACTTCCACACCCATTCTCGCCCCCATCAGCCATTACAAGGCCAGCTTAGGAAGCTGATGAAGAATAAAAGTTAAGATACTTTTCCATGGAATAATACCAGAACCTTGACTTTATTGACCTTATTATTCACACAGACTGTGGAAGAATGTCTGTTCTCATGAAAATCCCAAATACTAACTGTCTTCACAAGATCACCAGATACTTATGAACAAGGAAAACTCTTCATTCTCTGTTAATTTATCCATCCAAGAACTTGATCAATCTGTGGTCACTAATTATCATTCCATTTCCGGAATAGTCTGAGAGTCTTTTATGAGCATAAAATCAAAAATGAACATTCTCTCAAACAGCTTCCTTTGTGCACTCAGTCAGAGAGCAGTCATGTACTGTATTTACCAACTCTGTCTTTCTTCTGTCACCCCCTTCCCCTCATCCCTCCTGATCCACAGTGGGGTTCCCATTGTTATCAACACCAGTCTCCAGATTCAAAGGGTCATTTCTACCATTCCCCTTTCAGCAATGCAATGGCATTATTCCCTCTGTGATACCACGATGGATTCTTCTACAACCTGTCCCTTTCCCATGACATCTTTCTATGTAAATGCAGAAGATGTAACACCCAGCCTTTTACTGCCTCTCCTCACCATCCAAGGCCCCAAACACTCCATCTGATTTACAGCTACTGTAAATACTCACTGTTCACAATGCTGTCTCCTCCACATTATGAGACCAAACATCTCATGGATTATTAAGCGAAAGTGAGCACTGCAGTTGCTGGAGATCAGAGTCAAGATTAGAGTGGTGCTGGAAAAGCACAGCAGGTCAGGCAGCATCTGAGAGGCAGGAATACTGACTTTTTGGGCAAATTCCTGACGAAAGGCTTTTGCCCGAAACGTCAATTTTCCTGCTCCTCAGATGCTGCCTGGCCTGCTGTGCTTTTCCAGCACCACTCTAATCTTGACCTATTGGATTATTGCTTTGTGGAATACTCTCATTCAGTCTACGAGCAGGAGCTCCTGTTTCGGCTGGCCTGTCATTTTAATCCTTCACTCGCCTCTCTGCCCAGCGAAGCTCAGTGTAATCTTAAAGAATGGCATCTCAATTTTCAATGCGGCAGTCTTTCAGACTCAACATTGACTTCAACAGCATAACGCCATTGATCCTGTCCCTTATTTTGTTTCCCTTAATTTGCATGTTTCAGTTTTGTCTCTTATTTTCAATTTCACACCCGGTCTCGGCAAATCCTCCATTTCATTGCTTCCTTTCTTACCTGATCCCTATACCCAATCACCCTCACACTTCTCTCATTCTACCCCAACAGATTCCTTCCCTTTGGCTTTATCTAACTCAGCACTTGCTCAACTCCTTAACATCTTTAATGTTTCCAATTCTGATGAAAGATCATTAAGCCAAACAAAAACAGAAATTACAAGCGAAACTTAGCAGGTCTGGCTGCATCTGTGGAGAGAGAGAGAGAGACGGCAGAGTCAATGTTTCCTCAGAATTAGGAGTAACCAGGAAAAGGTGGTATTTCTATAGAAGACAAAGGGGAGAGGTTAAAGGAGTGAGGGAATAGGTGGAGAGGGAGGACGGAGGGACAGACAAACAGTTAGCAAGGCAAAGAGATGGATAATGATAAGCCACGGCAGGGGAAGTGCTGATAATGGGACATTGAGGAGGTGAGGATTGGTTGGCTGTGCTAAACGCAGCCCATGTGATGACACGTTGTGGGGTGCAAGGGTTGGGTAAAAGACATGGAGATGGTGTTTACGTTGTAAAATTATTGAACTCAGTATTGAGTCCAATGGGCTGCAGGGTCCCCAAACATAAAACGAGGTGCAGTTCATTCAGCTTGCTCTGAGCTTCACTGGAGCCCTGCAGGAAGCCTGAGTGATGGTGGGCGGGAAACGGGAGGGGGTGTTAAAGTGGCAGGTAAGTGAAGGTTCATTGTTCTAGATTTCTAGCATCCATAGTTCTTGCTTTTATCCTACTGACACATAACTCTGTTTCCCTCTTCATAGATGCTATCTGACCTCCCAGCATTATCTGCTTTCATTTTTGCTTTCAAACTGCTTTATACTAGCTTTCTTCCAACAACTTTATTCAAAGTTTGTTCAGACAGACCCTTTACACCATTGTCAATCATGCTACCCTCATCCTTACATTAACTTGGTGATCTGGAATACATTCCTAATCCTATTCTTGGCTTTATATGACCTTATTTTTAAAAATCATCTGAACATTTCTTTATAACAGCCACTTTATGCCTGGAATACTAGACTGCTGCTTAAAGCAACCCAGTTTCTCAAACCAAACCTAAAACAACCAGAATGCCCATCATCAGCATGTGGAAATGTTCCAGTGACAGTTCCAAATCATCAAATCTGATGTCTGAAATTCAATCATGGCCAATAGTGTGTCAGATCATTGACATGTACTTGGGGAATCAGCGTATCACTCTGTAAACCTGGAACCTTACCCCTGCATTCCATTTGAATAATAAGTTTAACCAGCCAGCAAAATCTAGCAGAATAAACTCAGAAGCTTTTCATTTAAACAAATTTATTTCAAGTAAATGGTATCGACTCTCCAACTGATACTAGTGTGAATGAAATTGTGAAAACTGGACCTCTATTTTATTTTACTTCTACTTTATAATTTTCAAAATCATCTTGGTGTGATGCTCCTTTAACAAAGTGACACTGTCCTTGGCCTTTTTACCAGAGAGGTTGTAAAACCAGCATTTATGAAAAGTCTGGGTTTAATGATTTGAGAATGCTTTAAAAAAAACATTGGTACAATGAGAGCAGAATGGCCAGTTCTCCCAGCTCAGCTTTTCTCTGGCTTGGTTTGGTTTGGTTTTAGCAGTCTGGCTGTTCAGTGAAAGCAGACAGGGAGGTTTGAGGCTGTTGATCAACGAAACAGCTCCATGGAAGAAGGTATTCCATGCTGAATCTCTCTGTCATCTCTCTCTCTCTCTCTCTTTCTCTCCTGTAAGACCCTGGTTTGGATTTTTACTTTTCTCGCAATGGGTGTTTATGGAAATTGTTGCAAGAATTTGGAACAGCATCATTATGTTGGGACAGTCTGTTGGGATTGCAGATGGGTTAAGTTATTCTATATTCTGCTTTCTCTTGTTTGTGTTTCATTCGGTAATCTTGCAAATAAATTCTGTTTTATTTAAAACTAAGTCATTTGACCAGCTTCATCGCTCCTGGAATATCCACTTTATACCTGCTGAAAACAACTCGCAAAGTTAGGATTTGGGCTACTTTCTTGAAATATTTTGAGGGGGTCAGGACTGGTCCATAACATTAGACAGGTATAATATATAACCAAATGACACAATACCACTTCAATACATTTTCTACCCAGGTTCTGAAGAAGGACCTGAAACATTAACTCTGATTTCTCTCCACAGATGCTGTTGGACCTGCTGAGCTTTTCCAGCAACTTCTGTTTTTGTTTCTGATCTCCAGCATCTGGGGTTCTTTCGGATTTTTATTGAATGAAAATGGTGCCATTACAGAATTACTTTCTGATACATTATTATAAATCCCACCTTTTGCAGAAAATATCTTGCATTGTAAGGTTTTTATTCATCCCAAAAAACATGTAAGTATCATTTTTCATTGTACATGTCAAATTCCAAGGTCTATCCATTTGGAGAAAATGACTTTGCCCCTCTTGATCCTTCGTAACATTTGTCAAGTTTCATATTTGTTCAGATTAACAGGAAATGGCTTTTTTAAAAATTCATTTACACGATGTGGGCATCACTGCCCATGCAGAATTTATTGTCCATCCCTAATTATCCAGGGGGCAGTTAAGAGTCAACCACATTGCTGTGGGTCTGGAGTCACATGTAGGCCAGACCAGGTAAGGATGGCGGTTTCATTCCCTCAAGGATGTTAGTGAACAAGATGGGTTGTTCTAATAATGGTCAATGGCTTCATGGTCATCATTTCCAGACTTTTAGTGAACTCAAATTCCACCATCTGCTGTGGAGGTGACCCCAGAACCCCAGGAACCCCCAGGTCTCTAGATTAATAGCCCAGTGATATTTATTTGGTTGAGATCATGCCAGATTGTTTATTAGCTAGTTTAAGTATATGAGCCCATACATGAAAAACAACAAAGAAAGGAAATGTATGCATTCTCTCTTCTGTAGCCCTGTGAAACAGAAGCTGTATTAATAGTCCCTCCAAACATCTGTCAGAACACAGTTACTCAAGAATTCTAATGCTCAAGGCAAAATTCAATCCAGTCCAAATAAAATAACAGCCTTAAATGGTTGTACTGTTGTTTGAAAGAATGGATATCTTATTCTACAGAGTCTCTTTAAAATTATATTAGAACAGATTTCTGGGAAGAGTGTTGCATCCATTAGATGAAATGAAACGGTTACAGTCTGAAAATGGACTGAGGAATCACGATGCTTTATAATACCACATCCAATCGTTATGCAATAAATTGGCTGACAGAGATGGATTTCTGCATCCTAAAATCGTCAAGGGGATATTTCAGGAAAATGGTGTTGGGGTTAAAGATCCACAATCTGACTGAATGGGGGAGGGAGCTCAAAAAGCTGATTAGATTACTCATAGAACATAGAGTATTACAGCGCTGTACAGGCCCTTCGGCCCTTGATGTTGCACTGACCTGTCAGACCAATCTGAAGCCGATCTAACCTACACTATTCCACCTACGCCCGTATGTTTGTCCAATGACGATTTAAATATACTTAAACTTGGCGAATCTACTACTGTTACAGGCAAAGCATTCCATACCCTTACTACTCTCCAAGTAAAGAGACTACCTCTGACATCTGTCCTATAAACTATCACCCCTCATTTTAAAACAATGCCCCCTCATGCTCGCCATCACCATTCTTGGAAAAAGGCTCTCCCTGTCCACCCTATCTAACCCTCTGATTATCTTATATGTCTCTATTTAGTCACCTCTCAACCTTCTGCTCTCCAACAAAAACAGCTCAAGTCCCTCAGCCTTTCCTCGTAAGACCTTCCCTCCATACCAGGCAATATCATAGTAAATCTCCTCTGAACCCTTTCCAAAGCTTCTTATAATGCAGTGACCAGCACTGTACACAATACTCCAAGTGCGGCCGCACCAGAGTTTTGTACAGCTGCAGCATAACCTCATGGTTCTGGAACTCAAACCCTCTATTAATAAAAGCTAAAATACTTTATACCTTCTTAACAACCCTGTCAACCTGGGTGGCAACTTTCAAGGATCTGTGTACCTGGACACCAAGATCTCTCTGCTCATCTACATTACCAAGAATCTTACCATTAGCCCAGTACTTTGCATTCCGATTACTCCGACCAAAGTGAATCACCCCACACTTGTCCACATTAAACTCCAGTTGCCACTTCTCAGCCCAGCTCTGCAGCTTATCTATGTCTCTCTGTAACCTACAACATCCTTTGTTGCTATCCACAACTCCACCGACCTTAGTGTCATCTGCAAATTTACTAACCCACCCTCCTACGCCCTCATCCAGGTCGTTTATAAAAATGACAAACACATCACCTTTGCGGTACACCACTAGTAACTAGACTCCAAGATGAACATTTCCCATCAACCACCACCCTCTGTCTTCTTTCAGCAAGCCAATTACTGATCCAAACTGCTATGTCTCCCACAATCCCATTCCTCTACATTTTGTATAATAGCCTACTGTGGGGAACCTTATCGAATGCCTTGCTGAAATCCATCAACCGGTTTACTCTCACCTACCTTGGTCACTTTCTCAAAGAACTCCATAAGGTTTGTGAGGCACGACCTATCCTTCACAAAACCGTGCTGACTATCCCTAATCAAATTATTCTTTTCTATATGATTATTAATCCTATCTCTTATAAGCTTATGAAAACTGCCACGGCCCACTTGCTCAGGTTAACTGGTCATGAGTTTAACTTGAGAAACATAAACCTTTCTTAGATTACTTACAGCGTGGAAACAGGCCCTTCGGCCCAACAAGTCCACACTGACCCTCCGAAGAGCAACCCTCCCCCAGACCCATTCCCCCACATCTAACACTATGGGCAATTTAGCATGGCCAATTCACCTAACCTACACATCTTTGTGACTGTGGGAGGAAACCGGAGCACCCAGAGGAAACCCACGCAGACACTGAGGCAGGAATTGAACCCGGGTCTCTGGTGCTGTGAGGCAGCAGTTAACCACTGAGCCACTGTGCTGCCCCGGGTAAGGTTGGAATAGCAAAGCTGGTCAGGGGCATTGAAACCCAGTTGTAGGGATTACTCAACAGTGCAAGCTAACTTTAAAACAAAACATAAATTGCTGGAAAAACTCAACCAGGCTGGCAGCATCTATAGAGAGAAATCAGAATGAATGTTTTTGGCTCAGTAACCTTGCGTCAGCACAAGTCACTTATCTAATCTGCTCTGCCTTCCTATATAAGCAACTCCACGTGTTGTTCACCAGCTGCCCCATTAGCAGGAGACCAGTAACATCACTTACTAACAGTTAAAACGAACCTGCATTGCTTAAAGTAATGTGCAGTCATAATGGAAAGGTATACAGGACATAGCATCACAGGGATACAGTGTTTGTCATGGCTATGAAAACTGCACTGGTCATATTATCGGAGAAATTAGAAAGTATAAATTATATTCTGTACCTGTAAGGGACCAGGAAGTCCCTATCAAACACAATGGGAGCAGGCAACAACAACAGCAATGCACCTTCATAGGCCACATTGTTCCAAATCAACCAATAGCGTCTGACACTTCTCCAACACCTACGTCCCAATGGGCCACATCAATCAAGACTCATACCTGACATGAATGGGTCTCACCTCATCTTCACTCTCCACCAACCTGCTCCAACATCTCCACACCCACACATCGGCCCTCAGACCACCAGCTCGTCAGGCACAACAGCCACATTGGGAGAACACGTGGAACCACGTTCATTCACATACTCTGCTCCGTCTTCCAGGGAATGGCCTTCACTCTAATCTTGACACTAATGGTGGTGACATAACTTTTGCTTCAATAAATCTTTATTTCATTTCTAAACGTGGCTCAGAGTGGTTATTTATATAGGCAAAAGTGGGTACTGCAGATGCTGGAGATTAGAGTCAAGATTAGAGTGGTGCTGGAAAAGCGCAGCAGATCAGGCAGCATCCAAGGAGCAGGAAAATCAACCTTTCGGGCAAAAGCCTTTCATCAGGAATGAGGCCACTAAAACAACCATAACGCCCTTCATCAACATGCGGATTTTCCTGCTCCTCGGATGCTGCCTGACCTGCTATTTATGACTATTATCTCTGCATTGTAGCCAAGCAGACCCTGCCATTGTCAGTGACAGAGGGTAAGGACTGGCACTGTTGCTGAATGAGGACTTGGGAAGCAGGTAATTGAGTTCTCCATGGACAGCAGGGCAGAATGGTCAGGCGGGGAGGCTGGGAGGTGGAGGGGCAGAAGGCAGCTTATGTTGCACTGTTTGTCACTGTGGCACCATTCTCTTCCTTTTCCTACCCCCTCATGCTCCTGCACATGAGGTGCACTTTACAATGTACCGAGTGGCTAATTGTGCCCCCAGTGGTGAAATCATGCAGAATGCAGGAAGTCACCACAAACATGGACATCCTTTCTGGTGAGTACCATGGGAGATCCTGGGACCAGCAGGCCAATGTTTGCTGAATTATACCTCATGTGGTAGCATGATATTTGTTAAATGGATGCTGTAAAAACCATGCCCGGCTCCAAACTGGACCCATCAACTGGACTGTGGATGGCATTTGCGATCCAATCGAGCCCCTTTTGGTTAGTAGTGGTCACTCCAGAATAGGTGAAACAGTTGACCGTGCAGAAAGCTGACTGGGCAAGGACTCACCTGGTTTAATCCCCATGATGTTATAAACCAGGCCAGACACCTGCAAAACATTTCAAGAAAGTCGCCTGTTTTAAGCAGGTGTAATTCCAGGAGGGGTGGAGCTGGTCAAACCAGGTAGTTTAAAAAAAACATAATTTATTTTCAAGATTACCAAATGAAACACACACAAAAGAGAATATCTTAACCAATCCAAAACCCAAAATCCATACTTGCAACAATCCCCATAAACACCCCCTTGGCACAAAACGTAAAATCACACACAGGGTCTTACAGGATAAAGACAGATGGCAGAGAGAGGGATGATCAGCATGGACATGATCCTTTGGGTTCAGCAGCTTTACAACACTATTGTGTTAAGATCAAAGAACAAACAAAATTACAGCACCAGAACTGGCCCTACAGTGATTGAGATCCAGATCCTCTATCTAAACCTGTCGTATATTTTCTCAGGGTCTGTACCCCTTTGCTCCCTGCCCATTCAGGCAGCTGTCTAAATAGATCTTAAATGACACTATTGTTCCCGCCCCTAACACCCAAAACCAAACCAAACCAGAGAAAGCTGAGCTGAGAGAACTGGCCACTCCCTTTTCATTGTGCAAATGTTTTTTTTAAAACTTGAAAGCCTTTTTCTGAGGTAGTATCTGTTAGCTATAATCAAACTGGCCATAAAACCCATCCAAGCCCAGACTTTTCAGAGCCGGTATTAGATTAGATTACTTAGTGTGGAAACAGGCCCTTCAGCCCAACAAGTCCACACCAACCCGCCGAAGCGCAACCCACCCATACCCCTACATCTACCCCTTACCTAACACTACGGGCAATTTAGCATGGCCAATTCACCTGACCCGCACATCTTTGGACTGTGGGAGGAAACCGGAGCACCCGGAGGAAACCCACACAGACACGGGGAGAACGTGCAAACTCCACACAGTCAGTCGCCTGAGTCGGGAATTGAACCCGGGTCTCAGGTGCTGTGAGGCAGCAGTGCTAACCACTGTGCCACCGTGCCGCCCACTCTTTACGACCTCCTCAAAAAACACCAAGGATGACATAACCTTGTTAAAGGAGCATCATCATCACTAAGGCCATACCTCAGCTGGATGATTAGATTAGATTAGATTCCCTACAGTGTGGAAACAAGACCTTTGGCCCAACCAGTCCACACTGACCCTTCGAAGAGTAACCCACCCAAACCCATTCCCCATATTTACTCCTGACTAATGAACCTAACACTATGGGCAATTTAGCATGGTCAATTCACCTGACCTGTACATTTTTGGATTGTGGGGGGAAACTGGAGCACCCGGAGGAAACTCACACAGACACGGGGAGAATGTGCAAACTCCACACAGAGAGTTGCCCGAAGCTGGAATTGAACCCAGATGCTTGGTGCTGTGAGGCAGCAGTGCTAACCAATGAGCCGCCCAAGATGATAGAGTTCTGGTACAGGGCTGAGGTGATACACAGCACCTGTAAAGGAAGGTAAGTGCAATGCACCATGGGAAAGGCTGCATTTCCAGTTGAACGTTACCCTTCTTGCTTGTCTCCAGCAGGACACGATGAAACTCCCAATATGCAGAGTCATCTCAGTACAATTGGAGATGCCAAACTCTGAGATATATCAAGTATCTCCATTCCCAGTCTGGAAGGAGCCAGATATTTAAACATTAATTACTACCTTCACAGTCCTTCCCCAGTTCTGTAATTGTAGTTTGCTCCTGTGATTACAATGGGTGATAGTCTAAGTGAAGATGTCCTTACTGAAGCACAAATATCTCACATATGATCTTTGGTCAAATTCAGGGAGAAAGATTACTCCTGGACACCATGGGAGGACATGATCTTCTGTTGATACAACTTGACCCTTTCATTCACCTTCCAGCATCTTACCCTGCACCCCTTGCCCTCTGTTCCTTACACAACCCATACTGAATTCCAACGCATCTGCTAATATGACAGCAACGTTTGGAACCACTGGTTTGTGCAGAGGCCATGAAGTTAGCAAAATGGTCCCTCAGCATCTCCCACACAATTGAAATAAATTGAAAGATAGAACACCTGCAGAATTGCAGCAATTGTCAGCGGAAATTGGACAGATTTTTAATTCACTCATGGCATGTGGGTGTCACTGGCTGGGCCCAGCATTTATTACCCATTCCTAGTTGCCCCTTGAGAAGGTGGAGGTGAGCTGCCTCTTGAGCTGCTCCAGTCCACCTGCTGTAGGTTGACCCACAATGTCCTTAGGGAAGGAATTCCAGGATTTTGACCCAGCGACACTGAAGGAATGGTGATACATTTCCAAGTCAGGATGGTGAGAGGCTCGGAGGGAGATTTACAGGGATTGGTGTTCCCATGTATCTGATTACCTTGTCCTTCTAAAAGGAATGGGTCATCGGTTTGGAATGTGCTGTCTGAGGATCACTGGCAAATTTTCTACAGTGTATCTTGTAGATATTACACACTGCTGCTACTGAGCAATGGTGGCGGAGGGAGTGGATGCTTGTGGTCGTGGTGCCAACGAAGTGGGCTGCTTTGTCCTGGATGGTATCGAGCTTCTTGAGTGTTGTTGGAGCTGCCCCCATCCAGACAGGTGCAGAGTATTTCATCACATTCCTGACTTGCACCTTATTGATGGTGGACAGGATTTGGGGAGTCAGAAGGTGAGTTACTCACTGTATTCCTAACCTGTGACCTGCTCTTGCAACCACAGTATTTCTATTACGAGTCCAGTTGAATTTCTGGTCAATGGTAATGCCTCGAGGATATTTAGAATGGGAATTCAGTAATGCTAATGCCATTGAATATCAACGGTGATTGTTAGATTGTCTCTTATTAGAGATGGTCATTGCCTGGCATTTGTATGGCACAATGTTACTAACCTGTGTGTCATTGACAATCATTCCCCTAAATAGCTTTTGTGAGGTTTTCAGATGTCTGAGGTTAAGCAAAGGCATTAGCTGTAGTGCTCAGCTTCCAAATGGTATCACCTGTGCAACAAGTCGATGGCATTGATCATCCCCTCCTCAAGGTGTCCAACAAATTTGATCCTAGTTTCCGACATAACAACTGACATAAAAACAGAAAATTCCAAAGTATTGCAGAGAAACACCAATGGAAAAAATCAGTGCCTGCTGCATTCAACCTCCGTCTCTGTAACCCAATGGTTACACATCAGGCTGCCTGAATTCCCAAACTTTCTCAAGATTATCTCTGCTGACCCTTGAAAAGACACAGCAGGACCATGTCTGGCCTTGTCTTCAATCCAAACAAGTACATCCAAAAAAAATTACTGGTTCAATTGCAGAAATATCAACATTTAGTTTATTTAACTGGCACTGGAATTTAAATGAAAAATGTAATCTTTTGGCAACACTTGGAAACACTCACTGGCTCAAAGGTAGAAGACAGAGGGTGGTGGTGGAGGGTTGTTTTTCAGACTGGAGGCCTGTGACCAGTGGAGTGCCACAAGGATCGGTGCTGGGTCCTCTACTTTTTGTCATTTACATAAATGATATGGATGCGAGCATAAGAGGTACAGTTAGTAAGTTTGCAGACAATACCAAAATTGCAGGTGTAGTGGGACAGTAAAGAGGGTTACAACAGGATCTGGATCAGATGGGCCAATGGGCTGAGAAGTGGCAGATGAAGTTTAATTCAGATAAATGTGAGGTGCTGCATTTTGGGAAAGCAAATCTTAGCTGGATGTATACACTTAATGGTAAGGTCCTAGGGAGTGTAGCTGAACAAAGAGACCTTGGAGTGCAGGTTCATAGCTCCTTGAAAGTGGAATCGCAGGTAGATAGGATAGTGAAGAAGGCATTTGGTTTGCTTTCTTTTATTGGTCAGAGTATTGAGTACAGGAGTTGGGAGGTCATGTTGCGGCTGTACAGGACATCAGTTAGGCCACTGTTGGAATATTGCGTGCAATTCTGGTCTCCTTCCTATCAGAAAGATGTTGTGAAACTTGAAAGGATTCAGAAAAGATTTACAGGGATGTTGCCAGGGTTGGAGGATCTGAGCTACAGGAGAGGCTGAACAGGCTAGGGCTGTTTTCCCTGGAGTGTTGGAGGCTGAGGGGTGACCTTATAGAGATTTTACAAAATTATGAGGGGTATAGATAGGATAAATAGACAAAGTCTTTCCCCTGGGGTTGGGGAATCCAAAACTAGAGGGAATAGGTTTAGGGTGAGAGGGGAAGGTTTGTGCGAAGATTTGTAGCTCGGGTGCTCGTTGTTGTGGTTCTGTTCGCCGAGCTGGAAGTTTTTGTTGCAAACGTTTCGTCCCCTGGCTAGGCGACATCATCAGTGCTTTGGAGCCTCCTGCGAAGCACTTCTTTGATGTTTCTTCCAGTATTTATAGTCGTCTGTCCTTGCCGCTTCCGGGTGTCAGTTTCAGCTGTCCGCTGTAGTGGTTGGTATATTGGGTCCAGGTCGATGTGTTTGTTGATGGAGTTTGTGGATGAATGCCATGCCTCTAGGAATTCCCTGGCTGTTCTCTGTCTGGCTTGCCCTATGATAGTAGTGTTTTCCCAGTCGAATTCATGTTGCTTGTTGTCTGAGTGTGTGGCTACTAGGGATAGCTGGTCGTGTCGTTTCGTGGCTAGTTGATGTTCATGTATGCGGATTGTTAGCTGTCTTCCTGTTTGTCCTATATAGTGTTTTGTGCAGTCCTTGCATGGTATTTTATAAACTACATTAGTTTTGCTCATGTTGGGTATTGGCTCCTTTGTTCTAGTAAGTTGTTGTCTGAGCGTGGCTGTTGGTTTGTGTGCCGTTATGAGTCCTAGGGGTCGCAGTAGCCTGGCTGTCAGTTCTGAAACGCTCCTGATGTATGGTAGTGTGGCTAGTCCTTTTGGTTGTGGCATGTCCTCGTTCCGTGGTCTATCTCTTAGGCATCTGGTGATAAAGTTGCGTGGGTATCCGTTTTTGGCGAATACCTTGTATAGGTGTTCCTCTTCCTCTTTTCGCAGTTCTGGTGTACTGCAGTGTGTTGTGGCCCTTTTGAATAGTGTCCTGATGCAGCTTCGTTTGTGTGTTTTGGGGTGGTTACTTTCATAGTTTAGGACTTGGTCTGTGTGTGTTGTTTTCCTGTGTACCCTTGTGGTGAATTCCCCGTTCGGTGTTCTCTGTACTATCACGTCTAGGAATGGGAGTTGGCTATCCTTTTCTTCTTCTCTCGTGAATCGTGAGAGGGGAAAGATATAAAAGAGACCTAAGGGGCAACTTTTTCTCACAGAGGGTGGTACGTGTATGGAATGAGCTGCCAGAGGAAGTGGTGGAGGCTGGTACAATTACAACATTTAAGAGGCATTTGGACGGATATATGAATAGGAAGGGTTTGGAGGGATATGAGCCGGGTGCTGGTAGGTGGGACTAGATTGGGTTGGGATATCTGGTCGGCATGGATGGGTTGGACCGAAGGGTCTGTTTCCGTGCTGTACATCTCTATGACTCTATGATTCACGGTGACAAATATTGGAGGTAGTTTTCTCTGTTTGAATCTACCATGGAGCCTTTCCCACTGGCTGCATATATCGGAAAGCTGTTGTCAAGCTGAAAAATCACTTATTCATTTATTTCAAAATCACTTATTATTACTCAGTGATATGAATAATGTTAGTAGATTTAAAAGCATTCTCACTCTGCATAGATTTACAAAATTAACTGACCAATTAATTATCCTTGTACGTCACTCAGTATCTTTGATAGATGTAGAATAATTTAAGCAATTTATAGAAGCATAGAAATTAGAAACAGGAGCAGGCCATTTGGCCCTACCAGCCTGTACCACCATTTATCAGGACCATGGCTGACCATCCAACTCAGTTCCCTGTTCCTGCTTTCTCCCCATACCCTTTGATCCCTTTAACTCCTCCTTGAAAATATTCAATGCTTTGGTTCAACCACTTTCTGTGGCAAATTCCACGGGCTCACCACTCTCTGGGTGAGGAAATTTCTCCTCATCTCAGTCCTAAATGGCTTACCTATTACCCTGAGATTGTGTCCCTGATTTCTGGACTCCCTCATCATTGGGAACATCTTTCCTGCATTACCCAGTCTAGTCTTGTTGTAATTTTATAGATCACTTTGAGAGTCCCTCCTCCTATTCATCTGAACTCCACTGAATATAGTCCTAACGGATCAAGTCTTTCTTCATAAGGTAAGTTCATGCAGTTGACAATAGTTTTGTATTGATATAACATACCTTCATGACAGCTGATGTCAGCACCAAACAATATCCCCTGTTTTCTTTCAAAAATTCAGTTTGGGGGGCGTGGACCTGACCAGGTAGTCCCGGAGGGAACGGTCTTTAGAACATAGAACATAGAACATAGAAAAATACAGCGCAGTACAGGCCCTTCGGCCCTCGATGTTGCACCGACCGAAGCCTACCTAACCTACACTAGCCCAATAACCTCCATA
Organism: Hemiscyllium ocellatum; assembly: GCF_020745735.1. NCBI lineage: Eukaryota > Metazoa > Chordata > Chondrichthyes > Orectolobiformes > Hemiscylliidae > Hemiscyllium > Hemiscyllium ocellatum. The sequence continues at coordinate 3,883,472 of NC_083404.1, read as the reverse complement.
TGCTTATCCAATGCCCGCTTGAATGACCATAAAGAGGGAGAGTCCACCACTGCTACTGGCAGGGCATTCCACGAACTCACAACCCGCTGAGTAAAGAATCTACCCCTAACATCTGTCCTATACCTACCACCCCTTAATTTAAAGCTGTGTCCCCTAGTAACACCTGACTCCATTAGCGGAAAAAGGTTCTCACTGTCAACCCTATCTAAACCCCTAATCATCCTGTACACCTCTATCAAATCTCCCCAAACCTTCTTTTCTCCAATGATAACAGCCCCAAGTGCCTCAGCCTTTCCTCATACGATCTTCCTACCATGCCAGGCAACATCCTGGTAAACCTCCTCTGCACTCGTTCCAATGCCTCCACATCCTTCCTATAGTATGGCGACCAAACCTGCACACAATACTCCAGATGAGGCCGCACCAGAGTCTTATACAACTGCAACATGACCTCAGGACTCTGGAACTCAATTCCTCTACCAATAAAGCCCAGTACGCCATATGCCTTCTTCACAGCACTATTTACCTGGGTGGCAACTTTCAGAGATCTGTGTACATGGACACCAAGATCCCTCTGCTCATCCACACTACCAAGTAGCCTACCATTAGCCCAGTAATCCATCTTCTTGTTACTCCTACCAAAGTGAATGACTTCACACTTAGCTACATTGAACTCCATTTGCCACCTTTCTGCCAAGCTCTGCAACTTATATATAACCCGCTGTAACCTGCCACATCCTTCTTCGCTGTCCACCACTCCACCGACTTTCATATCATCTGCAAACTTGCTCACCCAGCCTTCTAGCCCCTCCTCCAGGTCATTTATAAAAATGACAAACAGCAATGGTCCCAAAACAGATCCTTGCGGAACACCGCTAGTAACTGCACTCCAAGATGAACCTTTACCATCAACTACTACCCTCTGTCTCCTTCCAGCCAGCCAATTCCTAATCCAAACCTCTAATGCACCCACAATGCCATACCTCCGTAATTTTTGAGGTAGCCTACCATGGGGAACCTTATCAAACACCTTACTAAAATCCATATACACTACATCTACCGCTTTACCCTCGTCCACCTCCTTAGTCACCTTCTCAAAGAACTCAATAAGGTTTGTGAGGCACGACCTGCCCTTCACAAAACCATGCTGACTATCCTTGATCACATTATTCCTATCCAGATGTTCATAAATCCTATTCCTTACAATTCTCTCTAAGACTTTGCCCACAACAGAAGTGACACTCACCAGCCTATAGTTACCAGGGTTATCCCTACTCCCCTTCTTGAACAAGGGAACCACATTCGTTATCCTCCAGTCCTCTGGCACTATTCCTGTAGACAACGACGACATAAAATTCAAGGCCAATGTCTCTGCTATCTCCTCCCTAGCTTCCCAGAGGATCCTAGGATAAATGCCATCAGGCCCAGGGAACTTATCTATTTTCACCCTTCCCAGTATTCCCCAGACCCCTTCCCTACATACCTCAAAGCCATCCATTCTAATCACTTGTGAGTCAATATTCATATCAGCAGCAATGTCCTGTTCCTGAGTGAATACTGACGAAAAGTATTGATTTAGTGTCTCTCCAATCTCCTCCGCCTCCACGCACAACTTCCCACTACTATCCTTGACTGGACCGATACCTACCCTAGTCATCCTTTTATTCCTGACATACCTATAGAAAGCCTTTGGGTTTTCCCTAATCCTACCAACTAAGGACTTTTCATGTCCCCTTCTCGCTGCTCTTAGCTCTCTCTTTAGATCCTTCTTGGCTACCTTATAACTCTCAGTCGCCCCAACTGAACCTTCATGCCTCATCTTAACATAGGCCGCCCTCTTCTTTTTCACAAGGGATTCCAATTCCTTATTAAACCACGGCTCCCTCACAAGACCCTTTCCTCCCTGCCTGACTGGTACATACTTATCAAGGACACCTAATAGCTGCTCCTTGAACAAGCTCCACATATCATTTGTGTCCTTTCCTTGAAGCCTATTTTTCCAATCCACGCATCCTAAGTCATGCCTCACCGCATCATAATTTCCCTGCCCCCAGCTATAACTCCTGCCCTGCAGTGCACACTTATCCCTCTCCATCACTAGAGTAAAAGTCACCGAGTTGTGGTCACTGTCCCCGAAGTGACCTACCTCCAAGTCTAACACCTGACCTGGTTCATTAACTAGAAGGCGGAAAGGGGTGGGGAGGGAAATATATCCCTGGTGCTGGGATCCGTTTGGAGGTGGCGGAAATGTCGGCGGATGATTTGGTTTATGCGAAGGTTGGTAGGGTGGAAGGTGAGCATCAGGGGCGTTCTGTCCTTGTTACGGTTGGAGGGGTAGGGTCTGAGGGCGGAGGTGCGGGGTGTGGACGAGATGCGTTGGAGGGCATCTTTAACCACATGGGAAGGGAAATTGCGGTCTCTAAAGAAGGAGGCCATCTGGTGTGTTCTGTGGTGGAACTGGTCCTCCTGGAAGCAGATACGGCGGAGGCAGAGGAATTGGGAACATGGGATGGCATTTTTGCAGGATGGAGGGTGGGAAGAGGTGTAATCCAGGTAGCTGTGGGAGTTGGTGGGTTTGTAAAAAATGTCAGTGTCAAGTTGGTCGTCATTAATTGAGATGGAGAGGTCCTGGAGGGGGAGGGACGTGTCAGAGATGGTCCAGGTAAATTTAAGGTCAGGGTGGAATATGTTGGTGAAGTTGATGAATTGCTTAACCTCCTCATGGGAGCACGAGGTGGCGCCAATGCAGTCATCAATGTAGCGGAGGAAGAGGTGGGGAGTGGTGCCGGTGTAATTACGGAAGATCAACTGTTCTACGTAGCCAACAAAGAGACAGGCATAGCTGGGGCCCATATGTGTGCCCATGGCTACCCCTTTGGCCTGGAGGAAGTGGGAGGATTCGAAGGAGAAATTGTTAAGGGTGAGGACCAGTTCGGCCAAACGAATGAGAGTGTAGGTGGAAGGGTACTGTTGGGGACGTCGGGAGAGGAAGAAACGGAGGGCTTGGAGGCCCTGGTAATGGCGGATGGAGGTGTAGAGGGATTGGATATCCATGGTGAGGATGAGACATGGGGGACCGGGGAAACGGAAGTCTTGGAGGAGGTGGAGGGCGTGGGTGGTGTCTCGAACGTATGTGGGGGATAGGACAGTGTCAAGGTAGGTAGAGATGAGTTCAGTGGGTAAAAAGTGAGGTCTGCAGATGCTGGAGATCAGAGCTGAAAATGTGTTGCTGGTTAAAGCACAGCAGGTTAGGCAGCATCCAAGGAACAGGAAATTCGACGTTTCGGGCCAGAGCCCTTCATCATGAGTTCAGTGGGGCAGGAGCATGCTGAGACAATGGGTCGGCCAGGGTGGTCAGGCTTGTAGATCTTGGGAAGGAGGTAGAACCGGGCAGTGCGGGGTTCCCGGTCTATGAGATTGGAAGCTGTGGGTGGGAGATCTCCTGAGGTGATGATGTTCTGTATGGTCTGGGAGATGATGGTTTGGTGATGGGGGGTAGGATCATGGTCAAGGGGGCAGTAGGAGAATGTGTCCTTGACTTGGTATCTGCCTCAGCGGTGTAGAGGTCAGTGAGCCAGACTACCACTGCGTCCCCTTTATCTGCTGGCTTGATGGTGAGGTTGGGATTGGAGCAGAGGGATTGGAGGGCTGCGCGTTGTGAGGGTGAGAGGTTGGAGTGGGGGTAGACAGGTTGAGGCGGTTAATGTCCCTGTGGCAGTTGGAAATGAAGAGATCGAGGGCGGGTAATAGTTCAGCGTGGGGTGTCCAGGTGGATGCAGTGTGTTGGAGGTGGGTGAAGGGGTCCTCGGAAGGTGGGCGGGAATCCTGATTGTGAAAGTAAGCTCGGAGGCGGAGGCGGTGGAAGAAGTGTTCGATGTCACGGCGTGTATTAAATTCACTGATGCATGGGCGGATGGGGATGAAGGTGAGTCCTTTGCTGAGGTCTGATCGTTCATTTCAGTGAGGGGGAGGTGGAAGTGAGTACAATTTCATCATTTAAGAAACATTGGGATAGGTATATGGATGGGATAGGTATGGAGGGATATGGACCAAATGCAGGTAAATGCAACCAATTTCATTGTGAAAATGGGACAGCATGGGCAAGTTGAGCTGAATGGCCTGGTCCATGTCATAGACCTCTATGGCTCTATGATTCGGTTTAAGGCACAAATGTTGATTCATTTTTTTTAATTTTTAAAAAGAACCTTTTCATGTGCGTACAAAATTACTGTCAGTTCAAACATCAAGCAATTCAAGAGAAAGGAGCAGGTGAAAGTACGGGCATTATGACGAAATTTGCAGATTTGCCAACATCTATTCCAAATAAATGCGTTTTACCCACAATGACTATAAAGAAAACCAAACATAACCCAGAGAGGGAAAACCCTAAAAAAATCTCAAACAACATCAGCTGACAAAGATCAAACCCACTTTGTCTGTTAGGTTTGCAATCAGGAATGTTGATTTTACATTTCAGTTATCACGCTGATGCTCCTCAGTAGCATTAAATTGATTAAGAAAAGATCTTGCTGCCATCAGTGCACTTGATTAAACACTGGCAAACTACATTATTCATAAGCTTCAATCCTTCATTGTGTGGAGCTCTGTAAGTCAATTGTTCAGGAGTGTTTGCATCTGCCTTGAACTGCCAGTGCTTGCGTAGAAACAGTCCCGAGAGTAAGTACATAAGTGATATCCTCAGGCAAAAACCACCTTTGTCTGATTCCTCTTGGTAGTATCAAAGGACACTAGTCTTGGTGAGCAAAAAGCCACCTTTTAAACATTTCTTCAACAAATCAGAAATACTGAAAGCTTTTCACAGAGTCATAGAGATGTACAGCATGGAAACAGACCGTTAGGTCCAACCCGTCCATACTGACCAGGTATCCCAACCCAATCTAGTCCCACCTGCCAGCATCCGGCCCATATCCCTCCAAACCCTTCCTATTCATATACCCATTTAAATGCCTTTTAAATGTTGCAATTGTACTAGCCTCCACCACTTCCTCTGGCAGCTCAGTCCATACACGTACCAACCTCTGTGTGAAAAAGTTGCCTCTGAGGTCCACTTTATATCTTTCCCCTCTCACCCTAAACCTATGCCCTCTAGTTGTAGACTCTCCCAACCCAGGGAAAAGAATTTGTCTATTCACACTATCCACGCCCCTCATAATTTTATAAACATCTATAAGGTCACCCCTCAGCCTCTGATGCTCCAAGTGAGTGTGTGTGTGTGTTTATGAGAGAGAGTGAGAGAGTGTGTGTGTGTGAGAGAGAGAGAGTATACACGTGTGTGAGTGTATGCATGTGTGCCAGAGAGTGATGGTGTGTGAGTGAATGTGTGTGTGAGAGATAATGTGAGTGTGTGGGTGTATGCATGAGAGTGAGTATGCGTGTATGTGTGTGTGTTTGTCTGTGTGTCTGTGTGCATGTGTGTGAGAGAGAATGTGTGTTGAGAGAGAGTGTGTGCGTGTCTGTGTCTGTGAGGGAGTGTGTTTCTGCGTGTATCTCTGTATGTGTCTGTGTAAGTGTGTGTGTATGTGTCTGTGAGAGAGTGTGTCTGTGTGGGTGTTGTGTGTGTCTGTGCGTATGTGCATGTGTGTGCGTGTCTTTGTGTATGTGTGAGAGAGTGAATGTGTGTGAGAGATAATGTAAGTGTGTGGGTGTATGCATGAGAGTGAGTATGTGTGTGTTTGTCTGTGTGCATGCGTGAGAGAGTGTGAGAGAGAATGTGTGTGTGTGTCTCTGTATCTCTGTATGTGTCTGTGCATGTGTGTGTAGGTGTGTGTGTGTGTGTCTGTGAGAGAGTGTCTGTGTGTGTGTGTTGTGTGTGTCTGTCTGTGTGTACATGTCTCTTTGTATGTGTGCGTGTGTGTTTGTGAGAAAGAGCGAGAGTGAGAGTGTGTGTGTGTGTGAGTATACATGTGTGTGAGTGTGTGTGAGAGTGAATGTAAGTGTGTGTGTGAGTGTATGCGTGAGTGTGTGTCTGTGTGTGAGTGTGTGTCTGTGAGAGAGTGTATGTCTGTGTCTGCGCGTGTGTGTCTGTGTGTGCGTGTGCGCACGTGTGTGTCTGTGTTGTGTGTGTGTCTCTGTGCATATCTGTGCATGTGCCTATGTCTGTGTGTGTGTGTATGTCTGAGCATGTGTGTGTGTGTGTAAGTGTGTGTGCATGTGTGTGCGTATGCATGTGTGCGTGTGTGTGTGTGTGCGTGTGTGTGAGAGAGATCCTCTGCCTCCGCTGCATCTGCTCAGATGAGGAGACATTCCACTCGTGAGCATTCCAGTTGTCCACCTATTTCGAATGACACGCTTTTCCTCTCTCTGTCATCCAGAAAGCCCTCCACTACACCACCTCCATTCCCCGTTCCGTTGCTCTAAACCCCTCCTCTCCCAACGCAATAAAGACAGAGTCCCCCTTGTCCTCACCTACCAGCCCACCAGTCTTCGTATCCAACTAGATCCTGTGTCCAACAACATCTTCCTCTCCCCCACCCCTCTGCCTTCCGCAAGGACCGTTGCCTTTGACAGTCCTTGGTTTGTGCCATTCTCCCCATCAACCCCCCCCTGAACTCCCGGTACCAAGCCCTGCAACTGTAAAAGATGCAAAACCTGCCAGTATACCACCTGCCCCATCTCCCTCCAAGGCCCCAAAACACTCCTTCCAGGTAAGACAGAGGCTCACCTGCCTCTCCTCCAAACTAGTTTACTGCACCAGGTGCCCCCAATGTGGTCCTCTCTACATCGGGGAGACCGAATGTAAACTTAGGGAACGGTTCACCGAGCATCGCAGTCGGGTCTGCATGGGCTGACCAGACCTCCCAGTCACCACCCAATTTAATTCTCCCTGCCACTCCGTTGCTGACCGGACCATCCTTGGCCTCCTCCATTGCCACTACGAACCATACCGCAAATTGGAGGAACACCTCATCTCTCGCCTGGGCAGTCTCCAGCCTGGAGGACTCAACATTGAGTTCTCCAATTTCAAATAACCTTCCTCCCCCTCCTCCTTACTGCCACACCTCCCTGCCACCAACTGAATCCATTCCTCCCATTGACTAACCAGGTCATACCCTCCACCTGCCTTCACCTATCCCCACTTCAACACCCTGCCCCCACCATCTCCTTTATCTGCAGCTTCCTCTACACCCATCCCCAGTCCTTATGAAGAGTTACACCCAAAACGTCAACTTCTCCACCTCCTGATGCTGCCTGGTTTGTTGTGTTCTTCCAGCCTCCTGCCTGTCCCTCCTGATGCTGCCTGCCTTGCTGTGTTCCTCCAGCCTCCTGCCTGTCCCTCCTGATGCTGCCTGCCTTGCTGTGTTCCTCCAGCCTCCTGCCTGTCCCTCCTGATGCTGCCCGGCTTGCTGTGTTCCTCCAGCCTCCTGCCTGTCCCTCCTGAAGCTGCCTGCCTTGCTGTGTTCCTCCAGCCTCCTGCCTGTCCCTCCTGATGCTGCCTGCCTTGCTGTGTCCCTCTCTCTCCTGATGCTGCCTGGCTTGCTGTGTTCCCCCAGCCTCCTGCCTGTCCCTCCTGATGCTGCCTGCCTTGCTGTGTTCCTCCAGCCTCCTGCCTGTCCCTCCTGATGCTGCCTGCCTTGCTGTGTTCCTCCAGCCTCCTGCCTGTCCCTCCTGATGCTGCCCGGCTTGCTGTGTTCCTCCAGCCTCCTGCCTGTCCCTCCTGAAGCTGCCTGCCTTGCTGTGTTCCTCCAGCCTCCTGCCTGTCCCTCCTGATGCTGCCTGCCTTGCTGTGTCCCTCTCTCTCCTGATGCTGCCTGGCTTGCTGTGTTCCCCCAGCCTCCTGTCTGTCCCTCCTGATGCTGCCTGCCTTTCAGTGTTCCTCCAGCCTCCTGCCTGTCCCTCCTGATGCTGCCTGCCTTGCTGTGTTCCCCCAGCCTCCTGCCTGTCCCTCCTGATGCTGCCTGCCTAGCTGTGTTCCCCCAGCCTCCTGCCTGTCTATTTTGGATTCCAGCATCTGCAGTTTTTTTTTGTCTCTAACTGCTTCTAATTTGTCATGTTAGTGCCTCATCACAATTTTCTCCCAGACAACATTCCAGATCTCCAAGGACCAATATTTTTTTCTCATTATGAAACATCATGTGTGAAAATCTGAGTATAGGAGTTTTTGCCTTGGAGGAGATTGATGCTGCAGTTTTCAGCTGTTTATAAAATAATAGAACTTTCCATTTCAGGTTCGAGGTACTACACCACCTTAATAACTATGAATAAAATGATTTATAATCTAGAGCTTCCTTAAAACTGCAGTCTGTAACATCCATCAGGAATATTCTGTTCATGTTTTTTTCTCTTTGGTCATCAGCACATTGGCCAGAATTTCACCACCAAGGTGAGATCCCAGTGAATCACCCAAAGAACTGGAGTGGGTTCATCTTGGCTATTTGCAAGAACCACAGTCACACTTTACAGGGGTCCAGGGACTCATCGAATGCTGTCCTTTTAAAAGACAGAAGTCTTCCTGTTAGAAGTCACAGGACACCAGGTTATAATCCAACAGGTTTATTTGAAACTCCAAGCTTTCAGAGCACTGCTCCTCCGTCAGGTGGAGTGACAATGCTCCAGCCCACTCTAACACTGGCACCTCCACAACATGGCTTTTACAGGACAGTATCTCATTGGGACCACACAGGAACAGTGGGAGAAAGTGAGGACTGCAGATGCTGGAGATCAGAGTCGAGAATGAGGAGCTGGAAAAGCGCAGCAGGTCAGGCAGCATCCGAGGAGCAGGAAAATCGACGTTTTGGAAGCTCTGATGAAGGGTTCTTGCACAAAACGTCGATTCTTCTGCTCGTCTGATGCTGTGCTTTTCCAGCATTTCACGCACAGGAGCAGTAGCCATTGTTAAACATGCAGATGGGTGCAGGTCCTGAGACTGCCATTCCAACTGAGAAACTGCCAAACAGTACCCAAATATTAGAGACTTGCCTCAAGCAGATCACTGGGGGTCCAACAGGGTTTTTTTTAACCTAGCAGAGGCTGGCATTTCTGTCATTAGACCTCCATAAAAACTGCATTAAAGTGTGGTATGGCAGAGTGCAATATCCTGAGCAATGTTGACAAACAAGAGCTTCATGCAGGATGTTTGTTTTTTGTAGATAGACACTGTGGGTTTCCCAGCTTAGTTCACCTTCAAGGTCACAAGTACAGTTTAACAGTAAGATTTTCCGCACAGCATCACAGCTTCTCTGGGGGCAAAGATGTTAATGGGGTGAGACCAAAATCAAAATACAGAGCTGCGTTTTTTCTTTACCTCTATAGCTTTTTTTTTTGTCCTGTGTAACATTTGAATTTACAGACAAAGACTTGGGAAGATGATTATAGGAGATGTGACTCTGAAGTCCGTAAGGCCATGGGAAACAGGAACAGAAGGAGGTCATCCAGTTCCTCCAGCCTGCTCCACCATTCTCTAGGATCATGGCTGATCCAACACTCCCCACATCCACTTTCCTGCCCTTTCCCTGCAACCCTTAATTCCCCGACTGATCAGGAATCTATTTAGCATAGCCTGAGATATGCATACGGTATGTGTGACAATATGAAGAAAATGATTTTATATATTCTTTTGGGTGTAATGAATACATACTAGAACTAAATATTTAAGCATTAGAGGATTTTCTGTGACATTGCGTATGGCCACCTGCAGAATATGTGGGCCAGCAGGGTATCAGTAAATATCTCCTCAAGTGTCAATCAATTCACATCTTGTACAGTCTTAAGGTCGACCTGCTGTAAAACCCACCTTTTACTCAAGCATTTGGTTTCCATTCCTCATGTATTCCTACCTGACTGTGAATCCACAGCCAGTGTTTTCCCAGGAACTGAGGGCAGTTTTATGATGGGGGAAGGGGGCGTTGGCACTAGGGTATATTAGCAATCCTGAGCTCCCAGGCAGTGTGCTGCTAGGCCAGTGCGTTCCCTCCTTCTGCTGAAACTTTCAGAGACAATGGTACATAATGACCATGCAGAAACAGAGCTCTCTGACTTGTACCAGGATTGTTTTTTTTACTGGGGGATGGGGTAGATTTGGGGTCAGTCTATGATAGAAAATCCAGATTCAAGTCCAACAAGACTTGGAGTTGTGTCAGGGAATCCTGAACAGAGTGATTTAAAAGTCCAATAGGGGCCACATGAGCTGGGTGGAAATGCTGCCATTTCTAGAAATGGCAAAAACCCAGTCAGAGAGAGGCCAGAGCATTGATGGGAAACAGCAGCACAGACAAGCAGAGTTACTGACTGCAAGGAGATATTACCCTCTCCAGAGTGCATACAACTAAATCTCTGCGTCATCAATGCAGATGGTCAATGATCTGTGCTCCTCTTATGGATTTCAGGTTCCAAGGAGCAGCTGTCTCTGAGAGAGAGGCTGTTCCTGTTTCATGGGATGGGCAGTTGGATATGTGTATGCACAGTGACAGTATCACCATCACCTGCACCTACTCACATTGGATATTTACCTTGGTAAACACAATGACTGCAGATGCTGGAAACCAGAGTCTAGATTAGAGTGATGCTGGAAAAGCACAGCAGGTCAGGCAGCATCCGAGGAGCAGGAAAATCCGACGTTTCGGGCAAAAGCCTGATGAAAGGCTTTTGTCTGAAACCTTGATTTCCCTGCTCCTCGGATGCTGCCTGACCTGCTGTGCTTTTCCAGCATCACTCTACTCCAGACTCATCTTGGGCCATTTCTCTGAAGTTATCTGAGAACACCTCCCACCGCCACCACCCCCACCTTCTCATTGGTGTTTTTTTCCCTGCAATGTGAAGATCTTGTGTCATGCTCATGATGTTCCCCAACTGAACATCTGGAGGTGCTCACACCATAGATTTCATTGAACCCATCCATCAGGAAAATAGATCCTGGGCATGACGAGTGGACCGAGGCACCCAAGTCTTCAGTATTACTGAGCCTTACCTGTCTCTGGGCAATTCTGCTCATTGGTGTTCTAATCATTCCATAACTCAGGGCTGAAATCAAGGCTTGTGTTCCTATTTCGAAGAATGGGGGGGGGGGGAGAATCTTATAGAAACATATAAAATTAAGAAGGGAATAGATAAGATAGAAGCAGAGAGGTGATTTCCACTGGTTGGTAAAACTAGAAATAGGGGCTATGGCTTAAAGTTAGGGGGAGCAGATTTAGGACTGAATTGAGGAGGAACTTCTTCAGCCAGAGGGACGTGAATCTGTGGAATCCCCTGCCCAGTGAAGCAGTTGAGACTTCCCCAGTAATATTTTTAAAGCTAAGATAGATAATTTTCTGAAGGAGTAAAAGTATTAAGGGATATGGTGAGAGGGTGGGTAAGTGGAGCTGAGTCCACAAAAAGATCAGCCATGAAGGGCCAGGCGGCCTACTCCTGCTCTTGGATCTTATGTTTGTTAAATTGTTTCTGGCACTGGATCCACATCCACCTCAGTGTACTACGACTGCTCTCTCTCTCTCTCTCTCTCCTCTCAAGGGGCCTCAGCCCATGCCTAACCCCCTCCGACCACTTTCCAGCAACAGCACCTTCCTTCAACATTTTAACTCAAAGATCTTTCAGCTGGTGAAACATTTGTCCTGTTTCTCTTTCCACAGACATTATTAGACCTGCTGAGGGTTTCCAGCATTGTCAGCTGTGGGGCAGAATCTGCTCCTGAAGATGGAAGGGCGTTGAAGTAGCTGTGCTGGTGGTGTACCCAAATCCTGCCACCTCCCATCTGCAGGGGCAGCAGTACCCCAGTCAGCCCTCTTACCCAGCTGGGTCTTCAGGCCCTTACTGTCTAATGAGGGGCATCAGGCCCATTGTCCCAGGATGCTCCTACTCCCCAGCTGCAGGCAGGCCTGTCCCTGTGCAGAATTCCTGATGGCGCCTCCTTTGAGCAGCTTGTCACTTTGGCAATGGGACTGGAAAAAGGAATGGAGTCTGGTCACTTGATTAAAGGCTACCAGGAAATGGCAACGGGGTCTCGACATCAGACAGGAAGTGAGTGCAAGGAGTCCATTTCCCCCAACCTTCACTTACAACTCTCGTGCCCTTCTCCTCCTGACTCCCAAACAGAGAATTCCATCGCCCTCAGATCATTTACCTTTGTTTAGGGACCTGTATGATCCTGACACCCTGGGGTGCTCTTCCCCCTCCAGCCATGCTCTCCTTTGTGGTACCTCTTTGTGAGTACAAGAGGTGCGAACCTGTGACTCGCTGGGTGGGATTTTGACCCCTGGGTGGTCTGCCTTCCCGGGGAATGCCTGCTAGCTGTCTTGCCATGATTCAGTGGACACATGGCTCAGCAAAGTACCTTCCCTGGACGAGACAGTGACGACCTCTCACTGACTGATGAGCTTCCCCACCCTCTCCCCCCCTCCCCCCCCCCCCCCCCCCCCCCCCCCCCCACCCTCCCCCCACACCCCACAATATTCTACCCTTGATTTTAGATTCCCAGCGTCTGTAATTTTTGCTTGGCTTTACAGCTTATTCTGAAAAGGATTTGTTGTATCAAACTGGGGATTTAAACACCAGTTAACGAACACACACATCAATTAGTACAGCACTCATGTTAGCTCTCGCCAAGAGACGAGAATCTGTTTCTGAGGAAAGCCAGATAAATGTATTTGCTAATTATCTGAAATCGGCTTTTACTCTTCAAAAGATAAATCATTCGGTTGCAGACTAGCTCTGCCACTTTACCAACGCAGAGCAAATCTATCAGAAAGCTTTCACTGTTTTCAAAACCCATTTAGGTCTTTTGATGAAAAGTGAGATATGAATGATGCAGTCACTATCCTCACATGGCTGCTTCTAAATTATTATCCTACTTACAGCCTATTCTTCACATGTCTTTAATACCAGAATTGGAAAACAGACCAATGAAATATATATAGAATGCACCATATCAGCTGAATGAAGGAGTGTCTTATCATTTTTGTTGACATTTAGCAAATTGTTCTGACCATTTGTTCAGGTATTATTATTGGCCAGTCTCTCCTTGGAGAAGATGGAGAATTGCAGAATTTATCAGGGTTTCTGATCAGTGTCATACTCCTACACAGGTGAGCAGGGACACACTTATTTCTTCAAAACCCAGTAAATACATAAATCATTGACTCCTAAATTTCCACAAAGATTCTAGATCAAAGCTGTTTAAAAGTAAAAGTTATTTGACACATTTGAATGAATGATGTGCAGTAAATTCCTGCTGCTCACGGGAAATGGGTTCCTGGGGAATGTCACAATGGGTGATCTTCACAAACAGGAAGAAGAGCCCTGAAGAAGGGCTCATGCCCGAAACGTCGACTCTCCTGCTCCTTGGATGCTGCCTGACCTGCTGCGCTTTTCCAGCAACACATTTTCAGCTCTGATCTTCACAAACAACAAACCTGACATTAGATTCACAGCTGGAGATATGAGGTGAACAGTAAGTGCTGTGTAGTTAAATGCGTTTCCATAGGGTGGACTCACAAACAATGGGATTTTACTAGAGCTTTGTCAAAACGCAGGAATCACCAGCATTATTGGGGAACTTTTGCCCGAGTCTCAAGTCAGGGCATGATCTAACACCAAGACAAAGATCACTGAGCTTCCATGAAGGAGGTTCTGCAGAAGCTTCACTGAATTCAAAACATGAATTCAATGCTCTCTCTCCACAGCTGCTGAATTTCTCCAGAAATTTCAGTTCTTGTTTCAGATGTCTAACATCAACAGCTCTTTGTTTTATATATGAAGCTGGTACTTCAGGCCATCGTGATACCATTGAAATGTTGCAGTTTTATCAAATGTGCATTTCACTACTGATTGCTAATTCTGGTTACGAGCCCTCCAACCCATCCTTGGGGATAGTATCTCTGGCCTCAGAACCTTGATGAGGCTTAGCAGCAAAGTCCTGTGAGCACATCCCTGACACTTCTCTGTAGCTAGCTGTGGAAGAAAGCCCCTGGGCTCTCTCAAATCCCGAGGGCTGCCAGAGACCAGGCACCTGGTAGGGAATGATCCAGGGAGAAAGAGCGGACTGCGGATGCTGGAGATCAGAGTCAAGTGTGTGGTGCTGAAAAGCGCAGCAACTCAGGCAGCATTCGAAGAATAGGAAAATCGACATTTCAAGCATAAACCCTTCATCAGGAATGAGGCTTGTGGTCCGAGGGGACTGAGAGATAAATGGGAGGGGTGTGGGACTGGGGGGGGGGAAGGTAGCTGAGAATGTGATAGGCAGATGAAGGTGGGGAAGAAGGTGAAAGGTCAGAAAGGAGGGTGGAGTGGATAGGTGAGAAGCAAGATGGACAGGTCAAGAAGGCGATGCAGAGTTGGAGGCTTGGGACTGGGATAAGGTAGGGGGTAATGATCCGGGCCATTACGACATTGTCAAAGTGAACAGACTGGCACCAATAAAGCAGACATGTCTGGGACAATCACTCAGCTGGATCGAGGGAAAGAGGGGTCCACCAATGTTAGCAGTTCCATGCTGGCTTCAATGCCCATGTGTCCGGCTGTCTCCAGGGTTAGCTACTGCCATGGAGAGCCAGCTCCAGCACCCTCAGCATCTTTCAGATGTTTGCACAGAGCAGCATTTTTGTTTTTGCCACTGTTTATTATTAGATTAGATTACATTCAGTGTGTAAACAGGCCCTTCGGCCCAACAAGACCACACCGACCCACCGAAGCACAACCCACCCAGACCCATTTCCCTACATTTACCCCTTCACCTAACACTGCGGGTAATTTAGCATGGCCAATTCATCTAACCTGCACGGTTTTGGACTGTGCGAGGAAACCGGAGCACCCGGAGGAAACCGACGTAGACACGGGGAGAATGTGCAAACTCCACACAGTTAGTCGCCTGAGGCGGGAATTGAACCCGGGGTCTCTGGCGCTGTGAGGCAGCGGTGCTAACCACTGTGCCACCCACTTTCCTATTTTACTTAACTAAGTGATCTACCTGTATTGCTCGCAAGACAAAACTTTTCACTGTGCCTCAGTACTCATGACAATAAATTCAATTCAATCCCATCGCTCCAATCATTAGGGGGCTCTACATCAGTGACAAGGCTAGAGGGTGAACTCACTCCAGGCTCCCCTTCCTCAGAGCGACAGAATGGTGCCAGTAGGCAAAAAGAGGAAGGAATACCCACTCCTTGGACCCCAATAGAGATAAATTAAATCGTATGTGAAACTAACTTATAATGCTAAATTTAAATTTAAAAACAGATTTCTTCATTCAAAGGTTATAAAGTTAACGTGCCTAAGTAAATTATAAAGTGCTCTCATTTACAATGCTTACATTGAGGTTACTACATTGAGATAACATTAGAACACATTGATTTCTCTTAGTGAAGGAACAGACATTGTTATTTGCTCAACAGATCAGATGACTCTGCCGCAATGACTGAACGAGCAGAAATGGGATTGATTTTATAGTAAATTAGGCCATCGATTTAAATTGCTAATGACTGCACTCAACGTAAATAGCAGAAATAACTGAATTCTGAAATGACTGTTTATTATCCGTCGTGAATCCTTGTGAAATTTAACTAAATTTAACTAAAGATAGATATTGAGAAGTAGCTGACAGAAATTGTTTGTAATTGCAAGGTTAGAAACCAGTTTAAAAAAGTTATAAACCAAAAACTCAATTCTTCATCTAAATCCTTAATGGAAAATTCGACAAGTTACAGCTTAGAAATCCTTCCACAGAGGAACTGGGTGTGTGTTTCAGATCTGAGATCATTCTCTGTGCAATCATTTTATCTTCTTGAAAAGAATAATCTGTCTATTTATAGCCTTCATTATAGTTGTTATTTATTTATGACCAATCATATTTGCCAATTTACTTTATGCTTTGTTTTGATGTTGATAGGTGCCTCAACAATATCTTTTGTAGATAATGCCAACAAAAATACATTGATAAAATAATAAATAATACAAGAAGGGAATCTTGCGAAGGTGATTGATCACTACATCGGAATGTAAGGAGTACAAGAAAGTGGAGACTGTTTGGCCCCTCGAGTCTGTTCCGCCAGTCAGTACAATCACCGCTGATCATCCACCTCAACTCCACTCTCATGGCAATCCAGTTAAACCTCCCCCTTAGACACACCCAATTCCATTCACTTCCTGTGATAACAAAAACAACTGAAGATGTGGAATACAGAAATGGAAGTGATCCTTGATATGACCTCTTGACCATAGTACTGAAGACTTATGTTCCAAGCTACAACACCAGCATTGAACCAACAATCTAACACCTTCACAAGCTGGACAGATCAAATCTGTTAAACAAATGCCCTATCAGTCTTTTTTCAATATTTTGGAAGGAAACATCAACACGGGAGAGGAATTGCTTTTGACATCAATTCAGCATTTAAGCATGCGTGCCCACAGGAGTCTTAGTAAAACTGAAATAAAGAGGATTTAGGAGCAAAATCTTCTACTGATTAGCATCAAACTGAGTACAAAGCAACATTACGACTGTTCGTGTCTGTCACCTCAGTTCCAAAGCACTCCCGGAGTTCTTTAGGTTAGTGAGTGAGGCCCAACCACCTTCAGCTGCCTTGTCAATGACCTACCCTCCAAACAAGGTCAGAAGTATTCAACTTGCATAGAGTTCAGTTCCAACCTGCATTCAATACCTGCTATAGGAAGGACATTGTAAAGTTTGAAAGAGTGCTTAAAAGATTTACAAGGATGTTGCCAGAGTTGGAGGGTTTGAGTTTTAGGGAGAGGCTGAATAGACTGGGACTCTTTTCCCTAGAGTGTCAGAGGCTGAGGGGTGACCTTACAGAGGCTCATAACATCATGAAGGGCATAGATAGAGTGAAGTGGTGCTGGAAGAGCACAGCAGTTCAGGCAGCATCCAAGGTGCAGCGAAATCAACGTTTCGGGTAAAAGCCCTTCATCAGGAATAAAGGCAGTGAGCCTGAAACGTGAAGCGATAAGCTGGAGGAGGGTGGGGGTGGGGAGTCATTGTTTTTACCTCTAAGGTCTTTTCCCTGGGATGGGGAGTCCAAAACTAGAAGGCATAAGTTTAAGGTGAGAGGGGAAAGATCTAAAAGGGACCTAAAGGGCAATGTTTTCACACAGAGGGTGGTGCATGTATGGAATGAGCTGCCAGAGGAAGTGGTGGAGTCTGGAACAATTACAGCATTTAAAAGGCATCTGGATGGTTATATGAATGGGAAGGGTTTAGAGGGAACAGTTTGTTCAGTGTAGTGGTTATCAGGAGTCAAGTGGAGATGTGGGGGTGTCAGTGTGGAAGTATACTTGGACATTCAATTTTAAATAGATACCAAGGAACTGGAACAGTCTTTAAATCTTTGAACGTTTCTTAAGTAATTATAAGCTTAACCAAATCAGAACTCTGAACTCCATCCCCAATTTTACTGGACTTGGAAGACTTCCAGCTGCAGTGGGATTGCCTGTCAGAATTTTCAACTTCCCGAACAGTTGACAAGTAATCTGCTATGTCTAGGATCCTCGTGATCTTGACAGTCAACAGCATTTCAACAACTGTGTGGTTAAGTGGAATTGAGGACAATATATGACAGTTATCACTGCAATACGCTTGCCAGCATGCTCTCCTGGTGTGAAACTTCATTACCTTGATAATTCTGAATATTTTTAGCAAAGCTTTAACATCCTTGGCACTGTAAATTCTAAACGTTAATTCAGAGAATGCTATTTATCTCTAAAGCATTTATGAATTTCAAAATAAAATGAGGTGCTAAATGAGGTTTAGATATTCCAATGCTTTCTTGGAGCTCTTTTTTTTCCTTGAACATATGTTTGATTTAAATCAAAATGTCTTGGTTAATTGTTAGACTGAAGAGCTGGTTATGTTTTGACTTGGCGTACATGTAAAGAGTGAAGTTGGCATGGTCTGAATTCTGGCGTTGCTTTTGATTGCTGTTTGGGCTACAGTTTCTCCAAACAGGAATTCCTTAGGAATAGAGTTGGGATTCTCTGTAAATAGGACTGTAAGAACTCTTGACTCCCATCTGGGAGCTCCCAGATATTCTCCCATTCCCAAAGGGTTTCTGTGTACTTTGGGGTAATGTTCTTTTCGTTAAACAGCCCTACTGCATCCTGTTGAATGTCACTTATGTCAATATTTGAACGATTCAGTTATGGCAGGATGCTCTTGTCATGAAATATTTTCATTAAGTCAATGCTTCAATACAATTGCATTCTTATACCATTAAAAATATTGTCTTTAAATTAAAATTTAAAGAGTTACTCATCTGCGAGCTAGGCAGGAAAGGAAAGGAAATTTAGCCAACGTTATGTTTTTACAAACGTTAATGAATAATTATGGAAAAGCATTGAGAAAAGCCGCACTGAAATTCACTGGCATCCTCTACACCAGATTGTGGTGATGGAGAAACAGGTCTGACCGATGTCTTCTACTCAATGGACACTTCCAGCATCAAGAATAAATTCCTTGAGAGACTCCAGAGGTGATGGTGTTGGGACAGGAATACAAGCCAGAATACTATGGCAATTTACAATGGCCAATCCATTTAACCTGCACACCTTTGGACTGTGGGAAGAAACCAGAGCACCCAGTGGAAAGCCAAGCAGAAAATGTATCTTCATCGATTGAATGGGGAAATTGAATTTTCCCTGTTAGACTATAAGACCCATGATAGGAGCAGATGTAGGCCATTCAGCCCATCAAAGGGCAGCACTGTGGCTCAGTGGTTAACACTGCTGCCTCACAGCACCAGGGTCCCAGGTTCGATTCCAGCCTCGGGCGACAATCTGTGTGGAGTTTGCACATTCTCTCCGTGTCTGCGTGGGTTTCCTCTGGGTGCTCCAGTTTCCTCCCGCAGTCCAAAGATGTGCAGGTCAGGTGAATTGGTCATGCTAAATTGCGCACTAGTGTTAGTGTTAGGAGGGAAATGGTTCTGGGTGGGTTACTCTTCGGAGGACTGGTTGGGCCAAAGGGCCCGTTTCCACACTGTAAGGAATCTAATCTAATCTAAATCTGCTCTCCCATTCAATCATGGCTGATGTATTTCTCAACCCCATTCTCCTGCCTTCTCTCTATAACCCTTGATCCCCCTTACTAATTAAGAACCACCTATCTCTGTCTTAAATACACTCAATGACTTGGCCTCCACAGCCTTTTGCGATAATGAGTTTGGTAGATTCACTACCCTCTGGCTGACAAATGCCTCTTCATCTCAGTTCTAAATCATCGTCCATTCACTCTGAGTCTGAGCCTGGGAAATCAGTGAATGGTGATCAACAGAACCTTAACAATGGGAATGTTGTTGAAAGAACAGAAAGCAGAATAAAGGCAGAGGAACATCAGAATTCAGGGTGGAACTGAATTGGACCAGGATTCCACCCTATACAAGAAAATCTTTAAATTCTGATTGGAGGGAAGAGGTAGCTCATTTTGCGTTAATCCTCCACTGAAATGGAACTGTTTGATTGAGATTATGCAAAGGTTGTAACAGCTCAGTTACGTCATGACTTAATTTCATGGAGAACATTTAATGAACAGCTTTAAGCTCTTAGAACCTAAACTCTCTAATAAGGAAATATCAAAATAAATCTAGAAAAGTAGTTTTTATCATTAGCTCTGTTCAACAATTCAAAATAAAGGATTTTCAAACTAAACCATCAATCAAAGAATTGTATAAATTTGCCCTTGTCATCACCATAAACATGAGAGCTGCTGTCAGTGCTGATGGAAACATTAATGCTGGTCTCTCTCTCTCTCTCTCTCTCTCCACAGATGCTAACAGTTTCTCCAGCAATTTCTATTTATGTTTCAGATTTCCAGCGTCCGCAGTTTTTTTTTGTTTTAGTTTACACGAATATGAGACCCGTTTAACCTCTCACCCAAATGACATGAAATCCCCTTTGGGCCTGACTGATGTCCATATGCTCTCCATCCCATTCCCTGCTCTGCGTCTGGATTGTGGAGTCATCGAACCAAATGAAAAACACGAGACAGAAGATGGCCATTCAGCCCATCATGTCTGCTCCAGCCAAAACTAAACAGCTACCCGTTCTACATCCACATTCCCACACCCCACAGCATTTCAGGTACAGCTCCACATTCTTTTTTTAACAGGTTAAGTGTTCCTGCCTCCACCAACAAAGTAGGCAGAAGATGCCAGATACTCACCACATTCTGGGTGACAAAGCTTTCCCGCATGGCCTTTCTAATCTTTCCACCAATCACCTTAAATTTGTGTACCCTGGTGATTGGTCTCTCCTTCAGGGAAGTCAGGGTTTCCTTTCCTCTCTATCCAAACCCCTACATGAGTTAATGCACCTCAGTCACCTCATCTGTTCTAATGAAAACACCTTGAGCTTATCCAATCCTTCCTCATAACAATTTTCAAACTCTGGCAATGCTGTTGTAAATCTCTTTCATCCTCTTCCCATTGTAATTATTTTATTCCTGTAATGCAGTTACCACAACTATACATAAAACTCCAACAATGGCCTAGCCAGTGTTTATAAATTACATGCAGGAGATCAGAGCTGAAAATGTGTTGCTGGTTAAAGCACAGCAGCTCAGGCAGCATTCCTGATGAAGGGCTCTGGCCCGAAACGTCGAATTTCCTGTTCCTTGGATGCTGCCTGACCTGCTGTGCTTTAACCAGCAACACATTTTCAGCTCTGATCTCCTGCATCTGCAGACCTCACTTTTTACTCTTTATAAATTACATTGCTGTTTATGCATTCTAGATGTTAGCTAATAAAGAAAATGCAGCACCTTCCAAATGTATAACTACTTCTATCTAGAAGGACAAAGGCAACGGGAACACCACCACCTTCAAGTTCCCCTCCAAGCCACTCACCATCCTGACTTGGAAACATCACCGTTCCTTCAGTGTCGCTGGATCAGAATCCTGGAATTCCCTCCTGAAGGGCATTAGGGGTCAATGTACAGCACGTGGGACTGAACACTGTCCTTCAAGGACATGTTTACAAACACTCCAATATTTCTTAATTCCTACATCCCTCTCAATATTCTCCATTTCTTAACTTAGTTTGCCTTTCTCCAATGCATCACTTCATCTTTCTCCAGATTGAATTTAATTTGTCATTTTTTCAGCCCATTGCAGGATTAGTGCATCACTGTCTAGGCCAGCATTTATTGCATAACTAATTACCCAGAGGGCAGATAAGAGTCAACCACATTACTGTGAGTCTGGAGTCACATGTAGGCCAGACCAGGTAATGATGGCATGAGTGAACCAGCTGTTGTTTTTCCCAACATTCAACAATGGTTTCATGGTCATTAGAATTCTTAATTCTGGACTTTTTAATTGAAATTCCACCAACTACCATGGTAGGATTCACACCCGGATCCCAAAAACATTATCCGAGTCTCTGGATTAACAGCCCAATGATAATGCCACTAGGGTCATTGCTTTGTGAAATGTGATGAGGATGTTAGGAGATTACAGGGTGACCTGGACAAGTTAGGTGAGTGGGCAGATGCATGGCAGATGCAGTTTAATGTGGATAAATGTATGGTTATCCACTTTGGTGGCAAGAACAGGAAGGCAGATTACTACCGAAATGGAATTAATTTAGGTAAAGGGGCAGGACAGAGAGATCTGGGTGTTCTTGTACACCAGTCAATGAAGGCAAGCATGCAGGTACAGCAGGTAGTGAAGAAGGCTAATAGCATGCTGGCCTTCATAACAAGAGAGATTGAGTATAGAAGCAAAAAGGTGCTTCTGCAGGGCCCTGGTGAGACCACACCTGGAGTACTGTGTGCAGTTCTGGTCGCCAGATTTGAGGAAAGACATTCTGGCTATTGAGGGAGTGCAGCATAGGTTCACGAGGTCAATTCCTGGAATGGAGGGATTACCTTACACCAAAAGACTGAAGCGACTGGGCTTGTATACCATTGAGTTTAGAAGACTGAGAGGGGATCTGATTGAGACGTATAAGATTATGAAAGGATTGGACACTCTGGCAACAGGAAACATGTTTCCGCTGATGGGTGAGTGCCGAACCAGAGAACACAGCTTAAAAATACGGGGCAGACCATTTAGGACAGAGATGAGGAGAAACTTCTTCACCCAGAGAGTGGTGGCTGTGTGGAATGCCCTGCCCCAGAGGGCAGTGGAGGCCCAGTCTCTGGATTCATTTAAGAAAGAGTTGGATAGAGCTCTCAAAGATAGTGGAATCAAGGGTTATGGAGATAAGGCAGGGAGCGGATACTGATTCGGAATGATCAGCCATGATCATATTGAATGGCGGTGCAGGCTCAAAGGGCTGAATGGCCTACTCCTGCACCTATTGTCTATTGTCTATTTCCATTTGGCCTGGCTTTTATCTGGAAAAGAAACTTTCAAGTAAATGTGTCTCCTTTAACCAATAACAATTAAATACTGCTGGGTATAAAAACCTTCAGGAGGAATAGAGAGGGATGCTACATAGCATAACACTAGAACATAAGGATTTAAATTCTAGAATCATCTATAAAGAATATTACTGAGCTGAAAATCATCAGGGCTGAGTATTTTATATAGTGCAGCAGCAAAACATATCAAAGATGAAACTGTTGACAAACTAACCATGTGTGTATATAATAGTCATATTCATGAGAGATTTAAATTACATTGTACAAAGCACAGTTAAATGCAGAAATATGCCCAGTAAGAAAAGAGAGATTAGGAAACAGAGTCTTTGCACTCAGTGATAGTAGAATTCCACAAGTGATCGTTGAAACTAAGTTCCTTCTCTTTTCGAGACAGGGGAGATTACAAAGTTAATTGAAAAGGAAAAATATTAGAGTGTGGATGTGAGGAACACAGTTTTCTTACACTCGATGGCTCAGTTTAAATTAGTGGAGCAGCAGAACGGATGGATACTGGTTCTGGTCAGGCACTTTGTTCCTGCAGCCACTGATTCTTTCTCATTTGCGTGTTGCCCTGGCAGCATTGGCTGCCCTTGAGCCTGACAATGGGGCCATTCTTCCTGATCCTCAAGGTTCAGTCTTATCCTGGCCTTTCTGATAGCCACACGTGCATTCTCTAGATTGTCATGGGGCAGCGAGTCCCCAGTGTGATCGAGAGGCCGGTCCCTGTTGTGGATAGGCGAGGTCAGTGTGCTTTGGAGGTGAGGAGCCTGCACTGACTGGGTTGGAAGGACTTAAATTGTGTACGTTTTCTTCATTTTTCCTTTTTATCCTTATGCTATACTTCTTTACTTATTATTTTTCTTCTGTTTTATACCAAATACTAAAGAATCTGTATGTATGTGCGTCTGTACCTAAGATGGCACTATAAGTGGCAACCTGTAAACTTTTCACTGTACTCACTCGAGTACATGTGACAATGAAGCTAATTCAATCAATTCAATTCAATCCAGTTGTGGTTATGTGTCTGTAATCAGGAGCAGGAAGACTGGATGGTTTCTTAGTGATTTCCTATCACTAGGAAACAGAGGCTGACTGGAGCTCTCCAGAGATCAGCCCATTTAACACAAATTCAACATGACACCTGCACCTCAGGCATGATACTGCTCTGATCACAGAGTCAGATAGTACACAAGATGCCCTTCAGTCTATATCACCAAATAAACACTACTATCTACACTAGACCCACTTTCCTGCAGTAAACATATAGCCTTAAATATTAAGGCATTTCAAGTGCTCAGCCAAGGACTTTTTAAAGATTGTGAGGTTTCTTGCATCAACTGGTCTCCCAGGCACTGGATTCCAGACCCCCACCACCCTCTGGGTGAAAATATATTTCCTCAAATCCCTATAAAGTTCCTGCCTTTCACTTTAAAACTATATCCCCTTGTTATTGACCCTATGACTATGGGATACAGCTGTTTTCTATACATCCTGTCCATGCCCCTCAATCTTATACATCCCTATCAGGTCCCCCCGATCTAATCTTCTCTAAAGAAAACAATTCGAGCCTATCCAGTCTCCCTTCATCACTGGAATGCTCCATCCCAGGGAACATCCTGGTGAATCCCCTCTGCACTCCCTCCAGTACAATCACATCCTTCCTATCGTGATGGGACCAGAACTGAACACAGTACTCCAGCTGCGGCCTAACCAAACTTCTGTAAAACTCCAGCATGACCTTCCTGCTCTTATAAACTGGGCCACAACTGATCCGAACATATAGCACAACTCCCCATTAAGCCATTAGAGATCATGTGTAAACTCATAAGCTCTGTATAGGAAGGCAGGGGAGAAACTCCTTTTACCATGCATGACTTCCTAATACCTACATGCCTGAGGAGTTGGCTATCCTCAGGGTGAACGTTGTGAATGAGTTTTACCTTTCTGTGTTTTGAGATTACTCACAATCAAGAGAATGGTGGCCATATACAATGAATTTTAGAATGAAGGAACACAAAGTGAATTGTTCCCAAAGCTTTATGCTTAGGTTTTGAATCATACTAAATGATTATTTTTGCTGGTCTGTCAACATCTTCCAAGTCAGGCTCCCTAAAATGTAATCAAAAAGATGTTCTGTGTCAGACATTTGCAGTATTGATAACTTGACTGGCCTTAAAACCTTTACTGTGCAGAGAGCTGTAGCTAAGCGCTAAATCAGACATGGTCAACTTTTACTGAGGTCACATCTCTGTTATCAACAATCAATTTTTTTACACTGTACTCTTATGTCTCACGGTAAACTTTTTAACACATTGGTAACTTGTTGAATTTCTTGAATTATGCTATTTTGAGTGTTATTTTGATCTTATTTCTGACACACATTATTCACTCAAATGTATGTTTGATTAAAAGTTTTTAAAAATTTAGATAAAATTATTATGCAAAATGTGTTTATTTATGCAATTTTAGTTTGCTTAACCAACTAAATTTTGTAAATAGAAAATACAAATTCTCTGAAGCACTCTCATTTGGTGATGTAAATGAATTTTGTCCAAACCATTTTCGGTTTCCGAGACTGATTTAAAATGTTGTGGGTATTGGTACAGTCTACACCCACAATGGAACAACTGCATGCCACCAATATGAATTTTGTTTAATTCAATACTGGACGTGGAGATGGTTGGCTGGGCCAACATTGCTTGCCCATCTCTCGTCGTCCTTTCCTTCTGAATGTTGTAGTGGTGAATCTGGAGAATGTCACCCAGAGGAAGGAAGCAGAGGAGACGTTACCCTGTCTTCCCGCTCCTGACTGAAGCCACATAACTACGGCTAGAGAGTGCACATGTGGTTATCGGAAAGGGCATGACAAGATTAACTCTTTAAAGATCAGGAAGATGAGGCAAAATGGATGGAAAATAACAATCAAATAGGATAGAATAGGTGCCATGCAATGTTGAAATTACTGAAATAGAATCTGTAGTGATTGGGACGAGGTGGACCTCATTAACTATGAGGTTCCTGATTGGCCCATTAACAAACCCCAATCAGGATAGCCCTGGCTGACTAATATAACCAGGAGAATTGTCACTGTCTTGTTAAATGTGGAACTGGGATTTGAGGTTTGCCCTCATCTCCCTGTAAAATGGTCAAACGGTAGGGTTTGGGGCCTAGCTTTGCTGCTCCTCTCCCTTGTAAAATTGCTGTCTCTTGTACAGCTGTAAATGTTTATTGTAAACTGTTTTGTAATTTGTTTAATAAAATAATATAACCTGGAGATTCGAATCACCTCAGTTCAGGGACTGACCATGAGCTGGATGGCAGTAGCCAGTGTGCTGTGCACATGTAGATAAAGGGGGACTAGTGACAGGATACTAGCCTCTGTGCAGTTATTTCAAAATCCTCATCAAGTCAATGCTCGTGCATCATTTCTTCTGTAAATACCTCTAGAAAGTGTTCTTATTTAGGAATTTGTTGAGGGTAAGGTTGAGCTTAAGTGTTATTGTTCTCTGGTCTATTGTTGCTTGCTCTCTCTGACCCTAAGTAAAGTGTCAAAGGAACCCCTTCATGTGCTGAGATTAGAAAATTGGAAATGCGATAACAAATGGAACGATAGATCCAAGGCCTTCCTGGTACATTATTATCCACAATATATTGAGAAACCAAAGACAGGGATACAAACAAACAAATTAAAAATAGATAGTGAATGCAAGTATTCCGACATCACAAGTGTAAGTTGCCAGTCCTTAGTGAAGGATACTGTCTCCGAATTGTGCTGAACGTCCTGGCTGTCCAGAACTTGCAGTACAAAAGACAAAGAGCTGAGGTTATTTTAATTTTATTTGTTTTTCACCATTGGATTTCAGTTACTGGGTCATTTCCTGCTGCAATGTCATTCACTTGCCTTGCCTAGACACTGGAGCACTATCCAGGCAGCAGTAAGCACTTATTTTAAAAATGCACGCTCAGTTGGAGTTTTATTTTAAAAACACTCGTAACAATTTACAACAAACCACTCTGTGATTAGTGCTGCATCAGCAGTTAGATTTGGAGGTAACCTTTCTGAATTGGAGAATATAAAGACCAAACGAAAAGGGGAAATGAAAGGCAGAAACTGAAGCATTTGTGTGCCAATTGTTCTGACTGGAAGACAATAAAATTACACTTGTCCAGTGGAAGTTTACCTCCAAGGGAGATTACAAGGGAAAAGTTACAGAGAACACTGGAGTTTTCCCATTGGAAATAGGAAGCAGAGATCAAGATGACTGGGTACCTGGAACGGGTGACAGGCTGGGGTGAACGCTATCATTCCTCACCCTCATTCAACCCTGTCTCCCTCTGATCAGGTCACACCCTGATCTCTTTGTTCCAACACCAACATTCTCGAAGCAGCCGACAAAGCTGCGGTGTGCTGCCAGACACCAAGCTCGAGTTAGTGAGGGATCAACATTAATACTCTGACACTTGTACCTCACTCCTCTGTACTAAGAACCCACCACCAAACATTGTCATTGGTTCCAAAACTGTCATTGACCTCATCCCCTCTGGTGATATTCTCATTGTCTCTTCAAATCAAGCCACCTGCTTCTACCCACTTCCCTGAATCCATAAGCTTGACTCACCTGATAGACACTGAAAATGTGTTGCTGGAAAAGCGCAGCAGGTCAGGCAGCATCCAAGGAGCAGGAAATTCGACGTTTCGGGCATAAGCCCTTCATCAGGAATCCTGATAGACGTATCATTCAGCCGCCTCCTGCCCCATTAAACTGATTGCTTCAAATCCTGACTGTATACTTCCTCCTCTTGTTTAGTCTCTTCCCACCTACATCAATGAGTCCACTTATTCCCCACACCATTGTAACAACTTCAAGTTTCTTGGCCCTAACTGTATCTCCTTTACTATGGCTATCCATCACTTGACAACTCCATTTCCTACTGGGCAGCCTGAGATCTCTTTGTGTGAATAGGGATCTGGATAGTCTCTGTCTACCACCACCACCTTCCTTCACTTGGACTAAACTCAGATTCTAAATTTCTTTGGGACAGTGAGGTCTGCAGATGCTGGAGATCAGAGTTGAGAAAGTGTTGGTCAGGCGGCATTCCTGCTGTGCTTTTCCAGCAACACACTCTCAATTCTAAATTTCTTTGACACATCTCACTTCCTCCAAATATCAGGTGTTCCTCTGTACCCTCAAGGGCCTTCGTTCACTTTCAGTAAGGCATCGTATGGAGGTGCCAGTGTTGGACGGGGGGTGGACAAAGTCAAAAGTCACACAACATCAAGTTATTGTCCAACAGAAATCACAAGCTTTTGAGCGTTACTCCTTCACCTCGTGTCAGGGCAGTGCTCTGAAAGCTTATGATTTCAAATAAACCTGTTGGACTATAACCTGGAGTCATGTGACTTCTGACTTTCTGTCAGGTATATGAAAGATTTCTTATTTCTCTTCCTGGGCCCTGTTCGTGTCTTAACACTAGGCCCATTACTCAGCTCCTTGACACTGTCTCACTAACTATCTGTTATTTGATGTCTCCTGTCTTTTATCAAAGATCATTTTGCTTTTTCCTACCCTTCCCCAGTTCATCCATTTAAAGGTTATTAAATTACTAATATTCTGAATTTTAATGAAAGGTTATGACCTGAAGCATCAATACAATTTCTCCTTCCAGAGGGACACCCAAACATGTTGGGTATTTCACAGAATTTTTGGTTTCTAATTTAACTTCAAAAGGCCATTCTTTATTCCTAGAAACATTAGCCCAATTCTTCACATTCCTGTAAAGACCTCCTCAACCTCATCCATCTAAAGACCCTAAAAACTCTTTACACCTCCTTTTGCTCTTACCCCATTCACCCTTACCATTCTACACCCTCAACCTAATTATGGCAGAGAATGTTGAGTGTTGTTTGACAAGAATAATAGCATAGGGAAACCCACAATGGTGTTGCTAAAGTGTAGCTAATCTATGTAGAACATTTGAGACTTTCCTGCTGATTTCTCCAGCCAAAATATAACATTGATTATAATATTCATGAGCAGAGTTACTTGAAGTCTGGCTTATTCCACCGTAGGAAGTCAACTCCCCCCCAGGGGTGAACTGACCAATCACCAACTGCACCCTGAAGTCCTGCAGCTCAGTGTGACTCAGGCACTCAGGGTTGTCCCAGTGAATTAGCCCATTTCTGCTGCGTCACTGACACAGGTGTCAGTCTGCAGGCAATCAACCTTCAAAGACATTCTGCATTGACCCTAGAAACGTTGACCCAATGGTGTGTCACTCATGACATGTGAATATTTAAGTTAAATCATTGCAATTTATTGACCTTAAGCTACAGCACATATCAGATATGTGGCAGCACGCTGCCTCACAGCGCTGGGGAACGGGGTTCAATTCCAGCCTCGGGCAACTTGCTGTGGAGCCTTTGCTTATTGTCCCAGTGTCTGTGTGGATTTCCTCCGGGTGCTTCGGTTTCCTCACAGAGTCCAAAGATGTGCCTGTTAGGTGAATTGGCCGTGCTAAATTGCCCATAGTTTGTTCATGATTGTGTAGGTTAGGTGCATTAGTCAGGGGTAAATATAGGAGAGGGGAATGGGTCTGAGTAGGTTACTCTTCAGAGGGCTGGTTTGGATTTGTTGGGACAAATGGCCTGTTTCCACACTATAGGGATTCAATGATACCTCATCAGAAATGTTACTGCTTAATGAAATGGAACAATCCCTATCTTCTGTTCTAATCAGAAATACTCACTTGGCTCCTGGGAATTGAACAGAATTGATATGAAAATCTTTGCTAAACAATAAAAGTGAGCACACTGATTGTTTTATTCACTTGTGAATGATTGAGAACTGATCATTCCAAATGGAGTTCAGCAATACTCATAATTAACTAAACAAAAACCAGAAGAACTGCGAGAAATCAGAAACAAAAACAAAAGTTTGCTGAAAAAGCTCAGCAGGTCTGGCAGCATCTGAGGAGAGAATCAGAGTTAATGTTTCTTAGAACTGTTCCGAGGAAGAGTCACCAGCCCCGAAACATTAACTCCGATTTCTCACCACAGATTGCTGAGATTTTCCAGCAATTTCTGTTTTTTGTTTCATTAATTAACGATTGGGAATAACTGTAGCTACATCTTTCCAAATTCAGCCTTCCAAATTTCCATAGTCTGTCAAAGTTGAGTATGCTCCAGACAACCAGCAATAACATTGTGCTATTGAATATGAATTATTCCTACTGACTCCTGTAGCAGTAATATCAATCTAACTATCAGGTACCAGGAATATTGAGTATTGAGCTAGTTACATAAAGACACCTTGGAATAAAACAGAATTAAATCAAAGTTATTGAACAGTCTGAATGAAGGGATGGGTCTTTTTCAATCTATCATTTTTGCAAGCTTAAATTCTGACTTGGGTTTGTTATAACTCATTTAATGATTTCACATTATGCTTCATTTACAACACCTATTAGTCTGACTTTCAGTCTGTGCCAGTTACCCTGCGTGTAGCATTGAGCTCGTTCCTCAGGAGCTGACCAGGAATAACCTCATTTTGGGTGTTACCCAGTCTTCATTCACTACCTCCTCACAGGAACATCACTGATATCAGGAGTTTACAGTAGACATTTCTCGTGGTGGTTAAACCTTCCTGTTCTTTCTGTTCACTCATATTTAACCAACAAACCAACGTGTAACACAAGCCCCAGGGAAGAATAAAAACTCCAACCCTCTTTGAGTTGAACATCTCTGAAACAGAGGCAGGTTTCAGAATCTGGTAGATCCTTAGATGAGGAGGTGCCAAAATTCTTGGGGCTGGATGGAATGGGGTACTGCCGGACTGCCAAGATAGAAGCTGGCATTTCTAGGAGTAATCAGAATCTGCGATGAGACACATTCCATTCCAGTCTGTTATAAAGACCAGTGTAAGGAGTAGATCCACAAGATGTCGAGCTACAGTAGAACAGGTATTCTGCAATGTGTGGGAAATGAGAAAAATACAGCAGTTAACAGACTTTCCTCAGCTGTACATGTGCCTGTCCCTACAGTGTACGGTGTTACTCTGAAACCTCAGTCTTTAATGGGACAGGGAAATGGGGGTGGGGAACCTAGGGGGAGGGAGGAGGAGGGGTGGATTTGGAGTTGCAAGTGGCCTGTTCCTAACCTAGGGGGAGGGAGGAGGAGGGGTGGATTTGGAGTTGCAAGTGGCCTGTTCCTAACTCCTGATCTCCACATTGTGGTATTTTACCCCGACGTGATTCATTCACTCTTGGACCCCTCTGCTAGACTTCAAGATTGAGATTTAATCTGAAGCTGGATTTCCACTGCAGAGGAAATGTAAACTCCAATGGTTCAGAAACGCCAAGGCTTTCACAATGTGTGTATTTTTAAAAAAGACTTTCAAAGTGACTCCAGCCTTATTGCTCTTTGCTCAAATCCTCACTGACAGCAAGAGTTCAGCAAAGGGAAACAGCGAGCAGGAGGATGACAAAAATAATTATTTCATTAATCTTTTCACTTAAAGTCATGTTTTTCAGAAACACAACCACCCATTTTAAATGAAGTTAGATGGATTAGGCATGATAAATTCTCCCACAGTATTCAAGGATGGGCAGGCTAGGTGGATTAGCCTTGGGAAATGCAGGATTACAGGGTTAGGGTAGGATGGGTTGGGTCTGGGTGGAATGGTCTTTGAAGAGTCCGTGTGGACTCAAAGAGCTGAGTGACCTGCTTCCATACTGTCGGGATTCTATCATTCTACACATTAGGTTGCCTGGTACATTCTCTATGGCAATGTCTTAACCAGACACATCCTGCGAATCAATTAGTCAACTATAAATTGTCATGCCCATTGAAGTTTGGCATTCTTGCATCTGTCCTGATGAACGTCAGATGAAATGCTTTGACAGCATGGTTCCTTTTTTAGTTAGACAGTTTTGAAATTGCTCGGCTTAGAATAATCAGTAAAACAAATACTAAAAGATTTTTAGAAATTCCAGCCCACTATTAAGCTAACATAGACAAGTTCTGTTGATTTTTCCACAATCAGTTGAATTAACAATCAAAAACACAAAAGATAATGTTGTGTTGTTACAAAAGATCAGCAGTATAACATCGTCAGAGGAGGCTGCTTTGAGTACCACAGTTTTTGTGTATATTGTTCAGAGAATGAATAGCTGAAGTTTATTTTAGACTGAATTTCAAACTGAAATGTAATCATGACTAGGAATCCAAACAAGGGATAAATACTGATCCCATTGTGATTCCATGAGTGTCTGATTTTTTAATAAGCAAAGTGATTTGGCTACAAAACATTCCCAATAGCATGGTTCCTTTGAGAGACATTCACAAAATGCAATATTGTTCTCATACTGTGATACAAATAGCATTGCTATGGAATACGCCTAGGCATGTTTTCCATGGCAGATTTACCTTTTGTCAGCATTGTCTCGATAAGATTGACGTTAATTTAATATATTTTTGTTCAGTCTCTACTGGGGTACTTTTTAAAGTAAGCATTCAGTGGAGATTGGGCTAAATTACAAACTACTCCTCAGCTCTGTAATCTGGGGATTCCTGGCTCTGCCCGAAGAGAGCTCTTCAACTTACTGCGAACCATTTCCTTGGCAGTTTTTAATTTTCCCCAGAGGATTTACAGTTACTTTCACCTCATACAAGCAGGGTAAAGAGATAATAACATTGTCAACCTTAGCCAGACTGGGACCCAAACCTGCACTGTTGATGTTATTTTGAAAACAGCCCTTCCAGAAAGCCAACTGAGTAACAGACTCCCTAAATGACCTTGCTGTTTGCACCAGGTCATACAGTAGAGAAGCTTTTAAGTTATTTTTTTCTGATGATGCTGGTGCGAAACATTTTACTACATTAATGGCAATTGCAAATTGCAGATTGATTTTGTTTAGAAAATACTGAACCACGAAACAGTCTTTGGCACTCATAAATAAATTGTATTTTTTCCAATAATTTCAAGCACCAACTCTTTAGTTTTTAATTTGAAGAATAATTTTGAAAGTATAACAATGTATACAGAGTTTGCAGCAAAGTAACAGCTCATTTAGCCCATGTTGATCGTCACTGTTATACCTCACTGGGATATCATATTGAATCTCAAGCCTCACTGTTCCCAGTCATCACAAAAGTTAAAGATCTTATGAAAGTGCACAACCCCACCCCCCTCCCCCCCTCTTCTTTTTAGGCCAAGGTTGTCAGAGAGTACAAAGCAGATTTCTCTACTTACCAAGAATTATTTGTTACAGATAAATAAATTCTCATCACAATACACAGCTATGAACTGACAACATGTAACTACCAGTGAAAACTCCCCTCCATGCAGACATTCAGGCAGACACGGAAAATAAGTTGATGTTAAACTTGGAGGGAATGTGTATGCAGACAGTGCAATGGTCCCTGTCTATAGGGTTCTGCTGTGCCAGGACTGGCTGCTTCTCAATCTCTCTCCTCTAAGTAATAGCAATTGTTTGCAGGAGGCACAGAGTGACTGGTCCACAACTTACAAAGTCTCTGACTTGTTCGTTAAAATCAACAGCTCTCTGGTGAGGGGGGATAACCTGGCTTCCTTCATTGCAACAATAAATCCTAGTGTTTTTTCCAGCTCTGGACATCATTAAACAAACTCACTGCTAGAGGTGGCTGTGGTTGCTTAATTAGGTATTGAATAGGAACTGGTTTGCAAGTCAGCAACAGCTGACTGAGCTCACTGCAATCTGACGGGGTAAAAACAATGACTGCAGATGCTGGAAACCAGATTCTGGATTAGTGGTGCTGGAAGAGCACAGCAGTTCAGGCAGCATCCAAGGAGCAGCGAAATCGCGTTTCGGGCAAAAGCCTTTCATCAGGAATAAAGGCAGAGAGCCTGAAGTGTGGAGAGATAAGCTAGAGGAGGGTGGGGGTGGGGAGAGAGTAGCATAGAGTACAATGGGTGAGTGGGGGAGGGGATGAAGGTGATAGGCCAGGGAGGAGAGGGTGGAGTGGATAGGTGGAAAAGGAGATAGGCAGGTTGGACAAATCCGGACAAGTCATGGGGACAGTGCTGAGCTGGAAGTTTGGAACTAGGGTGAGGTGGGGGAAGGGAAATGAGGAAACTATTGAAGTCCACATTGATGCCCTGGGGTTGAAGTGTTCCAAGGCGGAAGATGAGGCGTTCTTCCTCCAGGCGTCTGGTGGTGAGGGAGCAGCGGTGAAGGAGGCCCAGGACCTCCATGTCCTCGGCAGAGTGGGAGGGGGCGTTGAAATGTTGGGCCACGGTGCGGTGTGGTTGTCCCAGAGATGTTCCCTAAAGTGCTCTGCTAGGAGGCGCCCAGTCTCCCCAATGTAGTGGAGACCGCATCGGGAGCAACGGATACAATAAATGATATTGGTGGATGTGCAGGTAAAACTTTGATGGATGTGGAAGGCTCCTTTAGGGCCTTGGATAGAGGTGAGGGAGGAGGTGTGGGCACAGGTTTTGCAATTCCTGCGGTGGCAGGGGAAGGTGTCAGGATGGGAGGGTGGGTTGTAGGGGGGGCGTGGACCTGACCAGGTTGTCACACAGGAAACTGTCTTTGCAGAAGGCGCAAAGGGGTGGGGAGGGAAATATATCCCTGGTGGTGGGGTCTTTTTGGAGGTGGCGGAAATGTCGGCAGATGATTTGGTTTATGCAAAGGTTTGTAGAGTGGAAGGTGAGCACCAGGGGTGTTATGTCCTAGTTACAGTTAGAGGGGTGGGGCTGAGGGTGCAGGTGCGGGGTGTGGATGAGATGCGTTGGAGGGCATCTTTAACCACGTGGGAAGGGAAATTGCGGTCTCTAAAGAAGGAGGCCATCTGGTGTGTTCTGTGGTGGAACTGGTCCTCCTGGGAGCAGATATGGCGGAGGCAGAGGAATTGGGAATACGGGATGATATTTTTGCAAGAGGTGGGGTGGGAAGAAGTGTAATCCAGGTAGCTGTGGGAGTCGGTGGGTTTGTAAAAAATGTCAGTGTCAAGTCGGTCGTCATTAATGGAGATGGAGAGGTCCAGGAAGGGGAGGGAGGTGTCAGAGATGGTCCAGATAAATTTAAGGTCAGAGTGGAATGTGTTGGTGAAGTTGATGAATTGCTCAACCTCCTCACGGGAGCACGAGGTGGCGCCAATGCAGTCATCAATGTAGCGGAGGAAGAGGTGGGGGGTGGTGCCGGTGTAATTACGGAAGATCAACTGTTCTATGTAGCCAACAAAGAGACAGGCATAGCTGGGGCCCATACGTGTGCCCATGGCTACCCCTTTGGTCTGGAGGAAGTGGGAAGATTCAAAGGAGAAATTGTTAAGGGTGAGGACCAGTTCGGCCAAACGAATGAGAGTGTCGGTGGAAGGGGACTGTTGGGGACGTCGGGAGAGGAAAAATGGAGGACTTGGAGGCCCTGGTGATGGCGGATGGAGGTGTAGAGGGATTGGATATCCATGGTGAAGATGAGGCTTTGGGGCTGGGGAAACGGAAGTCTTTGGAGGAGGTGGAGGGCGTGGGTGGTGTCTCGAACTTATGTGGAGAGTCCCTGGACTAGGGGGAATAGGACAGTGTTGAGGTAGGTAGAGATGAGTTCAGTGGGGCAGGATCATGCTGAGACAATGGGTCGGTCAGGGTGGTCAGGCTTGTGGATCTTGGGAAGGAGGTAGAACCGGGCAGTGCAGGGTTCCTGGGCTATGAGGTTGGAAGCTCTGGGTGGGAGATCTCCTGAGGTGATGAGGTTCTGCATGGTCTGGGAGATGATGGTTTGGTGATGGGGGGGTGGGGTCATGGTTGAGGGGGTAGTAGGAAGAGGTGTCCTCGAGTTGGCGTTTGGCTTCAGCGGTGTAGAGGTCAGTGCCCAAACTACCACTGCGCCCCCTTTATCTACTGGCTTGATGGTGAGGTTGGGATTGGAACAGAGGGATTGGAGGGCTGCGCATTTTGATGGTGAGAGGTTGGAGTGGGGTAGGGGGGTAGACAGGTTGAGGCGGTTAATGTCCCAGCGGCAGTTGGAAATGAAGAGGTCGAGGGCGGGTAATAGGCCAGCGCGGGGTGTCCAGGTGGATGCAGTGCGTTGGAGGTGGGCGAAGGGGTCCTCGGAAGGTGGGCGGGAGTCCTGATTGTGAAAGTAAGCTCGGAGGCAGAGGAAGAAGTGTTCGACGTCACGGCGTGTATTAAATTCATTGATGTGTGGACGGAGGGGGATGAAGGTGAGTCCTTTGCTGAGGACTGATCGTTCGTCCTCAGTGAGGGAGAGGTCTGGAGGGATGGTGAAAACTCGTCAGGGCTGGGAGCTGGGATCTGATGTGGGTGTGGAGCTGGGAGTGGGGTCGGAGCCAGTAACTGGAGTGGGTGTGATGGCGGGGGGAATGGGGATGGAGTCATGAGCAGGGGTAGTGTTCCCCTCGAGGTTCTGAGGGGTGGGGATAGTGACAGTGGGGTCTGTGGGGGGGGGGGGCGTGTCAGCAGAATGCAGGTGAGAGGTGCTGGTGGGGGCGGAAGTGGTGACGGACACGGCAGTAGGGGTGGCATCAGCGATGATGTGAGGGGCGGACGTGATGTCATGTGTGATGCATGAGGAATTGTGAGGGGCGGAAGTGGTTGTGGGAGTGGCCATGATGGGGGCAGAAGTGACATCATCAATCAGCGTGTGGGTGGCAGCTGCATCAGCCGCATGGCTAATGGCGTCTGAGTAGTTTCCGAGGCCAGGGGAATCTTCTGGAATATTTGAGGAGCGCTGGTTATGGAGGTGCATAGATAAAAGTTTGTTGTACTTACAGTTTTTGATGTTTGAGATGGAATTGAAATACTGTTTGTTGAGAGTATGAAATCTCCTGAGGATGTAGTACAGAGTGGGTTCTTTGCAATTCTGAGAGAGTGTGACCCTCAGCTGAGGCAGGGCTGACTGTAGAGAGGTTAGGTGCCGGTGCATTGCAGCGAGTGTGGAGCGGAGGATCTTGAAGGAGAACCGTTACTGGTGTTTTTGAATTTGCAGTCTGTACTGTTTGTCCTGTTCGGGTCCGAACTGTGCTGGTTTAAAGGTGGTTCGGAGTCCGTGTGGGATGAGTTGGTTACGGAGGCAGGCACTGAGGAAGCAAATGTGGCTGTAGTAGCGAGTCTGTTTCAGGACATGGTTGAAGAGCTTCAGGGCAGAGGAAATGACCTGGGAGTTGCAGTGGGAGAGGGACTCCCTGAGATTCTTGTAGAGGGAGGAGGAAAACTTCTTCAAGGCAGGCATCCTTGCAAGAGCTCATATAAATAGAGGAATGTTAGTGGATTCACAGAAGAGCCAGGTTTTGTTTTATTCACATGTGGGATGTGGGATGTGGAATGTGGGATGTGGGAATCGCTGGATTGGCCATTATTTATTGCCCATCCCTAGTTGCCCTTGAGAAGGTGAGTGGCCATCTTGAACTGCTGCAGTCCATGTGCTGTAGGAAGACCCACAATGCCCTTAGGGAGGAAATTCCAGGATTTTGACCCAGAGAATACCAGTGGTGATTGGATAGGGCTCTTGAGTACTCAGTAAATGTCCATTAAGGGCCTAAGTTGACAGTGGGATGGGAAATCCATCCATGGGCTTTCTAGACACTTACATAACCAGAATGGAGGCCAAAGACAGCTGTGCCCTCATAACTGACAGATGCCCTCCCATCTAATTTAATGGCCCCTATGCTACCAAACCAACCTCAATATGCTGTCCTCTGCTGTGATCCAGTCTCTCCACATCAAAAAGGTTTCAGTTCTGGCTGTGATGGCCCTTTGGTTTCCCCCATCACCACCAGAGAGTCATAGAGATGTATAGCACGGAAACAGACCCTTCAGTCCAACCCGTCCACGCCCACCAGATATCACAACCCAATCTAGTCCCACCTGCCAGCACCCGGCACATATCCCTCCAAACCCTTCCTATTCATAAACCCATCCAAATGCCTCTTAAATGTTGCAATTGTACCAGCCTCCACCACTTCCTCTGGCAGCTCATTCCATACATGTGCCACCCTCTGCGTGAAAACTGTTGCCCCTTAGATCTCTTTTATACCTTTCCCCTCGCACCCTAAACCTGTGCCCTCTAGTTCTGGGCTCCCCCACCCGAGGGAAAAGACCTTACAGTTTATCCAGGGCCAGGTCTTTCTGCATCTAAAGTCTGATATTGTTAGCTGTGAGTGGGAGTGATCTACAAAATTTAATACCATTACAGACTCTTCCACTGGCGATATCTCTGGTGGTGTCCCTGCCAGTGGTAGGTGACTCAAAGCATCTGCATTTTCTACTCGACCTCTCGAACAGTGTTTAAACTTGTGATTAGACACACTTAGCATTAGAGCCCACTGCTGAATGCAGCTGAAGCTATGGGTGGTACTGCCTTGTCCTCATTAAGTTGATCAAGTCGGAGTGTGTGTGGTCTGTAATTATCACACATTTTCACCCATAAAGGTATTGGTGGAACTTCTGGACTCCAAATATAACCACCAATCCTCCTTTCTCTATCTGGGCCTATTTTCACCCTGCATTAGACAAAGACCTGAATACATCCAATATTGGGTGTCCCTCGCCATTAGGGCACCTCTGAGCTGATACCACCCTGATGCCGTTTGGGGAGGAATCACGTGCCAATACCAGAACCCTCTTGAGATCATAGTGTGCCAAGAGGATGATAGCCATTCCTTCATTTCACTGAGGGTTAGAGGTTGTCAATGGGACCATTTCCCAGACTGACCTTTATTTAGGAGTTGACTCAAAAGTGCCAGGATGGAGGTTATGGATGAACTGTCTGTAATAATTCACCAGCTCAAGGAATGACCTCAGCCCCTGAACAGACTGGACTGGTTTGATGATCCCTTCACTTTCTAGCTTCCTGGCTACTGCCTCTACTTTCACTTGTAAAGGCAAATCCCACTGGCTGGGCCTTGTGGAATCATGGGATTGTTTCCTGGTCAATATGCAAGTGGCCTTCGCTCCTTCGATAGTCCCTAGATGTTCCTGGAAGACTTCCCAGTATTTAATAGGACTTCACTCAGGCAGCCATTTTCTAATTGAAAGGTGTTGAGCCAATCAAGGTAAATCTTTCTCAACCAATTTCACCCCATTAGGGTTGGGCCACAGCCTTTTACTACAATCAGTGGGAACTCAACCAGCTGCTTCTCATAGGAGACCAGAACCTAAGTTGTATCTTTAATCTGTAAAGGTTCCCCAGTATAGGATCTCAGTCTTACACAAATTTAAGGGTTGGAGTCCAGAGTGAATTTTGTTAAAGACTGATTCTGCAATCATTGATACAGCTGCACCAGTATCGACCTCCATTAGAACCAGGTGACCATTTAACCAGATGCTTATTTTGACTGGTTCTGATTTGGATGTTGCTAAGCAATGTAACTGTTCCAGATGTAGGTGAACCTTCCAGGGTGTGCACTCTCCTGAATACCGGTCTAT
This sequence comes from Hemiscyllium ocellatum, assembly GCF_020745735.1. NCBI lineage: Eukaryota > Metazoa > Chordata > Chondrichthyes > Orectolobiformes > Hemiscylliidae > Hemiscyllium > Hemiscyllium ocellatum. The sequence continues at coordinate 3,844,727 of NC_083404.1, read as the reverse complement.
GAGTTCTCTTACTCTATTGGGGTCCAGTGAGACTCTTTGGCTGTCCCTAGTCCATATACCGGCAACAACTACAATGGCTTACCAACCCAGATCCTGAAGAAAATGCTAACCATTTGGCCAAGGCTTGGCTTTGTTTTGGGGTTTTGCTGTGTGCTGACCCACAGTCCCTCTGTTCAGGACATGCCCTGAGTGGGGTTGTATTATTACCTTCATTCAATACTGATCCCCAAGTTCTGTTGACTGGCGAGGGTGTCCACTTCCATCAGAATACCCTGAAAATCATATGATCCACTTGCTGCATTTTCCAAGGATAAAGCCTTTTTGAACTCCAGTCATCTATGCATGTTTACATCATCGATCCCATATATCAGATGGTCTCTCAGCATCTGATGAAAGGTTAAACCAAACCCACAGGCTTCTGCCAGTCATCTTAAGCTAGTGAGAAAACCCATAAGGATTGCAGAGTAAAAATGATAGCATTTGAGAATTAGGGGAGGTTTGGGATTGTAATATTTCTTAAGTATGTCTGTCAATTCTTGAAAGTTTTTGCTATCTGGTACCTTGGGGAAAGCCAGTCTCCTAATAATAAAACAAAAAGCTGCATCTCCACGGGCTATCAGGAGAATTACTTGTTGGTTTTCATCTGCCCCAGTGCATTGGTTCCAGATCATGGGGCCCAATCTTTGACAATAGGATCAAGCTTCCCAAGCAGAGGCACAATATAAAAACTGTTTATTCTGACTCAAAGGTGACTGTTGTGAGCAAGTTTCCATAGGAATGCGCTTTATTCACATCACCTTTGAAATATCTCCAGAGAGACTGGTATCCTGTCACCAAGTCACTCTTTACTTATACATGAAGAGTCCTTGACTCTAACACAGCCTCATCAGAGCCAGCTCTCAGAGTGAACAAAACCTCTGACCCTCCTGTTTATGTCTATCAGCCAGGGCTCCCTGATTGGACCAGGTTAATGGTCCCAATCAGGGAACTCATGAGGTCCAGTTGTCTGACATCATTATGATCATTACATTGGCTCTGGTCAAGGAGGCCTGATAGAGGAAGGAGGTCCCACTTAATTTTGTCACACATGCTACTGGTGCCCACTGTTTCTGGAAAACATTTGTTTTTAGAATGGTCATTTAGTTTGGATTAAATCCAAATAAACTTTTCCAAGTAAGCAAGGCTTAGATAAAGAGTTGGGTCTTGGAATGAATTAATCTCCAAGAACAGCAGGTCAGGCAGCATCTGAGGAGCAGAACAATCGATGTTTCAGGCATAAGAAGAGGCTTATTCCCGAAATATTGATTCTCCAGCTCCTCGGATGCTGCCTGACCTGCTGTGCTTTTCCAGCAGCACACTCTCGACTCTGATCTCCAGCATCTGCAGTGCTCACTTTCTCCTAATCTCCACGAACAGTTAGCTTTCAATTTAGATGTAATCAGACCCGTGACACAATCAATAATGTTACCGCACAGCTCTAAGTAGAGTTATAACGCAGAGAAAAGCTGGCTTAGAGGAGTTCGTGTAAAATGTGAAATTGCTTACACCTTCAACTTGATTTCCTTGGTTTTCTTTCAGTTCCTTTATCTTTTGTTCTGGCCAGTTCGGTCTTCTGTTCAGCCTCTCTCCATTCCCAGCTGATCCTCCTTGATCCGTTAACCTGATAAATTTATCCTTGGCTGCAGAATTTGGTATCTTTCTTTTACTATATGTTCCTGACATTGGCCAGGTAAAATAGAGCATTTTGGTAATTTTTCAGGTGGAGAAAAATACAATTTAAATGGGCTGATTGAGTGATGCAGCTGGAAGAGCTGTTTGAACAGTGAGAGAGGAACGGCAGCCTACACACTACTCAATAAAATAGAACAACAAATTGACTTCGCCCGAGTCTGCTGACATAATAACGGATTCAGTGAAACCGAGTATTGGAATGCCTCAGACAGTTTATCGTACACAAAGTGACACTGTTTCTGTTCTATGATAATGATAGGATAAATTAGAAATAAACTGACCAAATAACAATCATTGGCAGGGCATTGTAAAACGTTTCAATTTAATAAGCTTCTATATATGATGGATTTATTTTAACAACTTATTTTCCATCATAAAATATCAATAAACGGTTCTTTAAAAGCTGGTCCAATATTGGCTGCTTGTCATTATTTTTTCTTAGGTATGGATAAAGCTGATTGAAAACTAATATAACACCTTTAACAGAATCAAACATCCCAAATCTTCGGAAGGACGTGTCTACCCAGTCACAAGCTGTGGGTGGTCAATTCCACCTCCTAAAGATTTTTCATTCATTCACGGGATGAGGGAGTCATTGGCTGGGCCAAGATTTATTACCCACCCCTAGTTGCCCAGAGGGCAGTTAAAAGTCAGCGACTTTGCTGTGGGTCTGGAGTCACACGTAGAGCAGGCCAGGTGAGGATGGCAGCTTCCTTCCCTAGAGGACATTAGTGAACCAGACAGGTTTCTCCTCCCAACAATCAACAATGGTTTCATTATCTGTCATTTCATTAGACTCTTAATTCCAGAGTCTTATTGAATTCAAATTCTATTATCTGCTGTGGTGGGATTTGAACCTGGTCCCCAGAACATTACCTGGGTCCCTGGATTTACAGTCTAGTGATAACAGCACAGGGCCATCACCTCCCATTATGGGCCCCCTATGGTAATTTTCTCAATACCAGCTAGAATTTTCCAGACAGCAGCTGGATTTCCACTGAAGCTGGGACCTGACCGGGAGGGGGTTGGGGTGCTGGGGGCAGCCCCGATCATATCATTTCACGCCCTTTCCCACCTCCCACATCCCCAACCCTTCTCCCCGAACCTTCCTCCCTGTCCCATCCCCCCCCTCCACAGCCACAGTTGTGATCCAGCCAAATCTGTAATAACAGATAGCAAGGCTTCACTGCGTAATCTGTGACAGAATCTACATGCAAGTCTGCATCCCACCTCTCACATCCACCCCCCTCCCCAAACCATACTGGCTAGCTAACACTGTGATCCAGGAGTTGATGATCTTTCAGTGTTGGAGGGGCCTCCACTGTCAGGAGCCAACCCAATGTGAATTGGTGAGTGAATGTGCCAGTCCAACTACTGACTGGTCAATAGGCAATAGACAATAGGTGCAGGAGTAGGCCATTCTGCCCTTCAAGCCTGCACCACTATTCATTATGATCATGGCTGTTAAAAGGCTTTTGCCCAAAACATCGATTTTCCTGCTCACCGGATGCTGCCTGACCTGCTGTGCTTTTCCAGCACCACTCTAATCTCCAGCATCTGCAGTGCCCACTTCCACCATACTGTTGAACACTTCATCAGCATCAGCTCTGAACCTAGACTGGAGTCAGAACCCAGAAATCCTCTCAGTGCTGTGGTCTAGGTCAAACAAAATGGATTCAGCCAAACAGGTCTCCATAAGACCACAAAATATAGGAGCAGAAAAGGCCATTCAGCCCATCGAGCCTGCTCCACCATTCGATCATGGCTCATATGTTTCTCAACCCCATTCTCCTGGCTTCTCCCTGTAACCCTTGATGCTTTTACCAATCAAGAACTTATAGAACATAGAACATAGAACATAGAAGGATACAGCGCAGTACAGGCCCTTCGGCCCTCGATGTTGCGCCGACCGAATCCTACCTAACCTATACTAGCCCAATAACTTCCAAATGCCTATCCAATGCCCGCTTAAATGACCATAAAGAAGGAGAGTTCACCACTGATACGGGCAGGGCATTCCATGAACTCACAACCCGCTGTGTGAAGAATCTACCCCTAACATCTGTCCTATACCTACCACCCCTTAATTTAAAGCTATGTCCCCTAGTAACACCTGACTCCATTAGCGGTAAAAGGTTCTTAGTATCTACCCTATCTAAACCCCTAATCATCTTATACACTTCTATCAGATCTCCCCTAAACCTTCTCTTCTCCAATGAGAACAGCCCCAAGTGCCTCAGCCTTTCCTCATAAGATTTTCCTACCATTCCAGGCAACATCCTGGTAAACCTCCTCTGCACTCGTTCTAAAGCTTCCACATCCTTCCTATAGTATGGCGACCAAAACTGCACACAATACTCCAGATGAGGCCGCACCAGAGTCTTATACAACTGCAACATGACCTCAGGACTCCGGAACTCAATTCCTCTGCCAATAAAGCCCAGTACACCATATGCCTTCCTCACAGCACTATTTACCTGGGTGGCAACTTTCAGAGATCTGTGTACATGGACACCAAGATCCCTCTGCTCATCCACACTACCAAGTAGCCTACCATTAGCCCAGTAATCCATCATCTTGTTATTCCTACCAAAGTGAACGACTTCACACTTAGCTACATTGAATTCCATTTGCCACATTTCCGCCCAGCTCTGCAACTTATCTATATCCCGCTGTAACCTACCACTTCCTTCCTCACTATCCACAACTCCACCGACTTTTGTGTCATCCGCAAACTTGCTTACCCAGCTTTCAAGTCCTTCCTCTAGATCATTTATAAAGATAACAAAAAGCAACGGTCCCAAAACAGATCCTTGTGGTACACCGCTAGTAACTGCGCTCCAAGATGAACATAATCCATCAACTACTACCCTCTGTCTCCTTCCAGCCAGCCAATTCCTAATCCAAACCTCTAATGTATCCTCAATGCCATACCTCCGAAGTTTTAGCATTAGCCTACCATGGGGAACCTTATCGAACGCCTTACTAAAATCCATATACACAACATCTACTGCTTTACCCTCATCCACTTCCTTGGTCACCTTCTCAAAGAACTCAATAAGGTTTGTGAGGCACGACCTGCCCTTCACAAAACCATGCTGGCTATCCCTGATCACGTTATTCCTACCCAGATGTTCATAAATCTTATCCCTTACCATTCTCTCTAAGACTTTGCCCACCACTGAAGTCAGACTCACTGGCCTATAGTTGCTAGGGCTATCCCTACTCCCTTTCTTGAACAATGGGACCACATTCGCTATCCTCCAGTCCTCTGGTACTATTCCTGTTGACAACGATGACATAAAAATCCAGGCCAATGGCTCTGCTATCTCCTCCCTAGCTTCCCATAGGAACCTGGGGTAAATGCCATCAGGCCCAGGAGACTTATCTATATTCATCCTTTCCAATATTCCCAAAACCTCTTCCCTGCATATTTCCAGGGCATCCATTCTAATTATTTGTGATTCCATATTCACATCAGCAACAGTGTCCTGTTCCTGAGTGAATACTGATGAAAAGTACTGATTTAATGTCTCTCCAATCTCCTCCGCCTCCACACACAACTTCCCACTACTATCCTTGACTGGACCGATACCTACCCTAGTCATCCTTTTATTCTTGACATACCTATAGAAAGCCTTTGGGTTTTCCCTAATCCTACCAGCTAAAGACTTTTCATGTCCCCTTCTCGCTTTTCTTAGCTCCCTCTTTAGCTCCTTCCTGGCTACCTTATAACTCTCAATCGCCCCTACTGAACCTTCACGCCTCATCTTTACATATGCCGCCTTCTTCCCTTTCACAAGGGACTCCAATTCCTTACTAAACCACGGCTGCCTCACAAGGCCCTTTACACCATGCCTGACTGGTACATACCTATCGAGGACACGCAGTAGCTGCTCCTTGAACACTCCCCACATCTCATTAGTGTTCTTCTCTTGAAGCCTGTTTTTCCAATCCACACATCCTAAGTCATGCCTCACTGCATCATAATTTCCCTGCCCCCAGCTATAGCTCTTGCCCTGCGGCACACGATTATCCCTCTCCATCACTAAAGTAAAAGTCACCGAGTTGTGGTCACTGTCCCCGAAGTGCTCACCTACCTCCAAGTCCAACACCTGGCCTGGTTCATTACCTAGAACCAAATCCAATATAGCCTCCCCTCTTGTTGGCCTGTCGACATATTGTGTCAGGAAACCCTCCTGCACACATTGGACAAACACCGACCCATCTAATGAACTCGAGCTATAGCTCTCCCAGTCAATATCTGGGAAGTTAAAGTCCCCCATAACAACCACCCTGCTACCTTCACTCTTTTCCTGAATCATCCTCGCAATATTATCCTCTACTTCTCTAGGACTATTAGGAGGCCTGTAGAAAACACCTAACAGGGTGACCTCACCTTTCCTATTTCTAACCTCAGCCCAAACTACCTCAGATGGCAAGTCCTCCTCCATCGTCCATTCCACTGCTGTGATACTGTATCTATCTCTGTCTTGAACATACTCAACGATTTGGTCTCCACAGCTCTCTACAGCAATGAGTTTCACAGAGTCACCACCCTCTGGCTAACCAAATTCCTCCTCATCTTAAAGGTCATCCCTTCACCTCTGAGGCTGTGCCCTCAGGTCCTAGTCTCTCCAACTATTGGAAACATCCTCTTCACATCCAATTGATTCAGGCCTCTCAGTATTCTACAAGTTTCAGTCAGATCCCCCCATATCTTTCTAAGCTCCATTGAGTACAGATCCAGAGTCCTCAACTGATCCTCACATGACAAGCCTTTCATCCCCGGGACCATTCTTGTAAACCTCCTCCAACAGCAGCACATCCTTCCACAGCCTCAGCACTCCATCTCTGCTGGTCCCAGTATTCTAGCCCTCTTGAAATGACTGCTAACATTGCATTTGCCTTCCTAACTGCCAACTGTACAGTATGTTCTGTTTCGAAAGTGACAACAGAATTGTTCAGATCCATTTACATTTCTAACTCTACATGTGGTAAGTAATAAACTGTGAGGGTCATTCAAATCAATGAAGAAGCTGATCACCTTAAATCTTAAAAAATATGGAACGTACACGAGCAATTTGCTGTCCCTTATCCTCACATTATTAATAAGTCAACAGAATACTTGTTCTTTATAATATGATGGCAAAGATTCTCCAGCCAATGGTGGTGTTTCAAGTAGACCGGCCTTCAACCTGTTCCTCTGACATGACCAGACCTAGTTACTTGTATCAGGGCATTAGCTGGTATAGAGGGCAGAACCACCATCACCGAGAGGAAACGCATATTGTAAAACAGAAACGTTCCGCAGCGTGACACAACTGTAGCAGAAGAATTGGGAGAGGCACAAAGAATCAAAATGTTCCAAAACTGAAAGAGAAGGCTTTCCATTAATCACCTCAGCGCTATTACTGTTACTTCACTCCCATCCTTCTCCATGCAGCTTCAAGAAGCATTGATCCCACGGTTGCTTTGGAGAGAAATCTGCTGGACCACAGGCCTCACTCCACTGACAGAAAAGCCTGTTTGGTGTGTTCTTGTAAACCTCCTCGGAACCCCATCCAACACCAGCGCATCCTTCCTTCAGTCCCGATGGGAGAACAGGGGGGAAATGTAGCTCCAAAAGTAAGGTGACAATACTTCTAACGCCTCCCTTATCTTCCACTGCTGTCTCAACAAGAGAAGGATCCAATTCAATATCTGAAAATGGTTCTTTCAACGGAGGTCTATTTTTCTCCCTGTTTCCTTATCTCCCTGATTCTGGAATTAGAGGACATGGTCAGAGAATTAGGGCCAGACCATTCAGAAGAGATTTTAGGAAACACTTTTACACACAAAGCATGGTAGATATTTGGAACTCTCCCACAAATGGGCTGGATGCTGGATCAGTTATTAATTTTAAATCTCAGGTTGATACATTTTTTGTTCAGCAAAGGTATTAGGAGATATTGGCCAAAGGCAGATATATAGAGTGAGGCCACAGATTAGCCATGATCTCATTGAATAGCAAAACAGGCTCAAGGAGCTGAATACCCTACTGCTGTTCCTATAATATATTGGTTACATTCCTAAAATATGTCAAATGGGTGATTTATTCCTAGATTTCCACTGCACTGCCTTGTAAAAGATATGTGACTGGGTCAAAGATCATTGGAATGAGAGGTTTGATTTTCACCTGTGGTTCCTCTGCCCTAAATGATGTCATATCTATCCTGGGAATTACCATTGACTAAAAACTCAACTGGACTCACCACATACACACGGTGGCTACAAGAGCAAGTAAGAGGCTAGGAATACTGTCGTGAGTAACTTCCCTCCTGACCTGCCAAAGCCTGTCCACCATCTACAAGGTACAGGTCAGGGGTGTGAGGGAATACTCCCCACTTGCCCTGGGTGGGGGCAGCTCCAACAACACTCAAGAAGCTTGACACTATCCAGGACAAAGCAGCCGCTTGATTGGCACCACATCCACAAGTATGCACTTCCTCCACCACCAATGCTCAGTAGCAGCAGCGTGTACCAGCTATAAGATGAACAGCAGAAATTCACCAAAGATCCTCAGACAGCACCTTCCAAACCCACAACCACTTCCACCTAGAAGGACAAGGGCAGCAGATACATGGGAACACCGCCCCCTGCAAGTTCCCCTCTAGGCCACTCAGAATCCTGATTTGGAAAGATATCACCATCCAATAAGTGAATGAAAAACAAAGTAACACACCTCATTCTGCCCACATGATGATGAACACACTCAGGGCTCGAGCAGTTATTGAAAATCATGCAGGTGATAAAATTCCTCAAAGTTTATTACACTGGTCTGTCTTACATCATGTCTTACTTTATTAACATTTACATTGAAACACAAATGGATCAGATCATAAAAGTTTTCTTATCATAAGTAGCTGTAATCCTGTGGCATGTGGGTGAGTTTTTAAGGGATTTAAATTCAACTTGCAGTTATTAAGTAAGATTAGCACTCAAAATTGTTCCGAAGTGACTTGAGATTTTTTTTTTCATTTCCACCTTCCATTTCTTGGATTGACCAGACAGTATGGTAATTTTGCTTTTCGTTCTGGCGAAGGGTCACTCGACCCGAAACGTTAACTCTGATTTCTTCCCACAGGTGCTGCCAGACCTGCTGAGTTTTCCCAGCAAGTTATGTCATGGATGGTAGTATTTTTAAAACAAGATCAGACATTCATTTATAAACCCACAGTGAAAGTAACTTGTGTCTCTTCATTTACGCTCAATAAGAAACATCACATTGTAAAGCAGTTGTCAATGTCTGCAGCAACATAATAACATTATTAATGGAATGATTTCACCCCCAAACTGAAGTACTTTCACTGCAGTCAAGAACTTAAACAAAGTTACTGAGTGCAAGATAAGATTAACAAACTTTGGAGAAAATCTTTTAAGTTGCCTCAAGAAGAGTATCAAATAATTACAATGGACGATGAACAGGAATGGTTTTCAACTCAAACTTTAATTTTGGTAAATCATGAGATGGTGAGTTTTAGAAACAAACACTAAGTTGTGAGAAATGTACACATCCTCTGATCGTTTATTTGAAATTATCCCAAGACATTTGCATTATAAGCAGCTCAGGGTTATTGTTGGAGCTTAACAGCTTCGGTTTTCCTTGATAGTAAATAATCATGAAGTAAATAACAGCAGAACATTTGGAAAATCATAACCTGATCAAGCAGAGTCAGTCTGACTTCATAAAAGGGAAATCACGTCTGACTAATTTATTAGAGCTTTTCAATAGACAATAAGTGCAGAGTAGGCCATTCTGCCCTTCGAGCCTGCAACACCATTCAATATGATCATGGCTGATGATCCTCAATCAGTATCCTGTTCCTGCCTTATCTCCATAACCCTTGATTCCACTATCCTTGAGAGCTCTATCCAACTCTTTCTTAAATGAATCCAGAGACTGGGCCTCCACTGCCCTCTGGGGAAGAGCATTCCACACAGCCACCACTCTCTGGGTGAAGACGTTTCTCCTCATCTCTGTCCTAAATGGCCTACCTCGTATTTTTAAGCTGTGTCCTCTGGTTTGGCATTCACCCATCAGCGGAAACATGTTTCCTGCCTCCAGAGTGTGCAATCCTTTAATGATCTTATACATCTCAATCAGATCCCCTCTCAGTCTTCTAAACCCAAGGATATACAAGCCCAGTCGCACTAGGCTTTCAGTGTAAGGTAGTCCCGCCATTCCAGGAATTGACCTCGAGGAAATCTCAGCCACAGTGGCTAGAGGGGAACAATAGATAGTTTGTATTTGGACTTCCAAAAGGAGTTGGATAAAGAAGTTAAGTCATAAGCCCATAGTCTTGGAGATAATATATTGGCTTGGATAGAGAATTGGTTCATGAGCGGGAAACAGCGAGTGTGGATAAGGGGATCTTTTTCAGGTTGGTGACCTGTGGGGTTCCACAGGGATCTGTGCTGGGACTACAACTGTTTACAATATACATCTTATCGACTTGGAAAGGGAAGCAAATGCACTGCAGACAAATTTTCAGACAACATTAAAATACGTGAAAGGCCAAGTTGCAAGAGGGATATGGGTTACAGAGAGAGATTGATAGGTTAAGTAAGTGGGCAAAAAGTTGGCAAATGGAGTATAATGTGGGAAAGTGCAAAGCTGTTCAGTTTGGAATGGACAACAAAGAACACATGGAGAAATGGAGAAAAATGGAGAAAGCTGCAACACTGAGGGTGGAGCAGATAGGTGGGAAGGAAGATTGACAGGTAGGGCAGTTCAAGCAGGCAGTACTGAGTTAGAGGTTTGGATATGGGAGAAAGTGGGGGGAGGGGAAGTGGGAAAATTGGTCAAATCCACATTGATCCCGTGTGGTTGGAGGGTCCCAAGGCGGAAGATGAGGCGTTCTTTCTACAGATATCGGGTGGCTAGAGGTTGGTGGTGGAGGAGGCTCAGGACTTGCATGTCCTTGGCAGAGTGGGAGGGAGAGTTGAAGTGTTTGGCACAGGGCGGTGGAGTTGTTTAGTGCGTGTGTCCCAGAGATATTCTTTCAGAGAGCAGTGCCGAGTTGGATCCACCTGAATCCTGTGAAATGAGAGTCAGCAGTGTTACCCAAATACAAGCAATGGGAGCTCATTCAGGAGATTAAATGGTCGCAACAAGGATTGTAAGGAGCAATTTCCAGTCATTCCTTGGGACATTAGAGGCAAGATCCGCCTCCTGGAGGAAGCCTCCCACCAGCAGACCCGGTTGATCGCACAGACTTTAAGGTTTTCCTTAGAAGGGACCCTGATCAATGAGATCACCTCTCATTTGGAGAGGTTTCCCCCCATAAAATCAGTCAGCTGCTGATGTCCACATATCTGCCTCAGGCCAGAGGAACACTGATACCTGCCACACATCAAGGTATCCCCTGGGTTGGCCTGTTCTGCAGGAGTTTACTTTTCATTTCAAAGGTATGCTTTATTCATAAAATATCTCTACCTACATAGACAGTCACGTAGATGGAGGTTTATTCTATCCAACAGCCATCTTGTTCTACAAATTAGATTAGATTAGATTCCCTACAGTGTGGAAACAGGCCCTTCAGCCCAACAAATCCACACCAACCCTCCAAAGAGCAACCCACCCAGACCCATTCCCCTACATTTACCTCTGCTCAATGCACCTAACACTACGGGCAATTTAGCATGGCCAATTCCCCGAACTTGCACATCTTTGGACTGTGGGAGGAAACCAGAGCACCCGGAGGAAACCCACGCAGACACGGGGAGAATGTGCAAACTCCACACAGAGGAGCTGCTCCTGCTTACAAGTGCGATGGGTTTCACATTGACCCACAATTCACTATCTGTCCTCACCCACCTCAACCCCACCCCTCCACTGCAACCCCCCAAGGCCCCACTGTTCCTGTGACTGTGCTCGTTCTGGAGACAGATCTGCATCACAAGATCAGGAATGATAAAAACCGTTCAATGTTTTAACAGAAAGAGCTTAAATGCTTTTATTCATTAATATTCTATACATGTAGACAAGATTCCATTTAATACATTTTATCAAAGTGTTCTTTAAGTCCTGATTAGGATGCAGTTAATTAGCATTCCTCTTTGCAAAAAGAGAAGAGGAGAAAGATCAGTCAATAGAGAATCAAGTTGAAATGCATAATGCATTAAGAGCCATAAAGAAATGACTTTGGGTTTTTTTGACATCCACTCGAAATTCTTTGGCATTTGTAGATACGAATTTGAAAGTAATTTGCAGACTCTAACTATGAAAAGGTTCTTGCTTGTATTTGTTTATCCTGCATATAAAGGAGAAAGTATCCACCTGATTTACTTCAAACACATTAGTTACTTACACAGCTGCTAACGGTCATGTCTCTGCACCAGTTAAGGTTAGGAAGCCTCGTCTGAATCAATAAGGCTGCAGACGCAGGGGAAGGTAGAGCAACCTGATCTCATGGTCTTCAATTGTAAAAGTCTCACGTAAAAACTCTGAGAAAAGTGACCTCAGGATGACTGTATGTAAGTCTATCTGCAAGACATCGGGGGGTAATTATTACTGGTGCTGGTAACTAGGGTAGAAAATGAAAACGTATCCAACAAGCTATGGCCCAACCTTATAATGGAATGACAATAATTTCACAGGATGGAAAGCAAGAAGCCTTCAAATTCCAGTTAAATCTCTGTACTGGTTATTACCGTGATTTCTTTTTGCTGGAAATAATTTATGCAAATGTTTTCCCATCTTTTCATCATCAAGGAGTAACAGCTGCAACTTTACGCAAATTTGCTGCAGGGATTATGCCACTCCAACTTGTAAATAGCAATGATTATACGGAAATAATTCATGGTTATCATGGTAACTATAAAAAGTCTGCCCTATTCTCAGCTTAGGGCAAATATTTGTTAAATTTCTTCCACAGCTGAAGAATATAAGAAGGATGGATTATAATCTTGTGCGACAGTGGTAATGTCATTACCTCTGAACAAAGAGGTCCATGTTTGAGCCCCACCTGCTCAGAGGTATGCAAGAACATCTTTGAACAGATTGATTAATAAGGCTGTTGTGCTGCTGTGGTAATATGTGTACCTCTGAACCAGGAGGTCAGGGTTTATGTCTCACCTACTCCAGAGGTATGGAATAACATCTCTGAAAAGATTGATTGGGTTAAATTTAAAAATTAATTTCACCATCAGACCAAAAACTAATGGGTGCGCTTTTCCAGCAACACATTTTCAGCTCTGATCTCCAGCATCTGCAGACCCCACTTTCTCCTGTCACATGTCCTACCCATTATTTGGCTCAGTCCTACAATTTCTCCACTCATTAATTGCTTTTTTTTAACTCATGTACATTATCCACTTGTAGAAATTAAAATAAGTAGGTCATAAGTTCAGAAGATAACAAGTTGCATTAGACTGAGGGACAAAGTTGTGTTTCTGTTAGTCTCGGTGTTTTGCAGCAATTTTGTCATTTCATTTCAAACTGCATTCTGCTGAGCAGTAAATCTGGTTTGACAGCATCGCTATGTATATACACGCATTGTCCCAGAACCAAATCCTGCAATCAGAAACTGCTGCATCTGACAGGTGAGACTATTTGACATAACCTGGGAGTCCATTTCATGTGTGGTGAAAACTCCTCAGTACATCAAAAGCAAATGTGTACAATATAATGTTCTAAACCGAAGCAAACTTGGTTTTCTCAATTTTGCAAACACAATGGATCACTCATCATTTCAGAAACGGTTTTAATTTTGAGTTTGCTGTTGTGGTCCTTAAGAGCACAGCGTAAAAGAGATGCATTGATAATCACAATGTCTAACATTGTTAAGGTACAAAGGAGGAAAATGGGTCATGATTCCCCATGTTTGAATAGAGTAATAATGTACCACCCACTGACAGATATGTCCTCAGCACCTGTCATGGTGGATATTTCTAACAGACGGGAAAAGGGATGGGGATTGAACAGAATTGAGTTTCACCCCAAAACCTGGCTTTTAAATTGTTCCATTTAAAGCGTCTCTTTCTGCTTTCACATCACTGGCCTTACCACAGGGCTGTTCCTGGGCAGGGTGCTCTGTCTGGGAAGGTGTGTACCCTATATGCTCATGTAAAAATCAATCTCATGTAAATGTTGACCCCGTAATTTTTGACCAGAGAATCTTGTATTTTCCGTATATCTTGTGCAAAAGTCGACCCTACTATATCAGATTATAAACCTCTCACAAAGGAACTGCATGTTCCCAATAACCCACTTAAACAAAATCACATTAATTCATTCTAACTGGTAACTGTCCTCATCACTCTTTGTTGACTATATTGCATCTCTATTCATTCATTCATCACTATACGTAAACCCACTTGGTTTATGACAGCATATTTTGATTCATTCATTCATTCAGACCAGTCAATACTAAGTCTATCGGTACTTATTGCACTTTGTTAACTATATATCCAAAAGTTAATATCATTAAAAGGTTAATCATTTTAATTGTGCCATTGTATCTGACTAAAAGTGAGATGCACTAACTATATATATCTTTAATTCTTTGACAAATTTGTGAATGTTACTGAGGTTCATTACATAGGAGAGTAAATGGGAAGGAAACAGAAGACTTTGGCGGGAAAGTTCGAGACGCTTACCCATTCAGAATTGAATAGATGTTTCATTTTAAGTGTGCCATTATTCCCAGGCCATGACGATGTTGAACAGTGTGACTTTGCAGGATTTCAATGAATCTTTGACATGTTAAATTTTCGTACCGGTATGTATAAATAAAATTTCCTCCCAGTAATTCATTCTTGTTTCTCTTGCTTTTATCCAGTAATTACCTTTACTGTAATTCATTGTGTTTTTCTTCTTTACCTGGGATTAGTCGAGCCATCCAATCAACTTCTGCTAATATGGTATTTTGAATGCAGCATGAATTTCAGCCCCTCAGAACTAGAGCCTGTGTAATAGTCGACCCTATAAATTGAACCGTTAAAAATAGTCTAAAAAGTTTGAATTTTACTTGAGTATATACGGGAAATGGAATGATCTTGGGGCATTAAGCAGCCAGCAGCAGGAACAATGGCTGGCACAGACTGGCTTTTCCATCTAGTGCTGAAGAACAACAATTCATGATGTCCCTGAAAACTATTTGCTGCTGATATGGTTGCAGTTCTCTGAGGGCAAGTAAAAATTGGATTTGAGGCCCCATGCCCTCTGCGATTCCTCATAATAGGTCCTTCACCATCTGGAGAGGAACACACAACAGAGCAAAGGGATAATATCCGCAGTCATGAATCATCACATCCTTTGGTTCACATTTCCCAGCGTGTTGGAAAGGAAAGACAATCCCAAAATGTCTCGGAAATATAATCCTAAAGTCCTCAGGCATTCTCACATAAATTTTGGATTTTGCAGTAAGCACAGAAAGGAAACCAATGGATGAAGGATCATCTTCTGAAAGTTCTGTGTGGCCAGTGACAACATATTGCTGTGAAAACTGAACCAAGAGTGGGTGGCACGGTGGCACAGTGGTTAGCACTGCTGCCTCACAGCGCCCGAGACCCGGGTTCAATTCCCGACTCAGGCAACTGACTGTGTGGAATTTGCACGTTCTCCCAGTGTCTGCGTGGGTTTCCTCCGGGTTCTCCGGTTTCCTCCCAAAGATGTGCGGGTCAGGTGAATTGGCCATGCTAAATTGCCCGTAGTGTTAGGTAAGGGGTAAATGTAGGGGTATGGGTGGGTTGCGCTTCGGCGGGTCGGTGTGGACTTGTTGGGCCGAAGGGCCTGTTTCCACACTGTAAGTAATCTAATCTAATCAAAAGAGTGATGAAGCTTGAATAGATGCACTTGAAATGAAAAGGCTCAGATGGGCGTGTCACAGAGAGCCCAGTGTGTAATCAAGTGGGCTCTTGGAGGTGACCTTGGGGGAAATTAGCTTGAGACAGTAATATCAGCAAAGCTCACACAGTTTGGGCATGTGACAGGAACAGAATAGGGTGTTGTTTGGAAAAGAGGCTATGAGAGATACAACACCTGGGAAATGAGCACAAGAAGTCCTACAAAGAAGATGTGGAAGGACAATATCAAAACATGGATTTGCCTCAGGCAGTGAAGAATAGAACTGATTGGGGAAAGATTGTGGATAGTGTGGCCAACGCTTGGAACGAGCGTGGGTGAATGCAAGACATGACAGGCAGACCAATAAACCCGAGTAAGATGAGTGTACCAAGTTCTAGGAAGACAAATTAGCCCTCACTGAGAAGTCCTTGTGATAAGGAGTGGTCAACTTCATAAAACATTATTTAATGGATCTTTTTGGGAGCTAAAGAGAAATGACAAAATCTCAGGTGAGGAGATTCCCCTCATGAGACAGGTAAGATTCCTGCCCAAAACCTGACCAATGAGGGAAGAGCTAGAGTTTTCACTGCAATTACCCTGCATTTAACATGTAAGTGAGTTATGTTCCCACTGACCTGGGACTCAGTGGTTAGCATTGCTGCCTCACAATGTCAGGGACCTGGTTCGATCCCACCCTCAGGGTGACTGTGCTTGTGTGGAATTTGCACATTCTCTCCATGTCTGTATGGGTTTCCTCTGGATGCTTCAGTTTCCTCCCACAGTCCAAAGATGTGCCGGTTTGGTGGATTAGCCACGGGAAATTGCCCAAAGTGTCCACAGATATGCAGGAGCCATGAGAAATACAGGGTTATGGGGATAGGGTGGGGGGAGGTGAATCTGGGTGGGATGCTCTGGGTGGGTTGGTGCAGATTCAATGGGCTGAATGGCAGCTTTCTGCACTGTAGGGATTCTAGAACCTCAGGCAATATCCCTGCTACAATATACTGATGGATGTGAATCTGATTTGACTGACAGAATTGTCTCTACAATTTTCATTAATATTCCTTATGTTACTTCAAAGCCAAAAGCAGACGACATAGATGAGCCTTCCCAATTATAGACACAACGTGTCACACCACGTTGTGTCTATGTTGATTGTCATTATCTCAAATTCAGACAACAATCAGGGTTTAAGGATTCCTTAGATTCCTGACTTAATAGAAATGATGAGGTTATTAGAATGCAAATTCTTGTTGCACAATTAAATAATGTTCTCTTCATGTAAAGTGGCAAATTATAGAGAATAAAGTGCTGTTAACAATGCGTTAAATCCACCAAAGGTATTAAATAGGACTATATGGCTGTTACAGTGAAGTACCAGCATCTATACATCCATGGCTCTTGATTATTAAAATAGACACAGAGATTATTTACAGATACAAGGAATTTCTTTTCAACTGTTAAAAATAACGGGATAATACATCAAGACTAGCAATCACAAACAAACTGTGGAAAAAAGTGACAAAACCTTAAACAAATGTAAAAAAAAATTGTTGCAACTGATGGAGGTATTGCAAAGATACAGAGTTAGATCAACTGCAAAAGCAGAAAGGTCTTGGGTTGGATAGACATTAAAAACCAAGATTTGGAGAAGTCGATGTTGGACTGGGCTGGACAATGCTAAATACCCCACAACACCAGGTTATAGTCCAACAGGTTTCAAATGTCATCCTTGTCCAACCTGTTGGACAAAAACCAAGATGTTATGGTTACTTGACTTGATTCTTGATGAAGAGCTTTTGCCCAAAATACAGATTCTCCTGCTCCTCAGATGCTGCCTGATGTGCTGTGCTTTTCCAGCACCACACTCTCAATTCTGATCTCCAGCATCTGCTGTCCTCAGTATATTGTAGCAGGGATATTGTCTGAGGTTCTAGAAACCCTACAGTGCAGAAAGAGGCCATTCAGCCCATTGCATCTCACCCAGATTCACCTCCCCCGACCCTATCCCTCATGGCTAATCCACCAAACCTGCATATCCGTCGACACCTTGGGCAATTTCCCATGGCTAATCCACCTAACCTGCACATCTTTGGACAGTGGGAGGAAACTGGAGCATCTGGAGGAAACCCATGCAGACATGGAGAGAATGTGCAAACTCCACACAAACACAGTCACCCTGAGGGTGGAATTGAACCTGGATCCCTGGCACTGCGAGGCAACAGTGCTAACCACTGAGCAGCCCCCAGGTCAGTGAGAACACAGCTCACTTGCATATTAAATGCAGTGAAAACTCTAGCTCTTCCCTCATTGGTCCTGGTTTGATTTGCAGCCAGACATGGAGTAGTTTCTTTCTTATTAAACTCAAACACTTTAAATTGGCATTTGATTGACAGTCGAGAGCGAAACTATAAATTTATGTGAGACGTTTGGAAATATTTTGGTTGATTTATGGGGAAAAATGGCCAATTTAGAAATTCTGAGATTTTCTATGTTCAATCATAACAGGGAGCAGGTATGAGAAAAGATCAGTAACAATTGGAGGAGGTACAAATCTCTGAAGAACTGTAGTATCACATGACCATTTCCTACCTGATAACAACAGCCGGTTATATCTCTCAGTTATGGGACAGTTAATTATGTCAGCAAAGTTGAGGAGTCATAAGCCATTACAGAATTGTCTTTAGCTGAGCACAGGTACATTATTGATAAATTTGACATTTAATGTTAATATTCAGCTATTGATCATGGTGGAGTTGATCAGTAAACAACAACAAAGATATTTGCAGTAATGATAATCCTTCACAGGACCTGCAGTGATGTAATTGTCCTTTTACAAGCTTCAAACACCAAGTAAGCATTTCACAATTAAGTACTTTCCAAGTGCAATCACTGTCGTACAGAAAATGCAGCAGAAAATGTGTTTGTAGGAAGGATGCATCACAGCAAACAGCTGAGATGAGGGGGAATTTCTTCAGGCAGAGGGTGGGGAATCTGTGGAACTCGTTGCTGGAGAGGGCTGTGAAGGCCAAGTCACTGAGTGTCTTTAAGACAGAGACAGAGACAGAGACAAATAGGGTCTTGATGAGTAAGGAAATCAAGGGTGACAGGGAGAGGCAGGAGAATGGGTTTCAGAGTGATTTCAGCCATGATGAAATGGCGGAGCAGACTTGATGGGTCAACTGGCCTATTTCTGCTCCTATATCTTATGGTCTTAAAGATTTTATGGAGATAATTTTTTTTACAGGGACACTGGTGGTGAAATAACTATCGACAAAAATACTCAAGAGAACACCATAATAGAGTGGACTTGAGCTCAGGTGCAACGGCTCCAGTGGACATTTCCGCGTGGCTCTGCTGCCTTGGGCAGCCAAAGTTGATGTTTGCCCAGTTCACTCCCACTGATGATCTGGTGGGAAGGTGGAAGAAAGTGTGTAGATTCTTGGTACATGCACATCTATTTGGAGAGAAGTGTGTTTAAAAGCCATTTCGAAACATTGCACAGAGTTGGAGGATGAGAATTTAAATTGGTGATACTCTAATTTAGAGAATCACATTTGATTCCCCTGTGATCGTCCAATCAGAATTTACTATCTCAATGTTCTGAAAGATAGCATTCAACGCAGGAAATAAATTTCTTGGCAACATGTTGAATCTTGCATTAAACTGCAGGATATCAAAGTAAATAAAAGTCATAAATTTACTTTTTGATCTGACCCACAGAAACAGTCCACTTTCCAATGGATATCGGTCTGGGGGGAGGGATAAGTGGATTTTTCAGCCGAGTGTTAGAGAAGCTAAATTAACTCTAACTGTCAGGTGAGATAAATAACTGCAGATGCTGTAAATCAGAAACAAAAACAGAAATTGTTGGAAAAGCTCTGGCAGCATTTGTGGAGAGAAAGCAGAGTTAATGTTTTGGATCGAGTGACCCTTCCTCGGAACACAGGTGGATGAAAATGATCCCAAACAGCTATTCCAAGAACACCATGAAAGTGAAAATTAAATTGAAAGAAATCACTGGAAATGCTATGCGAATACTATGTTAGAAAGTATGGAACATTTTGGGAGCTTGCCCCTTTGACTGTTGGACAGTTGCCAGATACCGATCAGATAAATTAACAAGTCATAAAGTTATACAGCAAGGAAACAGACCCTTTGGTCCAACCAAAACAGATAAAGCAAATGATAAACCTTAATTTAAATAAAAGGTTTTCATGGGTATACATGAATGCTGGAAGCCCCTCCCCAATAAGCAACAGAGATAAAATTAATCTCTTAAAAGGTTACACAAATGTG
The DNA here is from genome assembly GCF_020745735.1 of Hemiscyllium ocellatum. Lineage (NCBI taxonomy): Eukaryota > Metazoa > Chordata > Chondrichthyes > Orectolobiformes > Hemiscylliidae > Hemiscyllium > Hemiscyllium ocellatum. Next base: position 3,824,866 of record NC_083404.1, on the reverse strand, counting down.
CAGAGAGAAACATAATGTCAAAGGTGCTCAAAAGGATGCATTTATCATGAAATCCTCTTGATGACTAATACAAAGACATTGAAAATAAATTATACTGAATTATGAGGATAAGTTTCTCTGTTATTTGTTTGAATATCAAAAAGGATTTGTTACAGAGTCACAGAATCAAAGGGGTTTGATTTCAAGAGCAACCAGGAATAGGCATTAAATGCTGCCCAGGCCCAGGCCCAGCCACAGGCCCAGGCCCAGCCACAGCCACAGCCACAGCCACAGCCACAGCCACAGGCAGCAGTGCCCACGGTGCAGGAGGGATTACTAATTTAAAATTTAATATTGTGTACAGATGTATGTACGTGTAAATGCATCCAAAACATTCACTCCCTCCATCACTGACACTCAGTAGCAGCAGTGTGTGCTATCTACAGATGTTCAGCAGAAACTCACTGAAGATTCTCAGACTCACTTTCCAAACTCACGACCACTTCCATCTAGAAGGACAAGGGTACCAGGTACAGTAGAACACTACCACCTTCAAGTTCCTCTCCAAGCCACTCACCATTCTAACTTGGAAATATTTCACCAATCCCCCACTGTTGCTGAGTCAAAATCCTGGAATTCCCTCCCTAAGGGCATTGTGGGTCAACCCACAGCACATGGACTGCAGCGGTTCAAGAAGGCAGCTCACCCCCACCTTCTCAAGGGGCAACTAGGGAGGGGCAATAAATACTAGGCGAGCCAGTGACACTCACATCCCACAAAATGAATAAATTTGTAAAAATAAAGTGAACTAGCCAAGTTATTGCTAGAATCCTCACTGATTTTCATTAGTTTACTTTATTCATTCAGTGTTTTTGTTTTGGAGAGTATGACCTAGGAGCTGAGAGCTGAAATTGGCAGATGAACTGTAAACAGCAGCTTGTGTTAAATAAGACAAAGGAGGATGAGGCCAGGCCTGAATGTTAATTGCAGGCCGATTCTCATTAACAAGTGCTCCATAGATGTTTCAATTCTGGAGTAGCAGTACATATAACCATTGACAGACGTTAGGCCTTTAACATGGTGGGTGGCTGGGAATTGGTTCCAGCAAGTCTGGGAGAGCAAGCAAATGGCAGATATTGAATGGTAAATGGAACCTCACAAGGAAACAGTCAATCTGTCGGGAGTGGTCAGAGTTTGAATTGGTTTTGGGACTGTGTTTGGGTCTGTAAGAGGTTCGTTGTTATAGCATCAGAGAGATGTACAGCACAGTCCAACTCGTCCATGCCAGCCAGATATCCTAAGTTAATCTCATCCCATTTACCAGTACTTGGCCCACATCCCTCTAAACCCTTCCTATTTGTATACACATCCAGATGTTTTTTAAATGTTGTAATTGTACCAGTCGCTACCACCTCCTCTGGCAGTTCATTCCATACACACACCACCCGCTGTGTGAAAAAGTTGCCCCTTGGGTCCCTTTTAAATCTTTCCCCTCTCACCCTAAACCTATGATGTTAGAGCAGGAAGATTTGAACACTACCTGCCTAACCTCCCATGAGCAGCTGTTGAAAGTTCAGAGAACAGAAAGTTATAAGTATCACTGACTCCACCTGAGTGAGCTGAAAAGGTGGCATTGATCGATGTGGATTGATTTTCTGGAAAATAATCATCTATGCTTGTGGAACGACACATCACGAAACCCACTTCAGTAACCTGACCAGTTTTGTTATTTTTCTTTCTAAATTTATCCCTTAACTGTATTTGTTTGTCAGTCTGTCTCTTGTGTGAATGGGACTGAAAACTAAGGTTACTGGGTTTAAATCATCGACATTGATTAGATTCCTTTGTTGTTTAGCTTTACTCCACTAAAGTGACTGTAATGTTACTACATTGTTATGTCTTTTGCTTCAGATACAAACCTGCTATTCTGAATTAATTATTTGCAGAGCCTGGGATTGGTTATTCAAAAAGACTGGTCAGAAACTGTTAGGATCAATGTTGAGGATCTTTGAAGGTTTCAATTTTATATGTTGAGAATACAGTGTTGGGAAGGTTGATTTGACTTGGCTGTCTGATTCCATGTCATAACACTCCGATGCTCCGGGGAAAACAGCCCCAGCCTGTTCAGCCTCTCCCAATAGCTCAAATCCTACAACCCTGGCAACTTCCTTGTAAATCTTTTCTGAACCCTTTCAAGTTTCACAACATCCTTCCGAAAGGAAGGATATCAGAATTGCACACAATTCCAAAAGTGGCCAAACCAATGTCCTGCACAGCAGTAACATGACCTCCCAACTCTAGTACTCAATACTCTGACCAATAAAGGAAAGCATACCAAACGCCTTCTTCACTATCCTATCTACCTGCAACTCTACTTTCAAGGATCTATGAACCTGTACTCCAAGGTCTCTTTGTTCAGCAACACTCCCTAGTCCTTACCATTAAGTGTATAAGTCCTGCTAAGGTTTGCTTTCCCAAAATGCAGCCCCTCACATTTATCTGAATTAAACTCCCATCTGCCACATCTTAGCCCATTGGCCCATTTAGTCAAGATCCTGTTGTAATCTGAGGTGATCTTTTTTGCTGTCCACTGCACCTCCAATTTTGGTGTCATCTGCAAACTTACTAACTGTACCTCTTTTGCTCACATCCAAATCATTTATGCAAATGACAAAAAGCAGTGGACCCATCACCGAACCTGTGGCACTCCACTGGTCGCAGGCCTCCAGTCTGAAAAACAACCCTCTACTACCTCTGTCTTCTGCCTTTGAGCCAGTTCTGTGTCCAAATGGCTAATTCTCCCTATATTCCATGAGATCTAACCTTGCTAATCAGTCTCCCATGGGGAATCTTGTCAAATACCTTACTGAAGTCCATATAGATCACATCTACTACTCTGCCCTCATCAATCTTCTTTGTTACTTCTTCAAAAAACTCAATCAAGTTTGTGAGAAATGATTTCCCATGCACAAAACCATGTTGACTATCCCTAATCAGTCCTTGCCTTTCCAAATAGATGTACATCCTGTCCCTCAGGATTCCCTCCAACAACTTGCCCACCACTGAGGTCAGGCTCACTGGTCTATAGTTCCCCGGCTTGTCTTTACCACCCTTCTTAAACAGTGGCACCACGTTAGCCAACTTCCAGGCTTTGGTACCTCACCTGTGACTATCGATGATACAAATATCTCAGCAAGAGATCACTTCTCTAGCTTCCCACAGAGTTCTAGGATACACCTGATCAGTTCCACTTTAATGCATTTCAAGACATTCAGCACTTCCTCCTCTGTAATATGGACATTTTTCAAGATGTCACCGTCTATTTCCCTACATCCTATAACTTCCATGTCCTTCTCCATAGTAAACACTGATGCAAAATACTCGTTTAGTGTCATCCCCATCTCCTGCAGCTCCACACAAAGACCGTCTTGCTGATCTTTAAGGGCCATTATTCTCTCCCTAGTTACCCTTTTGTCTTTAATATATTTATAAAAACCCTTTAGATTCTCCTTAACCCTATTTGCCAAAGCTATCTCATGTCCCCTTTTTGCCCTCTTGATTTCCCTATTATTTTATTTTTACTACCTTGAAATCTTCTAAGGATTCACTCGATCTATCCTGCCTCTAACTGATATATAGGAGAAAGTAAGGACTGCAGATGCTGGAGATCAGAGCTGAAAAATGTGTTGTTGGAAAAGTGCAGCAGGTTAGGCAGCATCAAAGGAACAAGAGAATCGATGTTTATGGCACAAGCTCTGCTTCTATTTGACATATGCTTCCTTCTTTTTCTTAACCAAACCCTTCATTTCTCCAGTCTCCAGCATTCCTTTCACCCTAACAGGAATATACTGTCTCTGAACTCTTGATACCGCATTTCTGAAGGCTTCCCATTTTCCAGCTGTCCCTTTACCTGTGAACATCTGCCCCCAGTCAGCTTTGGAAAGTTCTTGCCTAATACCGTCAAAATTGGCCTTCCTCCAATTCAGAACTTCAACTTGTAGATCTGGTCTATCCTTTTCCATCACTATTTTAAATCTAATAGAATTATGGTCGCTGGCCCCAAAGTGCTCCCCCACTGACACCTCAGTCACCTGCCCTGCCTTATTTCCCAAGAGTAGGTCAAGTTTTGCATCTTCTCTAGTAGGTACATCCACATACTGAATCAGAAAATGTTCTTGTACATACTTTAATCCCTCTCCATCTAAACCCTTAACAGTATGGCAGTCCCAGTCCACAGAACATAGAACATAGAACAATATTGTGCACAATAGGCCCTTCGGCCCTCGATGTTGTGCCAACCTGTGAACTAATATTAGTCCATCCCGCTACCCTATCCCATCATCATTCATATGCCCCTAATGTGGCTGAGTTAACTCCATTGGCAGATAAGGCATTCCACGCCTTTACCACTCTCTGCATAAAGAACCTGCCTCTGACATCTGTCTTAAATCTATCACCCCCTCAATTTGCAGCTATACCGCCTCGTACAAGCTGACGTCATCATCCCACGAAAGAGACTCTCACTGTCCTGCCTATCTAATCCTCTAATCATCTTGTATGTCTCTGTTAAATCCCCTCTTAGCCTTCTTCTCTCCAATGAGAACAGACCGAAGTCCCTCAGCCTTTCCTTATAAGATCTGGCAACATCCTGGTAAATCTCCTCTGCACCTTTTCCAATGCTTCCACATCCTTCCTGCAATGGGGCGAACAGAACTGTACACGATATTCCAAGTGTGGCCGCATGAGCGTTTTGTGTGGTTGAAGCAGGACGTCACGGCTCCGGAACTCAATCCCTCTACTAATAAAACCTAACACTGTATGCCTTCTTAACAGCACTATCAACCTGGGTGGCAACTTTCAGGGATCTATGTACATGGACTCCAAAATCCCTCTACACATCCACACTACCAAGAATCTTTCCATTGACCCAGTACTCTGCCTTCCTGTTATTCTTCCCAAAATGAATCACCTCAAATTCATCTGCATTGAACTCCATTTGCCACCTTTCAGCCCAATTCTGCAGTTTATCCAAGTCCCCCTGCAACCTGTGACATTGTTCCAAACTGTCCACTACTCCACCGACTTTAATGTCATCTGAAAACTTACTAACCCATCCACCTATGCCTGCATCCAAGTCATTTATAAAAATGACAAACAGCAGTGATCCTGTGGCACACCACTAGTAACCGGACTCCAGGCTGAATATCTTCCATCAACCACCACTCGCTGCTTTCTTACAGAAAGCCAGTTTCTAATCCAAACTGCTAAATCCTCAATCCCATGCCTTTGCATTTTCTCCAACAACCCACCGCGTGGAACCTTATCAAAGGCTTTACTGAAGACCATGTATACCATGTCAACTGCCCTACCCTCATCTACATGCTTGGTCACCTTCTCAAAAAACTCAATGAGATTTGTGAGACACGACCTACCCTTAACAAAACCATGTTGACTATCTCCAATTAAATTGTTGCTTGCTAGATAATTATGAACCCTATCTCTTATAATCCTTTCCAAAACCTTTCCTACAAGAGACGTAAAGCTCACTGGTCTATAATTACCTGGGTCATCTCTACTGCCCTTCTTGAACAAGGGCACAACATTTGTATTCCTCCAGTTCTGGTACTAAACCTGTAGACAATGATAACTCAAAGATCAAGACAAGAGGCTCCGCCATCTCCTCCCTAGCTTCCCAGAGAATCCGTGGATAAATCTCGTCTGGCCCAGGGGACTTGTCTACTTTTACTCCTTCTAGAATTGATAACACCTCCTCCTTACTAACCTCAATCCTTTTACATCTAATAGCCCTTACCTCAGTTTTCTCCTCTACATCATTTTATTCCTCACATACTGATTGGAAGCTTTAGGGTTCTCCTTTATTCTATTTGCTAAAGGCTGCTCGTGTCCTCTCTTTGCTCTTCTTAACTCTCTCCTTAAATCCTTCCTAGCTGATCTGTAACTCTCCATCGCCTCATCTGAACCATCTTGTCACAACTCACACAAGCTCCCTCTTCTGCTTAACAAGAGATGCAATTTGTTTAGTAAATCGCAGTTCCCTTATCTTGTCACTTCCTCCCTGCCTGACCGGGACACGCAATATCTGTTCTTTAAACCAGCTACATATTTCAATTGTCCCCATCGCCTGCAATTTGCTGCCCCATTCAATGCCTCCTAAATCTTGTCTAATCGCATTATAATTGCCCTTCCCCCACCATTAACTCTTGACCTGTGGCATGTACCTATCCCTTTCCATCGCTAAACTAAACGTAACCAAAATTATAGTCACTTTCTCCAAAGTGCTCACCTACCACTAAATCAAACACCAGGTCTAGTTCATTACCCAGCAGCAGATCCAGAGTGGCCTCCCCTCTTGTCAGCCCTTTGACATACTGTATCAGGAAACCCTCCTGCACACATTGGACAAAAACTGATCCATCAGAGTACTAGAGTTATAGCATTTCAGTCAATGTTGGGGAAGTTAAAGTCCCCCATAATGACCATCCTGTTCCTTTCACTCCTACCCAGAATCATTTTGCCAATCCGCTCCTCCATATCCCTGGAACTTTGCAGAGGCCTATAAAAAAACTCCCAGCAGGGTGGCTATTCATGCTACATTCCCCTGAGAGTCCATTACCCCCTACATTTTCCAAAGCAACATACTTGTTTGAAATGGGGATAGCCACAAAAGATTCCTGCAGTACCTGGCTTCCTCTCCAAGCTTTCCCAGAGTTAACCCATCCACCTGACTGTATTTGCAACCTTTCTCTCTTCTTATAACTGCCATCCATCACATCTCCTATAAATTCCTCATTGCCTCTAATTGTCGCTCCAACCGATCCATGAGATCTGATTGGATTCGCAATCAAAAACACTTCCTATAGACATAATTATCAGTAACATGGGAACTCTCCCTAAACTGTCACATCCAACAGGAAGAGCATATCACTCTACTAAAGGCCATCTTTACTCCTTCACTGTTTATAGATCCAGAAAATAGCACCGTCTTTTTGCTCTAAAAATGTGCTCCAGGCTAACCTAGAACTTATAGTTCATATTTTTAAATTTAATCAAGAAATAGATCCCAATAAAACATATAATCAAGAACGAGCACATTCTACTGATTACTGTAGACTTACAGTAAGGATACCCGTTAAAAATTATACACTTATCTGTTCCTGCCCTGTGAGCTCTCCCACACAGGTTCCCCCAAGGTCAGCTGGGAATTTTGCCATTTGTTAATTTCTCCTAGACATATTCCGATGTTCAGAGATATATGAACTCAGACAGTAAAGGCAGTAACTGTGCAGATTCACTGCTGTGTCAGTTAGCAGTGTAGGTTTCTTTCTCTCTCTGCCTCACTGACCATGTGGTCACTGCCTTTTGTCTGTCTTTCTCCTTTTAAAGTGCCGTTTTCTGATCTTTTCTCCCCAAAGTTCCAAAACAACGCAACAGATGATAAAACAGTCATTGATGCTCCTGGAATTCAAGGAAATCACCTCCAACACCTAAAATACCTCAAACAAAAGGAGCAGCCCTTACAGCCACAATTTTTCCCCATTTAATCTTAGATGACCCAGAATCCTATCGTTCATTTTGGGGAAAACAAGGGCAAACAAAAAAAAGATATTTCAATGGAGGAAAGTGGCTCGAAACACAGATTTGGGAGAAGTTGTACATGAGACACAGAAAGCTTGCACACTGGGCAGCAGATAATCAGGAAGGCTAATGGAATATTGGCCCTTATTTCAAGGAATTGGGAGTAAAAGAATAGGGAAGTATTACTGCAAGTGTACAAGGTGCTGGGGAGACCACACATGGAGTACACTGGGCACAGTTCAGAGGTTCACCGGGATGATCTCTGCTAAACAGGTTGGGGACTCTACTCACTGGGGCTTAGGTGAATGAGAGTGACGTCATTGAAATACCTAGAATTGCTCAGGGGCTTGACAAGGTCAATGCTGAGAGGATGCTTTCCATCATGGGAGTCCAGGAGCAGAGGGCACTGTCTCAGAATAAAGGGGCACCAATTTAAGACTGAGATGAGGAGGAATTTCTTCTCTCAGAGGATTTAGTGTCTTTAGATTGCAGAGAGCTGTGGGGGCAGAGTCCTTGGGTAAATCTATGGTTTATCAGGCGGGAATCAAGGGTTATGGGATAAGGCAGGGAAGTGGGAGTGAGGAATGTCGGATCAGTCATCATCCTATTGAATGATGGAGCATGTTCAAGGGGCCAAATGGCCTACTCCTGTTCCAATTCTTATAGTTTCATGGTTTGAGGCGACACTGAAAGCGGACTGTCCAGTCTATATTAAGGCCAAAATGCACTGCAGCCTTTAAAAGTGACAGGTACGTCCCAGATCAGATGCCCATCCACATTTCCATGAAGTCAACTTTTAATGACATGGGAATGGAGGCAGGTTGGAAACTCTCACACAGCTGTTTCAATGTTGACGCCATCATTTCTGAAATGGCCAGTGTGGAGCTAACGCAGATTGATGGAGGAAGACCAACGTGAATATTTGAAGTGGGAACCATGTTGAACTCACTTGCTTGTTGACGGACAGAAATTAGATTGAAATGTTTCAGTTGTTCCCTTGCCAGGCCAGTGTGGTTAATTGGCAATGCATTCACAATGATTTCTTAATCTCTCTCCCAGACTCTATTTCTTCAGTGTAATGGACAAATAACATACAAATCCTACAAGCTTTTAATAATAATTTGGTCATTAGGGTTTTTGTGATGCAGTGGTAGTGTCCCTACCTCTGAGCCAGTGGACTGGGTTCAAGTCCCACTTGGTTGAGAGGCATGTGTCATAACCTCTCTGGATAGGATGCTTTGAAAATATCTAATAATACGGAAGTAAAGGACAAGACTGTGCAAGATAAATAAAACACTGTTATTCTGTAAGTTCGCAATTCAAGACACATACCTTAAACTCCCAAAAAATGCTGGCTAATTTGTGCTTTAATCATGATACAAATCACATTTTAAAAAGCTTCCCCAGCAAGATTCAGTCCATAATTACCTCCTTCATTCTTGTCCTGGAATCTCAGGATTTTATTTGAAGCAGAGTTACACACATATCAGCTACTCTCTGGTACCTCGGGTCCCCATTCAAGTGATTACTCCTTATGTTCAAACCAGGGCAGAAGGAGCTGGTTATTAACTTCCCCAGGAGGGAGTGAGGGGTAATATAGGCTTGAATTATTTTTTAATAATTATATTTTGTTGAATTTTGATTATCTGTTAAATGTTTATGTGGGGAAGAAGCAATTTAACCAGATCAAAAGGAAGGGCATTTATTTGTTGTTTTATGTCTCAAACACATTTAATTGTGGCTAACAGATGTGAGAATACTTTGAGGTAAAATGTATTTATTCAGAGATATGGCTAAGTTTTAACAACATAACGTAAAGTATGTAATCGGCCAAACAGGGTTGGTCTGGTTATTTTGACTGTTAATTTGCTTGAGGTATCAAGAATTATTGTGGAGTCCCACATGGTCATTGACAGATTTTGGAGAACATTCAAAGGTATTAGTTAGGACCTTAGGGTTAAACAGAGACTTTGTATTGCTCTTTGGTGATCTGTGGACTTAGTAAATGAGGAGGGACAAAACATCATATAAGGGTGATATATGGCCCATTAAAGGTCTCCTGTGATTATGTCTGCTTCACACTGGTAATTATTGTCAATCCCAAAGGATGCTTTCTATGCTGCATCTATACAAATTAGGAAGAGTCATTGTGGACTTGCTAAATTTCTTTAGCCTTCTGTTGTGATAGTGAGCACGGTCCACCTGGTTCCAATGAGGCTACAGGCCAATCAGCAGGCAATGGCCGACCAATAGTAGCAGAGGATTTAGAATCTCCTCAGCTCAGGGACGGACTCTGAGCTGGCTGGCCACAGCCAGTGTACTGTACACATGTAAATAAAGAGCGACTTGGTGACAGGATACTGGTCTCTGCACAGTTATTTCACCTTCTGAGGAAGTAGAGGTGTTGGTTTGCTTTCTTGATCAAGCAAGATGGAGAGGGACAGGTTGTTGATGATATTTACTCCCAGGAACTTGATGCTGTCAACCATCTCTACCTCAGCTGCACTGATACAGACAGGGACATGTCCTCCACGCCACTCCACGTCCTGAAGTCAACGACCAGCCCCTTCATTTTCTGAACACTGAGGGAGAGATTGTTGTCTATCTCCTTCCTGTACTCTGACTCGTCGTTGTTTGAGATCTGACCCACTACAGTGGTGTCATCAGCAAATTTGTGAATGTGATTAGAGCTAAATGTGACCACATAGCCATGAGTGTATAAGGAGTACTTTAAGGGGCTGAGTACACAGCTTTGTGGGATACTTGTGTTGAGGATCATTGTGGAAGAGATGGTGTTGCCTATCCTTATTGATTGCACTCTGGGTCAGGAAGTTGAGGATCCTGTTGTAAAAGGGGAAACAGATCTTAGGTATCGGAGTCGAAGAATAGAAGGTGAGCTGAAGTAATAATGAAATCTTAATACCTACAAATAGGCCTCATTCGTCCACAGGATGTGGGCATATCTGGCCAGGCTAGCATTTATAGCCCATCCTGAACCTAACCCAGAGGGCAAGTTAAGAATCAAACACTTTGGTGTGGGTCTGGAGTCACATGCAGGCCAGACCAGGTAAGGATGCTAGCTTTCTTCCCTAAAAGGGCATTAGTGACCCAGATGGTTATTTTACTAAAAGTCTACAATGGCTTCATGGTCATTGTTAAGACTCTCAAATACAGATTTTTATTGAATTTAATTTCCCTGTCTGCCAACAGAGGATTTGAACCCAGGTCCCCAGAACACTGGCTGACTTTCTAGATTAATAGGCTACCAGTAATAACACTTGCCTCACCTCGCCTTATCACTCAACAGTTGGTTGGAAAACAGGGAGGTGATGGCCTAGAGGTATTACCACTATGCTATTAATCCAGAAACACAGCTAATTTTCTGGTGATCTGGGTTCAAATCCTACCATGGCAGAACCTGGACTTAAAAGTCTAATGTTGACCATGATTCCATTGTCAATTATTAGGGGAAAATCTCACCTGGTTCACTAATATCCTTTAGGGAAGGAAACTGCTATCCTTACTTACATGTGACTCCAGACCCACAGCAATGTGAGTGAATATTTTTTTAAAAAAAGCTTTTGTTCTTGATATTAAGAAGCTCTTCACTGGTCATCTGCACAATTTTCCCAACTTTCTCACCAATAACCTCAACTTTCAGTGCCTTTAGTTTTTAACGGTGTATTGTGGACTACAGAGCAGGTAAATGCCATTATTTTGGCATAATACTAATACCTTGTTATATTGATGTCTGCCAATAGATCTCATTTAAAATGATTTGCATACTATTATAAAATGGTGTAAGGGTCTGAAAGGGTTAATACAGAGGTTTATGCCTAAAACATCGACCCTCCTGCTCCTCGGATGCTGCCTGACCTGCTGTGCTTTTCCAGGGCCGGACTTTTTGATTCTTAATACAGAGGAGTGCCTTAAACAAATCCCACTAACTGAGGAGATTGTAGGAATGAGATGTACTATCCAGACCATCAGGAAAACGGTGTTAAAACCAGAAGCACTTATTGAAGCTGCAGAGAGTCGGAATCATTTGGGTAAAACTATGAACGAAGCTGGTATTAATGTTAAAGCCCCAGAACAGCAGGAACCAGCCTGAAACAAAAAATAAACAAAACTGTGGTGAAAACTGGCATCATTTTTGAAGCCTCCTGCAGCAGGATTAATTCAGTCAAGCCTTTATACGGTGGCACGGTGGTTCAGTGGTTAGCACTGCTGCTTCACAGCACCAGGATCCCAGGTTTGATTCCAACCTTGGGTGACTGTCAATATGGAGTTTGCACATTCTCCCCGTGTCTGCATGGGCTTTCTCCGGGTGCTCCAGTTTCCTCCCACAGTCCAAAGATGTGTAGGTCAGGTGAATTGGCCATGCTAAATTGCCTGTAGTGTTAGGTCCATTAGTCAGAGGGGAATGGATCTGGGTGGGTTACTCTTCGGAAGGTCAGTGTGGACCTGTTGGGCTGAAGGGCCTGTTTCCACACTGTAGGGAATCTACAGGGAAATAGGGCTCATTTATTTCAATCACAAATAGTGAGCTTCATTCAGACAAGCCACAAGAAAAGAGGGACTCTTCCAATGTGGCTGCAGAAACCAGGAATCCTGGAGTTTGACCACAGAAACTGAGAACCCCTTTAGTACAACAACACAGAGTAACAGCATGATTATCACTGCAAGCTAAAAAGTGTGTTGTGTTGTAAACGGAGAGGAAAGTTGTGACAAGCTTGAAGATATAGGCAGGCCAGCGGAATGGATAAACCTGTGGCAGATGCAATTTAATGTAGAGTAAAGCAAGGTGAGAAGAAAGAGAGAGATGATATAAAATAAAGGGTACAATTCTATTGGGTGAACCGAAACAGAAATTGCTGGAAAAGCCCAACAGGTCTGGCAGGATCTGTACAGAGAAATCAGAATTGACATTTCAGGTCGAGTGACCGTTCCTCAGAACTCAATTCCACAGATGCTGCAAGACGTTCTGAGCTTTTCCAGTAATTTCTGTTTTTGTTTCTCATTTACAGCATCCACAGTTCTTTCAGTTTTTAACTCTAAAGGGTGTGCAGGATTGGAGGGAGCTGGGGCTTTATGTGAATAAGTCACTGCTGGTGCCAGAGCAAGTTGAGAAGACAATTGATAAAACATACATGATTCTGGGTTCTATAAATAAGTACGTAGTTTACAAAAGGAAGCAGCTATGATACACCTGTATAAAAACCAGATCCCCTCAACTGGAGAGCTGTGACCAGTGTTGGGCACCACATTTTGGGAAAGATATGAAGATGTTAGGCAGCGTGCAGAAAAGATTTGGGAGAATAGATCCAGAGATGAGGAATTTTGGCCATGTGGATAGCATGGAGAAGTTGGGCCTTTCCCTCTTGGAGAAGGGAAGACTAAGAGGAGATTGGATAGAGGTGTTCAAAGCTCGAGGGGTCTGGACAGAGTACACAGGGACACAGGGAGATATTGGGTGAATGTTATAAAGACTTGAGTGGTTTGGCCAAGGCAAAGATTGGGGGAGAAGTGTGCGAGAATCCAACGACGCCAGTCTCAACATCAAGAGCACACCAATAATGATATATACCATGATGATGTGTGAATGTTGTGCCATTACAGTGCAATGAGAGGCATTATGATTGCTAATACTCATCTGTGTCTCGACAGAGCCCTTTTAAAGGGTGGAATGGGGGACGTGGATGATGGGTTTCCAGCAGATAGCTGGCAAGTTGCTCCAAGAAGAGTAAGTGTTTGAATGGGACTAAAATTGGTCAAGTCGGGTTGGTAGATGGTTAACAAGGCAGGTTTGCTCAGATCTGGTGAGAGATCTCACTCGGCATCACACAGGGAAACCCTTCAAGAAACTCCACAAAACTGACAAAACACGAGAATAATAGGTTCCGAGGAAGGGTCAATGGACCCAAAGTGTCAACTCAACTTTCTCTCCACACATACTGCCAGACCTGCTGAGTTTCATAAGCAATTACTGACTTGTTTTTCAAAACAATACAAGATTCAGCCCATTTTTACCATTGGAGGATGAATCCAGACCAGAGGACATTAGATTAGACTTACAGTGTGGAAACAAGCCCTTCGGCCCAACAAGTCCACACCGACCCGCCGAAGCGAAACCCACCCATACCCCTACATTTACCCCTTACCTAACACTACGGGCAATTTAGCATGGCCAATTCACCTGACCCGCACATCTTTGGACTGTGGGAGGAAACCGGAGCACCCGGAGGAAACCCACGCAGACACGGGGAGAACGTGCAAACTCCACACAGTCAGTCGCCTGAGTCGGGAATTGAACCCGGGTCTCTGGCGCTGTGAGGCAGCAGTGCTAACCACTGTGCCACCGTGCTGCCCACAAACATTAAATTTAAAGTGATTAACAGAACTAGCAACATGACCTCAAGCAACCTATTTATGCAATGAGTGGTTAGGTTCACTGAGAGGTCAATGGAAGCAGATTCTATTTTGCCTTTGAAAAGGCAATTGAATGTGTATGTGACATTATTATCTACAAAAAAGTGTAAGACTGAGAGGAAATGGCACAGGATTGGATGTAATGTCTTACAGCCAATCAGTACAGACTCAATGAAATCAACAACCATCTTTGGTGGTATAACCATCCTCCGGTGCTATTGAATATGTCCAACTTGTAAGAAAAATGCGCGAAGTAATGAGTATTTTGCAGGACGGAACACTACTTTGTCTTCAACCAACAACGTACCCCAATAGGTGCACACACGTCACACACAACTCAGGGGAGAGTGGACACTTCTAAAGTTCTCAAATAATCTTATATGAAAATTAAATTATGTAGGAATTTAAATTGCTGTCACACTTAATTTCAATTGCAATAAAGCATTACTTGACTTAATATTTATAATGTTTCACTACATTTTTACTCTTCCGCAGAATGCGAGCATCTGTTGTCTCTCTTTAATTGCCCTTGAAAAGGTGATAGTATTTATTGTTTCAGTGATTGCAACTCTGATGGAGAATGCCAATATTATTCCACGATCATTTATAATCTTCCATTTAAATTTCAGCAGTCTTTTTACAAAAACCCGTTTAAGATAATCATTATAAATTACATTGTTTAACTTTCTGTTTAATAGAGGGCTTTATAGCACAACCAAGAAAATGAATCACATTTTAAAATGAGAATTAGAAACCGTCCTGAGAATTTGTTTTATTTTGAACTGCCCAGAGTGCAGCATAAAGAAGGCACAGCTGCAGAACAAAACAAACAGCCTCTGACACCATTAGGACCCTCATTACAAATGCTGGGGGGGGCGGACGGCAGCTGGGATGCCTGTTTATTCATAATGAATAAAAGGTTGGTTATCACTTTTTTAACATCTCAAAGGCACAATTAAAGCTAACCATCCCTATCCAAGTCCACCTGTGTCCATGAAACAACTCCTCAATAAACTCTGCAAACAGTCAGTCAGCATATCTCCAATTTCCATTACTCAAGTCTGTCTTTCTTACAACTATGCCTTTACCAGTCTTCTCTCCAAGGAGCTTTAAGCACTATGATTAAAGCCATTGCTTCTAAAGCCTTCAGCAAACACCATATCGAGCCAATGGAGAGGAACTCTTGGTGTGCAGTACAGTTAGAAAATCTCTCTCATTGCTGAAAATCCTGATTCGTACAGAACACTATGCTAACCCCATTATCCAATGCATAAAATCACCTAAACAAATATAGCAATTAGAATATTAATCTACACATTTCAAAGTGAAAACATGGGAAATAATTTTTGACAATGTAGTCACACAAGGAAAACTATAAAACCTACTAAGACATGCCATACAACAGACGTGCCATTTAATAAACACTATCTTGCCATCCCCAAACATTCATTATCAATTTAGTTTTCCAATCTATGGATTTCAATGTCAGAAATATGAGTTCATACACTGGATATCCAGGAAACACAACAATTTATAATTTGGAATAATTTTTTCCGCAGTAGAAATCTCGGAGTGGTGGCCAGGAGCATCAATTTAGACAGTCAGTATAAGGTGCACAAACGCTAAAAGAAATAAAAAATGGTTGACAGAATGTTCTGAAGAAGAGTCACTGGACCCAAAACATTGACTTTGCTTTCTCTGTACAGATGTCGCCAGACCTGCTGAATTTATCCAACCAATTTCTGCTTTTTTTTGCCTGAAAGTGTTTGGAATAGAGAGGAGGCAAGTTAGATTCCATTTGAAAAGCAGGTTAAGGGAGAGAACCCAGGAAAGTTATATTAGCCTTGGAAGGAACAGAATCACCAAAATCATATAAATTTTGTTCACATTCTCTTGAGTTTACAAATGGGGATTTTTAAATGCCGATAGGATTTGATAGGGTAGACATAGAGAATCTATTTCCTTTAGTCAAACACTCCTGAATAACAAACACAATCTTCAAATTAGAGCTCTATTATTTTGGATTTGAATCGCAATTTGTTTTCATAGAAACACTGGTGAAATCTGTTTCTCAAAAAAATACTGAATGCTGGGTCAATTGAAAGTTTTAATTAGATTTTTGATATGCAATATTTTCAAGATATATAAGGCATCAGAAATAAATAATTGGAAGTGTAGATCATCCTTGATCTAATTGAATGGAGGAACAGGCTCAAGGCAATAAATTCCTTGTCCTGTGTAAAATTGGCAGCATTCATTATAAATATAACCGCCAGTATTGTTGTTTCTTCACATAAGTCAGGTAGGAGCTCATAATGCTGCCATTGACAACAGAAAATCGAAAAGTGTGCCCAGTTCAACATTGACATACGTATCTTGGTGAGCATATTGAACTAGCATCTACACAAGTTAAATTTAAACAAGCATCTGAATAAACATGTTTGAGGAAATGGCATAGGTGAGACAAATAAATGACATATACAGCATTTAGATGAAGAGAATAAGAGACTATAAATGGTGCAATTTTGATGAAAAGCAAATCTGAAAGAAGACTGCACTTGAATGAAGGCAAAGCTGAGATAACTTGCATTTTAGCAACTAGAATGTTTGGATAACAAGAACAGTTTAGCACATTGGACTTACGATGCATAAATATAGAAAAATTGAAAGAAATTATACATTCAGATAAACAAAATGCAGTTGAATAAAAATATTTCAGAATAAATTAGGCTTTTGGGCAAACAAATTTTTTTTTAATGATATTTTAATACATTTTTATAATTCCAAATTAATGTTAACATGGATTGAAAAGTACAATAACACTACAATCCGACACGAGTACAACTCTGGCTGTATCTGCTCATAAGGAAACCTTTAATCAGCTTCAGTTTCTCACAACATGCTTCAAGGTTTCAAAAGGGAAACAGGAGATGCGCTCCAAAGAACCAGAATTTGAAACTAACTACTCAGTAAGGACTGAAATGTGGGACACTGCAGCAAGTAATAAATCACATAACCTTTAGCTTGCCTGCTCATTAATGTATGCCTGCAGACATAAGTAACATTTTTATTCCTAATTATATTCTTTCAGTACCGTCGTGAAATCTGTGTAACTATTACAGAGCAATAATTCCAACACATTGAATTACATGTGTAATGTGTGCATAGGACTGAGAAATGCTTTGTCCAAGGAGGTCATATCACAGTTTAAGTACCTGAAACACGCTAAAACATGCATGGTTCAGATGCTGTTCCATTTTTAATTTAGCACTGGAAATCTCTATTCAGAAACAAAACTGTCAAGAGTAAATCTACAAAATGAGTTGCAGTCTTCATGCTTACACATACAGGAAATCTAACTACCACCATTTCCTATTGTGGTTGTCCAGAAGCAACAATATACTGGATTAGTGGTGCTGGAAGAGCATAGCAGGTCAGGCAGCATCCAACGAGCAGTGAAATCGACGTTTCGGGCCAAAGCCCTTCATCAGGAATAAAGGCAGTGAGCCTGAAGCGTGGAGAGATAAGCTAGAGGAGGGTGGGGGTGGGGAGAAAGTAGCATAGAGTACAATGGGTGAGTGGGGGAGGGGATGAAGGTGATAGGTCGGGGAGGAGAGGGTGGAGTGGATAGGTGGAAAAGGAGATAGGCAGGTAGGACAAGTCCGGACAAGTCATGGGGACAGTGCTGAGCTGGAAGTTTGGAACTAGGATGAGGTGGGGGAAGGGATCACCTCTGTCCAAGGCCCTAAAGGAGCCTTCCACATCCATTAATGTTTTACCTGCACATCCACTAATATCATTTATTGTATCCGTTGCTCCCGATGCGGTCTCCTCTACATTGGGGAGACTGGGCGCCTCCTAGCAGAACGCTTTAGGGAACATCTCTGGGACACCTGCACCAATCAATCACACCGCCCTGTGACCCAACACTTCAACTCATCCTCCCACTCTGCCGAGGACATGGAGGTCCTGGGCCTCCTTCACCGCCGCTCCCTCACCACCAGACGCCTGGAGGAAGAACACCTCATCTTCTGCCTTGGAACACGTCAACCCCAGGGCATCAATGTGGACTTCAACAGTTTCCTCATTTCCCCTTCCCCCACCTCACCCTAGCTCTAAACTTCCAGCTCAGCACTGTCCCCATGACTTGTCCGGACTTGTCCTACCTGCCTATCTCCTTTTCCACCTATCCACTCCACCCTCTCCTCCCAGACCTATCACCTTCATCTCCTCCCCCACTCACCCATTGTACTCTATGCTACTTTCTCCCCACCCCCACCCTCCTCTAGTTTATCTCTCCATGCTTCAGGCTCTCTGTCTTTATTCCTGATGAAGAGTTTTTGCCCGAAACATCGATTTCGCTGCTCGTTGGATGCTGCCTGACCTGCTGTGCTCTTCCAGCACCACTGATCCAGAATCTGGTTTCCAGCATCTGCAGTCATTGTTTTTACCCAGAAGCAACAATATGCTATTGGAGGTGGTACGGTGGCTCAGTGGTTAGCACTGCAACCTCACAGCTTCAAGGACCCGGATTCAATTCCAATTGTAGGTGACTGCCTGTGTGGAGTTTATACATTCTCCCAGTGTCTATGTGAGTTTCTTCCGATAGTCCAAAGATGTTTTCCCTGGAGCATCGGAGGCTGAGGGGTGACCGTATAGAGGTTTATAAAATCATGAAGGGCATGGATAGGATACAATCTTTTCCCTGGGTGGGAGAGTGCAGAGCTAGAGGGCATAGGTTTAGGGTGAGAGGGGAAAGATATAAAAGAGACCTAAGGGGCAACCTTTTCACACAGGCTGGTATGTGTATGAATGAGCTGCCAGAGGTGGGTGGGTCTGGGTGGGATGCTCTTTGGACAGCGGTGTTGACTCAATGGGCTGAATGGCCCACTTCTACAACTGTCGGGATTCTACGAACATGCTATATCTGTATTGTTAAGATACATGTAAGTGGCATTTAATTCCAAGCAATATTTTAGCGCACAAAAAGCATGGTTCAAGGTTTGATTCAGCACTTATGTGAATAGGGGCTCCCACTCTCAAAAGGTATCAGCCAATCTGATTGTAAAGCAGCTCCAGGCAATCTCAATAGTGTCAGAACTCTGTAATGAGTGATGTCAGAACTTCATGGAGATCCCCAAAGACCATTACTCGTGTCCAGACCCAGGCCTTTTAATGAAAGAGATTTAATATCGTTGGAAGGGGAGCAAAGTGAGGGCGGTTTTTGAGACAGAGGTGAGCAGGAACAAAGGGGGCTCACGTCTTATTGGGGAATGGGTTTTTTGATACATACAGGGAATTTCCTAATGAAGTTCCACCCCACCCTTCCTGCCTCCTCTAAAATAAAATCCATTTCAGTAAAACCCAATGAAGCCCCTGTCACAGTCCAACCCTTAGAGCAGTGGACAATAACGGACCATGTTAGGTCCAAAGTAGGCTTAAGGGTGAGTGAGTTAGTGGGCCTTTCGTATTGCAGAGACCAGCTTGGGGCCAGTTGGAAGGACACCCAACATTTAATGCACTTTGCTCCAGAAACACGCCAGCTGCATTTCATGGACTTTTGATCTTAGGAAACTTCCCAAGAAACAAGATATCATGACGGGTTGATACTATTTCCTCATATTTTGAACATGTTGGGCCGAAGTAAGTAATCTAATCTAATCTAATCTAATATGAATGCATTTATCTGAACTTTGTGATTAGATTAGATTACTTACAGTGTGGAAACAGGCCCTTCGGCCCCACACTGACCCGCCGAAGCGAAACCCACCCATACCCTACATTTGCCCCTTGCCTAACACTACGGGCAATTTTCACCTGACCTGCACATCTTTGGACTGTGGGAGGAAACCGGAGCACCCGGAGGAAACCCACGCAGACACGGGGAGAACGTGCAAACTCCACACAGTCAGTCGCCTGAGGGCGGAAGTGAACCCGGGTCTCTGGCGCTGTGAGGCAGCAGTGCTAACCACTGTGCCACCGTGCCACCCACAAACTTGCTGCTGTTTAGAATGAATTACATCGAGTTAAATGTATTTGGAGATTAATCTAACAATCTGTTACAGAATGCAGCAAAATATTCATAGTCACCTACATTTCCAACCATTGTTAGTTTGTTGATGATGTTATAAAGAATGCACCATCTGCATTTATTTTTGTCTTAAGACAAATACAGCACATATTCATTGCTGAAAGTTCATTGGGTTTTATAAATTATAACCTAAAAAACTTTTCAAATGAGATTTATGTTTAATGTATAAATCTTTCAAATCAAATAATCTTTTAGCTATCTCTGGATTGAAACCTATCACTGGGTAACGTGCTGCCTGGGTTCACCTGAAGGGTAAGAATAGCTAAGCATCAGATGCTAATACAACTGTGCATCTCACAAGCAACACACAATATCAAAGTTCTTTAGGCAAACCTTTGAGATTGAGAATGGCTTGTTTTCACTCCAGTTCAAAGGGTTCTGAGTTGTCAGATTAAGTCCAATGTGCTATCTACAGGCCCTGACACATGAAGGGCAGGTGCTTTTTGAAGAGTTGGGGAGATGGGCTATTTAAATATTTGTGAGCTTCTTCCAATGTTTCAACTTCACCTCCAAACATTCCCAACAAAGTCTTTCCTGGTACCTTCCTTAACGAATATTTTCCAATTTGCACAGTCATAAGTTAGGGATTCCCATGAGACATATTTACCTTGGCAGAATGGTGGCTCAGTGATTAGCACAAGCACCAGGAATCTGGGTTCAATCTCACCCTTGGGCGACTGTGTGGAGTTTGTATGTTCTCCCTGTGTCTGCCTGGGTTTCCTCCGGGTGCTCTGGTTTCCTCCCATAATCCAAAGATGTGCAGGTGGATTGGCCATGCTAAATTGCCCCATAGTGTCCAGGGATGTGAAGTTTAGGTGGATTGGCTCGTGTGCAGGGATGTGTAGGTTAGTTGCCTAACTATGGAAATACGGTCATAGGGTGGGGGTGGTGGATCTGAATGGGATGCTCTTCAGGGGCTCGGTGAGGACCTGATGGGCTGAATAGCCTGCAAGGATTCTATGAGTCAACAGGAATATTTGACCTATTCCAGAATGCTTTGAGAACTAACTGAGTTTTAACAACCCAGTCATGAAAACATTAATAATTCAGTCTTATTTCTGTTTTTTGTTTCCTCACAGCTCTGCCCTGTTTGACTTTCACAGGATCAGAGGTTTAGAAAGACTTGATTCTGAGCAGGATAATCAGAGAGGGTGATGGTCCAAGTTGGGTCTTGGAGTTGTTTATTTTTTCTCTCAGTATTTTGAGAGATATCTCCACAGGAATATGACCAGTGTCAGAATAGATATCGAAGGCAAAATATCCTGGAAGAATGTCTACATATCATCAAAGACAGGAATAAAGCAGAAAATCTGTCCAGTAATACACATACACACACACACACACACACACACACACACACACACACAGAAACATTAGTAGATTGTCATAGTGAGATCATAATATTAATTAATCTAATGGCACAAATGCTCCTTTAAAAATATCTTTTTGGTGTGTACGAATATGGGAAAGCAACTGCAGCAGGAACTGACCTGTTTTTTTTGTTATGAATTTGCCTAGCTGACTCCCAGACACTGTTGCCTCCAGTGAATTGTACGTTTTCATGTCATTAAGGTAGTTTATTTTTCATAACATTCATCATTCTCTATTTTTTTTTAACACTGGGAGATCTCTCAGGGCAAATCGATCTTTACACCTATACATCAACAAACCGAGCATGGCAGCACCACAACATGTTCTCCAATGGACCCTGTTTCCTATTTTATACTTAAGCAAGTTCACTGCTCTTTAGGTACTTGCTCAGTAAAACTCAGGTGCTATTCCACAGGGACAATTGATGGAGAAGAAAATAAAAAGGACCACGATTCTTTTAGGTCAAGTTCACTAAAACAAGTATGATGTATTGCACACTCCTGTGCCTGAAATAAAGGGCTGCACTATTCTAAAATCTGGGAATAACATCCAGGCTGTGGTTTGCATCTGTAATGGCGGACTTGTATAATCCGATAATTGAAACCAGGCCAAAGGTTTCGGAAAGCACTTTCATCCTTAGTTCCCAATGGTCTTACGTTGAAAGATTGGAGCAACTGGGCTTGTAAAGACGTACAAGATTATTAAAGGATTGGACACTCGGGACGCAGGAAACATGTTTCCACTGATGGGTGAGTCCCGAACCAAAGGACATAGCTTAAAAATAAGGGTTAGGCCATTTAGAACAGAGATGGGGAGAAACTTCTTCACCCATAGAGTGGTGGGTGTATGGAATGCTCTGCCCCAGAGGGCAGTGGATGCCAATTCTCTGGGTACTTTCAAGAAAGAGTTGGATTGAGCTCTTAAGGATAGTGGAGTCAAGGGTTATGGGGATAAGGCAGGAACAGGATACTGATTGAGGATGATCAGCCATGATCATAATGAATGGTGGTGCTGGTTCGAAGGGCAGAATGTCCTACTCCTGCACCTATTGTCTATAGGTTTAAGAAAATTGATTTTTTCTTTGGAGGACCTTTGAATCTTAACAAAAGTTTTGACAGAATTTGCTCCATCTTAGTTGAGGCTCAATAAAGGTAAAATGATTGAAATTATGGGAGAAACACAAGGAATGGGTCAGAGATGTGCCAGCTTAATTCGAAGAGGACAGAATAAAGGTACTGGCTTACCCCAATATCCAACAACCCCTCTGTACAATAACACAAGGCAATCAGAGATGAGGAGAAAATACTCCTGTCATGAGTCGTGAACCTGTGGAATTCTGCTGGGACATTGAGTAAATTTAAAGTGCAAATAGGCAGGTTTTCAACTAGTAATTAGAATAGATTCCCAACAGTATGGAAACAGGCCCGTCAGCCCAACAAGTCCACACCAACCCTCCGAAGAGTAACCTACCCTGACCCTATATTTACGCCCGCCCAATGCCCTGAACACTATGGACAATTTAGATTAGATTAGATTACTTACAGTGTGGAAACAGGCCCTTCGGCCCAACAAGTCCACACCGACCCGCCGAAGCGCAACCCACCCATACCCCTTACCTAACACTATGGGCAATTTAGCATGGCCAATTCACCCGACCCGCACATCTTTGGACTGTGGGAGGAAACCGGAACACCCGGAGGAAACCCACGCAGACACGGGGAGAACGTGCAAACTCCACACAGTCAGTCGCCTGAGTCGGGAATTGAACCCAGGTCCCTGGCGCTGTGAGGCAGCAGTGCTAACCACTGAGCCACCGTGCCACCCAAAATGGGTTGAAGGATTATGGAGAGCGGGAAGGAAAGCGGAGTTGAGACAAAAAACAGAAGTTGCTGGCAAAGCTCAGCAGGTCTGGCAGCATCTATGAAGAGAAACGTGGAGGTGAGGCTGAGATGAGATCAGCCACTACGGTATTGAACAGCAGCACAGGCTCGAGGGGTGGAAGGGCCTACTCCTGCTCCTGGATCTTATACCTTTCTCATGTTCTTAGAAATGATCCCAGATTATTTCAAAGAAGATTTCAAAGTTTTCAATTAAATAGTTCCAGCCTGACTTATCCTCCTCTCAGAATCAAGGCTGCACAGTCAGAGGTAACGACGACAGCAACTTGCAATCATATAGCGCCTTTAAGATACAATAGTCTTCCAAGAAATTTGGAATACGGAGCAAACAGAGGTTTGTTCAAAGAATGGACCTTTGAGAGGAGAGTGGGATTGAGAGGCACTCGTCAGGGAAAGTGCAAAGGGATTGAAGGCACACATGCTGATGATGAGGTAAAATGGTACTCACACAAAAGGCTAAAATCAGAGGAATGAAAGGTTCAAGTGGAAAGTTCTGATGGGGTTTTTAGGGAAATAAAGCAGTGAGGCCATTAACATAAACACTGTGGCTACAAGAGTAGGCAGGGGTTAGGAATTCTGTGGCAAGCATTTGAATTTCCTACTTCTATTCTTAGTTTTTTGTTATTCTTAAATTCTTATGTATGATCCCAGATTAGAATTTAAAAGATAATAATTAAATTGTTCCTGCCTGGTGACATAAATCAGGAATGTGATGAAATGCCCTCCACTTGCTTGAATGAATATGATCTAAAGGACACTCAGATGCTCACTGCCATCCAGGACAAAACAGCCAAACTGACCGGATTCTTTACTATCAAGACTCAAAATAACTGACTACACCCACGGGTGTCCCCAAAACACCTGATTCAAACACCAAAACAAACAATGGGAGATAAATTGCTGCTGTAAGTAGATGGACAGAATGTGCGGTGAACTGCTCCTGTAGGACAGACTGGTTCTCACTGGCATTCAATGCTGATTGGCTTGTATTGAGTTGGTCACCCGTAAATGACAGGGAGAAGCAGCTTGTGATTGGAGGACCAGTGAGAAAATGGTAGGGTCAACTAAGCAAGACCACCAAGACCAGAGGGAATGGACCTGTCTGGATGAGGGGGAGCATTTAACACAGTGGTTGAGTGGTTAGCACTGCCTCACAGCCCCAGGGACCCGGTTTTGATTCCTGCCTCGGGTGACTGTGTGGAGTTTGCACATTCTCCCTGTGTCTGTGTGGGTTTCCTCCAGGTGCTCTGGTTTCCTCCCATCACTCATAGGTGGGCAGGCTAGGTGGATTGGCCATGGGAAATGCAGGGTTACAGGGATAGTGAGGGGGGGGTGGGGCTCAGCTGGATGCTCTTTGGAGGGTCAGTGTTGGCTGAATGGCCTGCTTCCACATGGTAGGGAATCTATGATTCTAGTTATGCCATCCATAATTGTTATTGTCATTTACTTTTGCCTGTTTTTTGGCCTGTTTGGCTTTTCCCCAGAAGGCGTTGAATCTTGGTTGGCTGTGGCTCAACAAGTGTCAGGAGCTCTCCAGTCCCTTCCTTGAAATGGCTGTTCTTTTGACGTGAAGGGGGACACAGACTGTCAATAAACTCAACCATGGGATGAGGGCACCTTGGTAAAATCCAGTCCAGACTTTATTCTATGTCCACACATATGCAACATAAGCCAGGAGTCACCTGCAAGTAATGCCTGTAATACTCGCTAACGTTATTCCTGAAAATTAGAATCTAAACAAAGATTAACTCAATCAATACAAATTAGAAAATTGAATCTGGGAGTTTCCTGATCTATACAGCTCAGTACTACACAAGGCAGTATATGTGCCAAATGTGCAGAAGGTAGTGCCAATACATTATTATCCAAACAACAATGGAACAACAATGAGAGACTTGGGTCAGTTCTCATTGGAAAGAAGAAGGCTAAGAGGGAATTTGATACAGACATACAAGATGATCAGAGGATTAGATAGGGTAGACAGTGAACGTCTTTTTCCTAGGATGATGATATCAGCTTGTACGATGGGGCATAACTACAAACTGAGGGGTGATAGATTTAAGACAGATGTCAGAGGCAGCTTTTTTACTCAGAGAGTGGTAAGGGCGTGGAATGCCCTACCTGCCAATGTAGTTAACTCAGCCACATTAGGGTGATTTAAACAATCCTTGGATAAGCACAGGGATGATGATGGGATAGTGTAGGAGGATGAGCTGAGGATAGTTCACAGCTTGGCGCAACATCGAGGGCTGAAGGGCCTGTTCTGCACTGTATTGTTCTATGTTCTATGAACAATTTAAGGTTAATATCCCTGCTCTAGTTTACATAGTGCACCTTATTTATAAAGGGAGGGCCCTGTTTTCCACAATTTCTTGGGCATAATTAGTAATCAAATCAAACACATCCTTGTTGTGCATTAAATATCTGGTATGTTTTATTTTGAAATT
This sequence comes from Hemiscyllium ocellatum, assembly GCF_020745735.1. NCBI lineage: Eukaryota > Metazoa > Chordata > Chondrichthyes > Orectolobiformes > Hemiscylliidae > Hemiscyllium > Hemiscyllium ocellatum. The sequence goes on along the minus strand of NC_083404.1, from coordinate 3,799,055 downwards.
TTGTTAACCTTTATTTTTGTAAATGAAGGAAATAATGCAATTTACTGGAATGAAGGGATTAAGATTTACAAATGTTTAATGAGGAAGAAATAAAACTAAACTCACACTTTTACAAATACTGTTCCCCAAGTATGATGTGAAAAGAAAACATCTTTCCTTTGAATGGTTATCTTAATAGTGTTTGTCCATCTTTTACACTGAGACTCTGGGACACTGAGCACAGAGAGTCCTGGCTTAGTCAGCTGCATTCAGATTTCTCTGATCTGCATCAGAGTTCTTGTGCTGTAAGTAGGTTTATCATACAATGACAAAGAAGATAAGGTTGGCTTTCCAAATGCCATTAATAAAAATGCAAAAAGGGAATAATGTTTTCCATAAACAAAATATATTTTGTATAACGTTTTAGATGCTGCTTTACTAACGATACGTGTGTGCTGTTCATATGATAATAATACAATCTGAGCCTCCTGTCACACACACACTTTAAGCTTAGACTTGATCCGCTACGTGAAAGAAAGACTCTTCCCTTGAGAAAACCCCCATCTGGACAATATGAACCATGACGCTTTCGAGCTAAAGGGTGCTAGCTTAGCAGACTCCCTTGTTTAATTCTTTCTTCATATTAGCTGCCTTTGATTATGCTTGTCTTTTGAGGAATTGAATAATCCCAGAGGCAGATTCTCAGCCTCCAAAAGGCAAAGGCCAAACGAGGGCACCACTTACACTCCAAATGTTCATCATTTAGAAATAATCACTTTCTATCACTATTGTCGGCATACAAATGTAATGGCTGCTTGGAAGAGAAGATAACCTTTGTTTATATCTTGTCCGTCATTACCATATGCCATGGCCTCAGCATATGACTAAAGTTAAGTCGTGAACTAAACTGAACTAAGGACAGCCTTTGTTTGGAAACACAGTGCAAGTCTTTACTTTTGATTGTAGTTCTTTTCTTTAAACTGTTCTATGCTATATTCTATGCTATCAGATCGTATAGTCATTAAACACTTTACAAGGAAATAAGATACAATATCAAATAATCTGAGTTGAAAACGTAACTATAAACTTTCAGTAAATGGAATAATTCCAATATTATCATCAAACTATGTCAACACAGAACATAGAACATTGCAGCGCAGTACAGACCCTTTCGGACCTCGATGTTGTGCCGACCTGTGGATCCAATCTGAAGCCCATCAAACCGACGCTATTCCATTCTCATCCATATATCTATCCAATGACTATTTAAATGTCCGTAAAGTTGGTGAATCTACTTCTGTTGCAGGTTACTTCTGTCTAAGTCCCTACTACTCTGAGTAAAGAACCTATCTCTGACATCTGTCCTATATCTACCACCCCTCAATTTAAAGCTATGTCCCCTCAGGCTCTCACTGTCCACCCTATCTAACCCTCGGATTATCTTATTATGTCTCAATTAAGTCACTTCTCACCTCTCTCTCAAACAAAAACAGCCTCAAGTCCCTCAGCCTTTCCTCATAAAATATTTTTTTCATTGGGCCGTCTAAGTACTTAATAGAAAAGAGTAACAATGAACTTTAGGATGATCAAATTGCAAGCACATCTATCAAGTGGACAACTCATTCCAAAAGTCTCCCAAAAATAGATATATCAAATAACAACCCAACATTCAGCTCATAAACCATCTAATGTAGTTGGTCTATTTTTATAACTAAGCAGTAAACATGATTAAATGGTCCTGGTCAGTGTTGTTTCTGCCAGCTTTTGCTTCGTGATGAAACTCATTGTGGTTGATACTTAATGATCTTAAGCAGCACAGACTGGTTATCGGGGTGTCACTCTCTCCTCCTGAACCATAACACCATCTCCAAATATCAACCCACTGTTTCCAGAACATTCTCTAACCTAAACTCCTCCAGTGGCTTGTGCTTCCCCACCCGTTACAGGTCACTTTGATTTCTTCACTGTAACCATTGAACCTTTTGTACACTTCCAGCTTCCCCAGGACAGTCTGAGGGCTTCCTGCTACTTCACTGGATGGAGGCCAAGCAAGTTCCTTCAAGCACTGCCTTCCTTCACCTGACTGAACGTGTCTGATCAAACAATTTCGCACCTCCTTTAATCCAAATCACTTTCTTCAAATAAAAGGTGATGATTTGGATATCAAATGCATCCTAAGTCTATTTTCTTCATGGAAATATTTAACATTGTTTATTCCAGTCCTACTTGACAGTTCTCACACTACTCTCTTTCTGGTGCCATTGATGCCTGTTTCATTGCCATATTGCGCTCTCACTCTGAACGGAAACATTTTGCTTCCCATTTCCAACTTTCTTTTCCATGGCTCTTCTCCAGCTCTTCCCTTTTCTTCCTTGACTGCTCTCTCCATTTATGGTGGTAGAAGATGAATAATATTTACTCTAAGCCCAATAACCCCTAGAGCTACATCAACTACATGTCCTCAAACCCTGCACTATCCTCTGCCACCCTCCCCACCTTATCCCTTTCCCATTGCACCTCCTGAATTTTATCAACTGTTCCTTCCAGAAGGAGTAGTAATTCATGTGACAGAGCCATCGAGATGTACATCATGGAAACAGTCACTTCAGTCCAATGTGTCCATGCCGACCAGATATCCTAAATTAATCTAGTCCCATTTGCCAGCACTTGGCCCATATCCCTCTAAACCCTTCCTATTCATATACCCATCTAGCTGCCTTATAAATGCTGTAATTGTACCAGCGTCCACCACTTCCTTTGGCAGCTCATTCCACATATGCACCACCCTCTGTGTGAAAAATTTGCCTCTCAGGTCCCTTTTAAATTTTTCCCATCACACCTTAAACCTTTGCCCTCTAGTTTTGGACTCCCCTATTCTGGGGAAAAGACCTCGTCTGTTTACCCTATCCATGATTTTATAAACCTCTATAAGGTCGTCCCTCAGATTCCAATGCTCCAGGGAAAACAGCCCCAGACTGTTCAGCTTCTCCCTGAAGCTCAAATCCTCCAACCCTGGCAACATCCTTGCAAATCTTTTCTGGCTCAGAGAGTCATAAAGATGGGATGAAAATTTTTGGAACTGTTAAAATATCCAAAGCTTTTGAAGTTACTGTAAAATAACTTCTGTGAATGACAGGGCCATAACAATCCTGAAGAACTGACTGATGGAGCAAGACAATTTGCTTTCAGCTTGGCACTTTTTTGTGGATTGATATGCAAAATTAGCAAATTGCAAGTGTGGAACTGAAACATACAGACTGGGATGGTGTCAGGCAGCCCTTATCTCAGGCCAGAACACGGACTGTTGAGAAGAAATTTGAATATATACATAAAATATTTTTCACAACCCTCAGGACATTCCAAGGCACCTGACAGACAATTAAGTACTTTACTCAAAACTAGCCATTGTGGACACTATAGAGGAACATAGCAACTAACTCACACATAGCAAGATTCCAGACACAAGATGGTGATAAAATTCTAGCAGACATGGAGTTGTGAACAGGTCCCATTCTGTCATTTTGTACACACTTTGGAAGATAATTCAGAATAATCTAAAGCAGAGGAAGTTTGTAAATACAGGAAATGTTCATACATTGGGTTTTTAAAGTTAAAACCCTGTTTGGGATTGTGCTTGTAAGTCAGATGTTTGTAAATTGGGGACCCCCATGATCTGCCTTTTTTAAAGATGTTAACTCAGGGTTGAATTTTGGTCAGAAAACCAGCAGATGATTTTTTGTTATCTTCTTTGGAATGGTGCACGGTACACAGTCATCAAGTCATCAAGTCATACAGCACGGAAACAGACCCTTCCATTCAATTAGTCTACACCAATCATGTTCCCAAACTAAACTAGTCCCTTTTGTCTGCATTTGGCCCATAACTCTCTAAACCTTTCCTACTCTTGTACTTATCCAAATGTCTTTTAAATGCTGTACCTGTGCCCGCATCCACCAGTTCCTCTGGCAGCTCATTTCCCACACAGACCACTCTGTGGGCAAAAAGATTGACCCTCCTGTCTTTTTAAAATCTTTATCCTCTTACCTTAAAAATATGCCCCCTGGTTTTGACTCCCTCACCTTAGGAAAAAGACCCCTGTTATTCACTTCATCCACACTCCTCATGATTTTATAAACTTCTACAAGATCATTCCTCAACCCCCTATGTTCCAGTTATAAAGTCCCAACCCTTCTTTATAACTCAAACCTTCTATTCCCAGAAACATCCTTCAGAGATGGTAACATAATGTTGGAAATAATCTAGTGCTCTGAAGAAAGGGGGGAGATCTGTTCTTGACAATTATCCAGTTACTCATATTGGAAAGTACAAGTGTGGAATTGGGTGAGGAGAGGATTTAGTTTGGTTATGATGATTCCTGGTCAATTTGCAGACTGCTACCTATGTCTAGGTCCACACATGAGTAACAATTTATACAAAGAACTGGACAAGAGTCACGTGTGTGGAACACAACCATGTCAGACATTCAGAAGAGAAAGGGAAAGGAATAGAGAACATAATGTGAAAATATTGTATCTAGAGTGACAACAAGATACAATTTTTTTGGGTGGCACGGTGGCTCAACGGTTAGCACTATTGCCTCACAGCACCAAGGACCCAGGTTTGATTCCGGCCTCGAATGACGATCTGTCTGGAGTTTGTAGATTCTCTTTGTGTCTCCATGGGTTTCCTCTGGATGCTCCAGTTTCCTCCCACAATCCAAAGATGTGCAGGTCAGGTGAACTGGTCATGCTACATTGCCCATAGTGTTAGGTGCATTAGTCAGGGGTAAATATAGGGTAGTGGAAAGGGTCTGGATGGGTTACTCTTCGGAGGGTCAGTGTGGACTTTTTGGGCTGAAGGGCCTGTTTCCATACTATAGGGAGTCTAATCTAGTTATCAAGATTGTGATAGATACTGTACATTTACTTTCTATCACCTAGCACTGACTCTAATATAAAAACTCTCACTCGTTCTCTATAATAAAATGTATATTTATACGGAAGAGTTGTAGCAAGCATTAATTCTCAACAGACAACATTTATTCCCAAAGGCAAATTATTCAAGTATTACAGAGCATGTTCGAATCAACATTGGACAAAGTCAACATGGATTTCTGAAGATGAAATCACATCTGAGAAATTTGACAGAGCTTTTGCAGGATGTTACCAGAAGCGTTTCCAAGTAGAAATCAGTAGACGTAGTGTATTTGGATCTTCAGAATGTCCCACACAGGAAATTCATTAACAAAATGAAAGCACGTGAGGCTGGAGGTAACAAACTAGCAGAGAGCAGACAGAAGGAGTTACTGAGTCGTTCTCAGGTTGGGCAGACTAGGGTAGGGATAAGTGTTTAGCCCCAGCTTTTCACAATCTATTTCAATGATTTGGATGTCAGGACCCCGATGGTAATATTTCCAAATTTGCAGGTGATATAAAACGAGGTGGGAATGTATGTAGTAAGAGAGCACAAAGAGGCTTCTTCGAGGTAAAATTGACAAGGGTGGGTGAATGACTAAAAACATGGCAGATGGGTACGTGTGAGGTTATCCACTTTGGTTGGCAGAACACAGATGCAGATTATTTCCTAAACAGTGAGAGTTTGGAAAGTGCCTATATCCAAAGGGACACAATTTAATTCGTTTATAAATTATTGAAAACTAGCGTGCAGGGGCAGCAAGCAGTTCAGTAAACAAATGGAATGTTAGCCTTCGTCACACGAGGGGCTGAGTACAGGGGCAAAGGTGCCGGCTCTAAATGTATAGAACGCTAGTGAGACTGCACCTGTAATAGTGTGCACAGCTCTGGGACAGATAGAGAATTGGCTGACTGACAGAAGACAGAAAGTGGGGATAAAGGGGTCTTTTTCAGGATGGCAGCACATAACTAGTGGAATTCAGCAGGGGTCAGTGTTGGGACCACAACTATTCACGTTGTACATTAAGAATCTGCATGAAGAAACCAAGGCCATTGTTGCTAAGTTTACAAATGACACAAAGGTAAGTGGAGGGGCGGGTAGTTTTGAGGAAGCAGGTAGGCTGCAAAAGGGCTTGGATAGGCTGGGAGAGTGGGCAAAGAAATGGGAGATGGAATACAATGTGGGAAAGGATGAGGTTATGCACTTTGTAGGAAGAATAGAGGTATAGAGTATTTTCTAAATGGGGAAAGACTTTGGAAATCTGAAGTACAAAGGGTCTTGGGAGGCCTAGTTGAGGATTTTCTGAAGACTTGAATGCATGTTCCATTGGCAGTTGGGAAGACAGATGCAATGTTAACATTAACGTTTCAGGTCTGGAGACCCTTCCTCAGAACTCTGGGTCAGTGGAATCAAAACGTTAACTCTGATTTCCCTTCACAGATGCTGCCAGACTTGCTGAGCTTTCCCAGCACTTTCTGTTTTTGGTTCTGATTTACAGCATCCACAATTCTTTCAGATTTTTTAAAAATGTAATATTAGCATTCATTTCAAAAGCACTAGAATAGAAGAGCAGACATGTACTGCTGAGACAGTATAAGGCTCTAGTCAAAAGAGGGCACACCCTCCTCATTCCTGAAGAAGGGCTTATGCCCGAAACGTTGATTCTCCTGCTCCTTGGATGCTGCCTGACCTGCTGTGCTTTTCCAGCAACACATTTTTAAGGCTCTAGTCAGACCACATTTGGAATATTGTGAGCAGTTTGAGTCCCCTATCTACGAAAGGATGTGCTGGCATTGGAGGGTAACCAGAGGAGATTCACAAGAATGATCCCAGGTATGAAGGGTTTGTCCAATATGAGGAGAGAGTGAGGACTCTGGGTCTGTACTCAGCGGAGTTCAGTAGGAGGAGAGGGGATCTGATTGAAACTTACAGAATACCGAGAGGCCTTGTGAGAGTGATGTGGAGAAGATGTTTCCACTATTAAGAGACACAAGGACCTAAGGGCACAGCCTCAGAGTGAAGAGGCAACACTTTACATACAACATAAAACATAGAAAAATACAGCGCAGTACAAGCCCTTCGGCCCTCGATGTTGCGCCAATCCAAGCCCACCTAACCTACACTAGCCCACTTTCCTCCATATGTCTATCCAATGCCTGTTTAAATGCCCATAAAGAGGGAGAGTCCACCACTGCTACTGGCAGGGCATTCCATGAACTCACGACTCGCTGAGTAAAGAATCTACCCCTAACATCTGTCCTATACCTACCACCCCTTAATTTAAAGCTCTGCCCCCTCGTAATAGCTGACTCCATACGTGGAGAATTGAGATGAGGAGGAATGTCTTCAGCCAGAGGATGGGGAACACATTATGTAGAAGGCTGTGGAGGTCAAGTCATTGAGTGCATTTAGGACAGAGAGAGATAGGTTCTTGATTAATAAGGGGGATCAAGGGCTATGAGGAAAAACAGGAGAAACATCAGCCATGATCGAATGGCAGAACAGACTCAAGGGGCTGATGGCCTACTCCCACTTCTATCTCCCCAGTCGTAGCCGTGTTATAAAAACTACACATCAAGTGACTGTCATTGCACCATGACCACAAAATAATATTCTATCATTATCATAATCCTAAATTAATAATTTTATTTTCTGTGTGCAACACCACAGACTGATTGGTGAGCTGACTGGAATAATTTGTATTAATTTTTAAATAATGGCAAGAAAATTGAAAACAAAGTAGCTTTAATCTCAACGATAATCTGTACGAATACCTACACTTTGATTTGCCGTATTCAAAACACTATTGCAAATTCTTATTACAGCTCGGGGCTAAAAAGCAAAATCTCCACAATTCATTACAAACCTATTATGAAACTATCATCAATATTCTCACACTAATCTCTTCACTTTCTCCACAAGAAATGACACAGAAATAAAAAAATTTCATATCGTATTCAATGTATTTCAAAGGAAATGCTTTCATTTTTTGAGCTGTTGTAAAGCCAGAAATTGCTTACATCGAAGAGTGGATAGATTTTTATGTCACTTCCAGTTCACATCTCATCAGGTTAATCAATTAAATGAATGACCAGAATCCACAAAAGAATCAGTTCTATAAAACTCTATTCACACAATGATCTAACAGGAATAATGAATACAGGGTGCACTATTTTAGGATCTGAAATGTGCAGCCTTATTGAAGGATGACCTCTTGTCATTCAGTTTAACTTGCATTTCCTCAGTCTCCAAATACGCTGAATGCATCAATCCATTAATATGTTAATAGGTTTTAATAGCTGAAAAGAGTTATTCTTAGATTGAGAACATGCTACCTTTCATTCTCTCAGTACCCCAATCCTTGACCAGTGCCTTTATATCTGATGCAGAAAGCAATTCATATATAATTGTTTATTTTTCATAGAGTCATAGAGATGTACAGCATAGAAACAGACCCTTCAGTCCATGCCGACAAGATATCCCAACCCAATCTAGTCCCACCTGCCAGCACCGGCCCATATCCCTCCAAACCCTTCCTATTCATATACCCATCCAAATGCCTTTTAAATGTTGCAATTGTACTAGACTCCATCACATCCTCTGGCAGCTCATTCCATACACGTACCATCCTCTGTGTGAAAAAGTTGCCCCTTAGGTCTCTTTTATATCTTTCCCCTCTCACCCTAAACCTATGCCCTCTCATTCTGGACTCCCCGACCCCAGGGAAAAGACTTTGCCAATTTACCCTATCCATGCCCCTCATGATCTTATAAACCTCTATAAGGTCACCCCTCAGCCTCCGGTGCTCCAAGGAAAACAGCCCCAGCCTGTTCAGCCTCTCCCTGTAGCTCAGATCCTCCAACCTTGGCAACATCCTTGTAAATCTTTTCTGAACCCTTTCAAGTTTCATAACATCTTTCTGATAGGAAGGAGACCAGAATTGCATGCAATATTCCAACAGTGGCCTAATCAATGTACTGTACAGCCGCAACATGGCCTCCCAACTCCTGTACTCAATACTCTGACCAATAAAGGAAAGCATACCAAACACCTTCTTCACTATCCTATCTACCTTCACATATCTCCTATTCAAGGAGCTTTGAACCTGCACTCCAAGGTCTCTTTGTTCAGCAACCCTCCCTAGGACCTTACCATTAAGTGTATAAGTCCTGCTAAGATTCACTTTCCTAAAATGTAGCATCTCACATTTATTTAAATTTAAGTCTATCTGCCACTCCTCAGCCCATTGGCCCATTTGGTCAAGATCCTGTTGTAATCTGAGGTAACCCTCTTCACTGTCCACTACACCTCCAATTTTGGTGTCATCTGCAAACTTACTAACTGTACCTCTTACGCTCGCATCCAAATCATTTATGTAAATGACGAAAAGTAGAGGATCCAGCCCAATCCTTGTGGCACTCCACTGGTCACAGGCCTCCAGTCTGAAAAACAACCCTCCACCACCACCTTCTGTCTTCTACCTTTGAGCTTTTTAAAAATCTATATATTTCAAGTATATTAACTTGCAACGTTGTAATAAAAGTAGTTATCGGGAAAAAATCCAGAGTTGAGGCTAAAAGCCATATGATTGGATACCATTTTGGTCACTATGTTCTGGACCTCATCAAGTATTTAATGTTTCCAGAACATGTCAGACTCAAAACTATTACATTATGTTCTAAATATATAACAGTATATCAGGATTTTGACTACAGGTCATCTATCTATTCTCTTGGGAGACTGGTCCAGAAAATGGAAATGAAAAATTACATAAAAGGTACTTTAAATTTTGCGTTATGACCAACACTTTCTTGTTTATCTGTTCCAGGTAGGTCTGATCAAATCTATTTCATAATCAATTTATCACAGTGTAGTTTAATCCAAATCAATATCTGGCAATATACAATCCAAACTCCAATCTACTCAGTTTGTTTATATTAGCAGTCACATTAACCTGAATCAGACCTCCTTATCTCATGGTATTTAAATCTGTTGACTGATGTAAAACTCCATCCACTTAAAACTATCACATCTATATTAAAGCTAAACTCATCATAGTCTTACCAATCCATAGGGCTGCTCTCTCATTACAGAGGGTTAAGAGAGATCACGGGGGGGGGGGGGGGTGGTTTATACTGGGGGATCACCACTCCTCAGCTGAGGGGAGAGTTTGAGAAGGCAAAACATTCATGGTAACCTCAGCTGGTGTGGGAAATGTACCCAAGCTGTTAGCATCACTAACCAGCCTGTTATATCCCTGGATCATCTCCCAGCCCTTCTGAAAAGTCACCCACCTGGATATTTATCTCGCCAAAGATCTATTCAGTATTTCCAACACTTACTGTTTTAAGTTCAGATTTCCAGCATCTTTGGTATTTTTTTCTCCAGAAAATCCACAAACTAATTTCATTCCTTACAACTGGCTCACAAAAAGAAACAGCTTCACTTTCCTCTCCAAGTCCAAGGAGTGAGACTACAGCACTGGAGCCAGGCAGAGGAGGATAGATTCTTGATAAGCAAGGAAGGGAAAGATTATCGGGAAGGCAGGAATGTGGTTTTGAGTTCACAATCAGATCAGCCATTATCTTATTAAATACCTGAGCAGATTTGAGAGCAGAATGGCCCACTAAAGTTCCTTGTTCATATTCACCTTGCTGGCCATATTCCTAGTACAACAGTAATTTAATGTTTTTAACAACTCTTGCAAAGACACTTTTCCAATTATGGAATTAGCACTCGGAACAAAGAAAAATGATCAAAGTGCTGAAATAATACTCAGATTTAAAATTCATTAATTTGTTTCTAAATAGATGGTAAAGCCTCTCTTTAAATGAATGACATGTGAGTACCAAAATAAAATGTTTTACTAGCAATATAATTCAACCAGTTGTGAGCCCGCATGGAAACAGACCCTTCAGTCCAACCCGTCCATGCCAACCAGATATCCCAACCCAATCTAGCCCCACCTACCAGCACCCGGCCCATATCCCTCCAAACCCTTCCTATTCATATACCCATCCAAATGCCTTTTAAATGTTGTAATTGTACCAGCCTCCACCACATCCTCTGGCAGCTCATTCCATACACACTCCACCCTCTGCGTGAAAATGTTGCACCTTAAGTCTCTGGCCAAAGGACCTCTGTGCTGTAGGACTCTATGATTACACTCCAATCATAAAGTTTTTAAAAATCAGCTCTTTTACATGAAAATCCCCAATTATTCAGTTGTCAGTGCCAGCTGCTCTTGGCAGTGACAGTAACTGAAAACTAAAACTTCTGAAAGACCACAGGAATAATTATACAAATTGCAAATTAGGTTTGGAAATTAAAGAAATTAAACAATACACTGCCATTTTTCGCAACACGCAGAGGTTCCGAAATCAGTATTAAAATAGAATGAGATACTCAGATGCTGTGACCACAAAAATCAGGTTCGCCTCTGGGCTGCGTTCCAGTAGCTAATCTTGCCCTAAATAATAATTGGAACCAATTCTTTACAAAGTACTTCTGAGATGGAGAGAAGATATAGGAGCCAGGGTTCCTACTCGAGAGCACACATCATGGTTCCCTGCTGGAACCTGGGGGAGGGCATCAGATGGTAGCACCATGAGTTCAGTTCAGATCTTGCCAAGATGGCTAAATGGCACATGTAAACAATGGTCATTTGGGTGATGTATACATTGTCTATCAGCGTTTATACACTGACTGAGGTCATCATTAAGGAATCTCCTCGTCAACCTCTCCCCTCACCTGAGGCATGAGGACCCTCCAGTTAAAGCACCAACAGTCATCTCTTTCCAAGGAGCAAACAGCCCTGTGGGCCTACAGTGACTTTACCTGACACACCCTGACCACCCCACCCACCAACCCGAGACTGGAAATTCAGGCAAGCATGGGAGAAATTGTAAGGGAGTTGATGGAAAAGAAAAAGAAATAAACAAAAGATCACCTTTTAGCTATGGGACCTGTTTTTAAAAAGGATGATACTATAGAACTGATGGATGTTATGTTTTGATCACATTGACAGAGTGAGGCCTTCTGCACTACAACAAGAGGGACCTATCTTTTCATTACACATCTGAATCTAGGCTGACTTCACTCTTTATAAAACTGCATTGGACCCTTATGTTGGGCATTGATTAGAATCGATTAATAATCTGGATTTGAGGCAGTTTGGTCGATAAAACAGCTCATTTCTCAGTCAAAGATCTGAATATATTTACTGGGATACTGTGTCACTGAAATAACGGAATAAAAAATGGAGCAGGATTCACGCTCCCAGCGCTTTGATGGGAAGCAGTTTCCAGCGGAAAGGATACCGTCTTTTTCTGATAGAATATAATTTGAGCGTCCGGTTGCTATGGTGAAACTGAAAGAAACGACAGTATGAGTATCCCAGGTGGAGGCTATGTAAAGCAGCAGCAGCAGCTGCTGTCTGTGCTGGAGCTAAGAGCAGCAGGTATTCCTGGGGCAGCCTGGTCTCTCCCAGCTCATTCAGGGAGAGCCAGATGCTTCCTCCCTCTTAACATCCAATCAATAAAACCAGCAGCAATCCCTCTAACTCCCACATTATTCAACCGCCCGTGTTAATTCCCAAAGCTCGCCCTTACTGACACACACTCTCACTCACTAACTCACACACACTCATTCACACTGACACACTCTCACTCTCTCTCACACACACACATACAGACAAACACAAGGACTGAACCAGTGCCTGCAATTAATCATGTGCTGAAAAGATCAGCTCATTCCGGGCGGCACCGGCTTTCTGAACTATCCGCATCGTTAAAGAAATCAGCACTCACTTGGAACTGAGGACTCAGCCTCCCTGATACTGCTGTGGGTGGGTGTATGTTGGGGTGGTGTGTGACTGTGAGAGAGAGGAGTGTGTGTGTGGGAGAGTGAGAGACACAGAGTGTGGGAGAGACAGAGAGTGAGAAAGTGTGTATGAGAGAGTGTGAGCGACAGTGTGTCAATGAGTGTGAGTGTGTGTGAGAGTGGCGGAAGAGGGAGAGAGAGAGATTGGGTGTGTTTGTGGAGAGGTGGGGGTGATGTAGGAGGGGGGTCAGGACAACAATTTGCCCCTCCCTTCCTCAATAGCGACAAACAATGTCGAACCCCGATGACAGTTAGCCCAGAGTATGACCAGGCCTCCCATAATGAACCATCCTGATACACCACAATCCCAAACTGAAGGAGCCCTCCTTCCACATCAGCGACCTCACCAGAGAGCACTCAGGCAATAAGCAAGCTGTCCCCGGTTACACACACAGCGATCGGAGAGACACTACATTACAATTACAGAAACAACCCGAGAAATGGGTTTGGATGATCCGCTTCTCACAGAGAGCAGCTGCCCAGTTCAGTGTTTACTGCTGATGGATATGAACATTCAGGGTAGGACTGAATTCCTCAACCTGGGATTTCATCAAACTCGGGGCTGCCCTGTGCTCAGTAAACCCTGGGGCAGAGTAATATACACACACCGGTCTGCTGACAGCTCCCTGACACCGAGGATTCTCAGACTTCATCCTTTCAGTGTGGGATCACCACCACAGGGGATTGGTGTTTAACACAGATCCCCACAGATTAACACTAACCCAGCACTGATCCCCACACACTGACCCAGCACTGATCCCCACACACTGACCCAGCACTGATCCCCACACACTGACCCAGCACTGATCCCCACCACACTAACCCAGCACTGGTCCCCACCACACTAACCCAGCACTGATCCCCACCACACTAACCCAGCACTGATCCCCACCACACTAACCCAGCACTGATCCCCACACACTGACCCAGCACCGATCCCCACACACTGACCCAGCACCGATCCCCACACACTGACCCAGCACCGATCCCCACACTGACCCAGCACTGATCCCCACACTGACCCAGCACTGATCCCCACACTGACCCAGCACTGATCCCCACACACACTTACCCAGCACTGATCCACACACTGACCCAGCACCGATCCCCACACACTGACCCAGCACCGATCCCCACACACTGACCCAGCACCGATCCCCACACTGACCCAGCACCGATCCCCACACTGACCCAGCACTGATCCCCACCACACTAACCCAGCACTGATCCCCACCACACTAACCCAGCACTGATCCCCACACACTGACCCAGCACTGATCCCCACACTGACCCAGCACCGATCCCCACACTGACCCAGCACCGATCCCCACACTGACCCAGCACTGATCCCCACACTGACCCAGCACTGATCCAGCACTGATCCCCACACTAACCCAGCACTGATCCCCACACTAACCAGGTACATTCTCCACATTAACCAGGTCCAGTTGCCCACGTTAACCAGGTACAGTTGCCCACAGTAACCAAGTCCATTTCCCACGGTAACCAGGTACATTCCCCACAGTAACCAGGTACAGTTCCCCACGTTAACCAGGTCCAGTTGCCCACAGTAACCAGGTCCAGTTCCCCACAGTAACCAGGTATAGTTCCCCACAGTAACCAGGTCCAGTTCCCCACGGTAACCAGGTACAGTTCCCCACAGTAACCAGGTCCAGCTGCCCACAGTAACCAGGTCCAGTTCCCCACATTAACCAGGTCCAGTTGCCCACAGTAACCAGGTCCAGCTGCCCACAGTAACCAGGTACATTCCCCACAGTAACCAGGTCCAGCTGCCCACAGTAACCAGGTATAGTTCCCCACAGTAACCAGGTCCAGTTCCCCACAGTAACCAGGTCCAGCTGCCCACAGTAACCAGGTCCAGCTGCCCACAGTAACCAGGTATAGTTCCCCACAGTAACCAGGTCCAGCTGCCCACAGTAACCAGGTCCAGTTCCCCACAGTAACCAGGTACATTCCCCACAGTAACCAGGTCCAGCTGCCCACAGTAAGCGGTGTAACGGGCTGGGGTCTGGTTACTGTTGTACTCACCAGCTGGAAGGTGCAGAGGATGGTGAAGGTACAGCGTCCTGTGCAGCACCCCATTGCAGCCCGGGCTCAGCTGCTGCTGGCGTCGGGGGGAGGTGACCCTCCGCAGCCCCGCACCGCAATGGGAGCGAGCCCCCGGGCTCCGGCAGAACAGCAGCAGCAGCACCAGCAGGAGTGAGGGGGTGAGGGAGGAGGGGGCTGCCATACACAGGGCACGGGCCGGGCTCCGGGACTCACTCACACACGGGGCTGGGGGTCCCGGGGGTGGGGAGGGAGGGTGGGGGGGGAGAGGCTCCGCTCCGAGGCGGCTCCGCTGATGCTCTGCCTCCGGCCGCAAACTTGAATGGAGTTGGTGCGGTTTTCAGCAACGTGAGCCGTCAGGGCGCTGTGGGCGGGGCAGCTCCTCCCCAAATCCCAGCACACGGTGGGGAAAGGGAGGACCCAGCGCTGGGATCCCCATCAGCTGGGAATCTGTCAGCTGGGAGTCTGTCAGCTGGGAATCTGTCAGCTGGGAATCTGTCAGCTGGGATCCTGTCAGCTGGGATCCTGTCAGCTGGGAGTCGGTCAGCTGGGATCCTGTCAGCTGGGAGTCTGTCAGCTGGGAGTCTGTCAGCTGGGATCCCCATCAGCTGGGAGTCTGTCAGCTGGGATCCCCATCAGCTGGGAGTCTGTCAGCTGGGAGTCTGTCAGCTGGGATCCTGTCAGCTGGGAGTCTGTCAGCTGGGAGTCTGTCAGCTGGGATCCTGTCAGCTGGGAATCTGTAGCTGGGATTCCCATCAGCTGGGAGTCTGTCAGCTGGGAATCTGTCAGCTGGGATCCCATCAGCTGGGAGTCTGTCAGTTGGGAGTCTGTCAGCTGGGAGTCTGTCAGCTGGGATCCCCATCAGCTGGGAGTCTGTCAGCTGGGATCCCCATCAGCTGGGAGTCTGTCAGCTGGGAGTCTGTCAGCTGGGATCCTGTCAGCTGGGAGTCTGTCAGCTGGGAGTCTGTCAGCTGGGATCCTGTCAGCTGGGAATCTGTAGCTGGGATTCCCATCAGCTGGGAGTCTGTCAGCTGGGAATCTGTCAGCTGGGATCCCATCAGCTGGGAGTCTGTCAGTTGGGAGTCTGTCAGCTGGGAGTCTGTCAGCTGGGATCCCCATCAGCTGGGAGTCTGTCAGTTGGGAGTCTGTCAGCTGGGATCCCCATCAGCTTGGAGTCTGTCAGTTGGGAGTCTGTCAGCTGGGATCCCCATCAGCTTCGAGTCTGTCAGCTGGGAATCTGTCAGCTGGGATCCCCATCAGCTGGGAGTCTGTCAGCTGGGATCCCCATCAGCTGGGAGTCTGTCAGCTGGGAATCTGTCAGCTGGGATCCCCATCAGCTGGGATCCTGTCAGCTGGGAGTCTGTCAGCTGGGATCCTGTCAGCTGGGAGTCTGTCAGCTGGGATCCCCATCAGCTGGGATCCTGTCAGCTGGGAATCTGTCAGCTGGGATCCCCATCAGCTGGGATCCTGTCAGCTGGGAATCTGTCAGCTGGGATCCCCATCAGCTGGGAGTCTGTCAGCTGGGAGTCTGTCAGCTGGGATCCTGTCAGCTGGGAGTCTGTCAGCTGGGATCCCCATCAGCTGGGATCCCCATCAGCTGGGAGTCTGTCAGCTGGGAATCTGTCAGCTGGGATCCTGTCAGCTGGGAGTCTGTCAGCTGGGATCCCCATCAGCTGGGAGTCTGTCAGCTGGGATCCTGTCAGCTGGGAGTCTGTCAGCTGGGGGTCTGTCAGCTGGGATCCCCATCAGCTGGGAGACTGTCAGCTGGGATTCCCATCAGCTGGGAGACTGTCAGCTGGGATTCCCATCAGCTGGGAGTCTGTCAGCTGGGAATCTGTCAGCTGGGATCCCATCAGCTGGGAGTCTGTCAGTTGGGAGTCTGTCAGCTGGGAGTCTGTCAGCTGGGATCCCCATCAGCTGGGAGTCTGTCAGTTGGGAGTCTGTCAGCTGGGATCCCCATCAGCTTGGAGTCTGTCAGTTGGGAGTCTGTCAGCTGGGATCCCCATCAGCTTCGAGTCTGTCAGCTGGGAATCTGTCAGCTGGGATCCCCATCAGCTGGGAGTCTGTCAGCTGGGATCCCCATCAGCTGGGAGTCTGTCAGCTGGGAATCTGTCAGCTGGGATCCCCATCAGCTGGGATCCTGTCAGCTGGGAGTCTGTCAGCTGGGATCCTGTCAGCTGGGAGTCTGTCAGCTGGGATCCCCATCAGCTGGGATCCTGTCAGCTGGGAATCTGTCAGCTGGGATCCCCATCAGCTGGGATCCTGTCAGCTGGGAATCTGTCAGCTGGGATCCCCATCAGCTGGGAGTCTGTCAGCTGGGAGTCTGTCAGCTGGGATCCTGTCAGCTGGGAGTCTGTCAGCTGGGATCCCCATCAGCTGGGATCCCCATCAGCTGGGAGTCTGTCAGCTGGGAATCTGTCAGCTGGGATCCTGTCAGCTGGGAGTCTGTCAGCTGGGATCCCCATCAGCTGGGAGTCTGTCAGCTGGGATCCTGTCAGCTGGGAGTCTGTCAGCTGGGGGTCTGTCAGCTGGGATCCCCATCAGCTGGGAGTCTGTCAGCTGGGATCCCCATCAGCTGGGAGACTGTCAGCTGGGATCCCATCAGCTGGAAGTCTGTCAGCTGGGAGTCTGTGAGCTGGTATCTTGTCAGCTGGGATCCCCATCAGCTGGGATCCGGTCAGCTGGGAATCTGTCAGCTGGGATTCCCATCTGCTGGGAGTCTGTCAGCTGGGATCCTGTCAGCTGGGAGTCTGTCAGCTGGGGGTCTGTCAGCTGGGATCCCCATCAGCTGGGAGTCTGTCAGCTGGGATCCCCATCAGCTGGGAGACTGTCAGCTGGGATCCCATCAGCTGGAAGTCTGTCAGCTGGGAGTCTGTGAGCTGGTATCTTGTCAGCTGGGATCCCCATCAGCTGGGATCCGGTCAGCTGGGAATCTGTCAGCTGGGATTCCCATCTGCTGGGAGTCTGTCAGCTGGGATCCTGTCAGCTGGGAATCTGTCATCTGGGATCCCCATCAGCTGGGAGTCTGTCAGCTGGGAGTCTGTCAGCTGGGATCCTGTCAGCTGGGAGTCTGTCAGCTGGGATCCTGTCAGCTGGGATCCTGTCAGCTGGGAATCTGTCAGCTGGGATCCTGTCAGCTGGGAATCTGTCAGCTGGGATCCCCATCAGCTGGGATCCTGTCAGCTGGGAGTCTGTCAGCTGGGAATCTGTCAGCTGGGATCCACATCAGCTGGGAGTCTGTCAGCTGGGATCCCCATCAGCTGGGATCCTGTCAGCTGGGAATCTGTCAGCTGGGAATCTGTCAGCTGGGAGTCTGTCAGCTGGGAATCTGTCAGCTGGGATCCCCATCAGCTGGGATCCTGTCAGCTGGGAATCTGTCAGCTGGGAATCTGTCAGCTGGGAGTCTGTCAGCTGGGAATCTGTCAGCTGGGAATCTGTCAGCTGGGATCCTGTCAGCTGGGAGTCTATCAGCTGGGAGTCTGTCAGCTGGGATCCCCATCAGCTGGGATCCTGTCAGCTGGGAATCTGTCAGCTGGGAATCTGTCAGCTGGGAGTCTGTCAGCTGGGAATCTGTCAGCTGGGATCCTGTCAGCTGGGAGTCTATCAGCTGGGAGTCTGTCAGCTGGGATCCCCATCAGCTGGGAGTCTGTCAGCTGGGATCCTGTCAGCTGGGAATCTGTCAGCTGGGAGTCTGTCAGCTGGGGGTCTGTCAGCTGGGATCCTGTCAGCTGGGAGTCTGTCAGCTGGGAGTCTGTCAGCTGGGATTCCCATCAGCTGGGAGTCTGTCAGCTGGGATCCCCATCAGCTGGGAGACTGTCAGCTGGGATCCCATCAGCTAGAAGTCTGTCAGCTGGGAGTCTGTGAGCTGGTATCTTGTCAGCTGGGATCCCCATCAGCTGGGATCCGGTCAGCTGGGAATCTGTCAGCTGGGATTCCCATCTGCTGGGAGTCTGTCAGCTGGGAGTCTGTCAGCTGGGAGCCTGTCAGCTGGGAATCTGTCATCTGGGAATTTGTCAGATGGGAATTTGTCAGTTGGGAATCTGTCAGCTGGGATCCTGTCAGCTGGGAGACTGTCAGCTGGGATCCCATCAGCTGGGGTCCTATCAGCTGGGAATCTGTCAGCTGGGATTCCCATCAGCTGGAAGTCTATCAGCTGGGAGTCTGTGAGCTGGTATCTTGTCAGCTGGGATCCCCATCAGCTGGGATCCCCATCAGCTGGGATCCGGTCAGCTGGGAGGCTGTCAGCTGGGAATCTGTCAGCTGGGAATCTGTCAGCTGGGATCCCCATCAGCTGGGAGTCTGTCAGCTGGGATCCTGTCAGCTGGGATCCTGTCAGCTGGGAGTCTGTCAGCTGGGAATCTGTCAGCTGGGATCCCCATCAGCTGGGAGTCTGTCAGCTGGGAGTCTGTCAGCTAGGATCCCATCAGCTAGAAGTCTGTCAGCTGGGATCCTGTCAGCTGGGATCCTGTCAGCTGGGAGTCTGTCAGCTGGGATCCTGTCAGCTGGGATCCTGTCAGCTGGGAGTCTGTCAGCTGGGATCCCCATCAGCTGGAAGTCTGTCAGCTGGGAGTCTGTGAGCTGGTATCTTGTCAGCTGGGATCCCCATCAGCTGGGATCCGGTCAGCTGGGAGTCTGTCAGCTGGGATTCCCATCTGCTGGGAGTCTGTCAGCTGGGAATCTGTCAGCTGGGAGTCTGTCAGCTGGGAATTTGTCAGATGGGAATTTGTCAGTTGGGAATCGGTCAGCTGGGATCCTGTCAGCTGGGAGTCTGTCAGCTGGGATCCTGTCAGCTGGGGTCCTATCAGCTGGGAATCTGTCAGCTGGTATCTTGTCAGCTGGGATCCCCATCAGCTGGGATCCCCATCAGCTGGGATCCGGTCAGCTGGGAGGCTGTCAGCTGGGATCCCCATCAGCTGGGAGTCTGTCAGCTGGGATCCCCATCAGCTGGGAGTCTGTCAGCTGGGATCCCCATCAGCTGGGCTCCTGTCAGCTGGGAATCTGTCAGCTGGGAATCTGTCAACTGGGGGTCTGTCCGCTGGGATCCCCATCAGCTGGGGGTCTGTCCGCTGGGATCCCCATCAGCTGGGGGTCTGTCCGCTGGGATCCCCATCAGCTGGGGGTCTGTCCGCTGGGATCCCCATCAGCTGGGGGTCTGTCCGCTGGGATCCCCATCAGCTGGGAGTCTGTCAGCTGGGAGTCTGTCAGCTGGGAATCGGTCAGCTGGGAATCGGTCAGCTGGGAGTCTGTCAGCTGGGAATCGGTCAGCTGGGATCCTGGGTGCTGTCACTCGGTTACAGTGACAGGTCAGACGCTGTGACTGAGTGGTCACCAAATAATAACCGCAGAAACAAAACAAAGAACTGTGGATGCTGGGAATCTGACACAGAAACTGCTGGAGAAACTCAGCAGGTCTGTCAGCGTCTGTGGAGAGAGAGAGAGAGAGAGAGAGAGAAAAACCCCCTTTCTTCATCAGAGCTGCACAGGCGCTCACTCAGTGCAGGTGTGAGTTCAGTGAGTGCAGGTTTCTCAGGCTCTGAGGAAGGGTCACTGGACCCAAACCATTAACTCTGATTTCTCTCCACAGATGGTGCCAGACCTGCTGAGCTTTTCCAGCAATTATTGTGTTTGTTTCTGATTTACAGCATCTGGAGTTACTTCGGATTTTACTTTGAGTAGGTGACCAGTTTTATTTTGTTAAGTAATGGATTATTAGTGCCTGAGAGATGGAAACCTGTAACCTCGATCGGCAGATCCCTGGCAAAATCTTTGTGACTCCGCCCTGAAAGTGCAGCACACTCAGGACCTGCCTCAGGATTCCCTTCAGGGGGTGAGGAGCTCAGGTTGTGGATACGGTTCTGAGTGCCCCTGTGTTGTACAGAGGGTCATGGAAAACCCAGGCAGGCAGATATTACAGGGGATCTCCCTTATCAGGCAAGGCCCTGGAACTACTCAGTGTTGCTCCTATGCTGAAACAACAACGGTTCATCTCTCTTGAGGCTCAGATGTGGGGTATCACAGTCGGATCAGTTGCTGGGTCCTGTTCCCAGCAGCTGCTCTCCAGTTAAGGTGTTGTGATGGTAATAAACAGCAGCAGTAGCCGAGACTGCTTCAAAATGATTGATTCATCCTAACTTTCAGGAAACCTGCTGCTAACCTGAGGGAGGGTCTGACAATGATCGTTCATCATATGGATGTCTAGATAGGGGAAACCACTCTTGTTGACCAATGATCTTACTCTGATGAGGAGCATCTTGGTAGTATGTGTATCTGGTTGAACACACTCTGTATCTGGGGAAACTCCAGCATTGAACCCAGCTCCGTGTCTTGTCTGGTTATATCTGTGCTGTTGGGAATAAACTCCCAGGCTGTCACAGAAAGCTCATCCATCACCTGGGGATAAGGCAGGAACAGAATACCGATTGGGAATGATCAGCCATGAGCATAATGAATGGCAGTGCTGGCTCGAAGGGCCGAATGGTCTACTCCTGCTATTGTCTACCTGACTTACGTAGCTGTTGTCTGTCCATGGTCAGATTCCACACAGGTTAATAACCAGCCCCTAAAATTAGCCAAAAGTTAGAATGTTGTCAGTTTGACAATTACTGACTTCTGAGCCCTGCTGCATTGGACTATCCTCATACGACACGGTCATTTGGGGAGGACTGGAGCTGGAAGAGGTCCATCAGGAAGAGCTGGTCTCCATGTCAGGAGGATACAGACCTGGAGAAGGACCAGGCAGAGATTTCATTCCAGCCTAAACCTGAGCTACTCACTGACGTGATCGTGGGAAGCCTGGAACCCAACCCCCCCTCCCCCCACCCCGATCCTGAACATAGCTGAGCCTCCAAAAGGAGTGGCTGAGTTGGACAGTTCTGAGATTTATTCATCTTCTCCCAGTAGACAGGTACAGCTACAGTTCTGCTGTACAATCTCACATTTGTTGCTGAGAGGGCTCTGTGAGACTTCATATCCCTCTCTGATCTCACGCTCAGGCAGGACCACCTGACTACACGATAATCTGCCACATCAGGTGACCTGACACATGGCTCTTCTGTACAGTCATTGTTTTTACCTTCTGTACAGTGGTCATTTTGGTCAGAGCAAAGTGCCTTCCATGTGTCCCCAAGGAATGTCATAGGCCTGCTCCCACGTGCTGCTTGCCCTGTGACAGCAGCCCATGCTGAGGCAGGTTGCTTGAGGTGCTCTTGATGGCCTTGCACTGGGTTGCTGTGTGGACCATGACTCCATGACAGGGGCTGTACCATTTGTACAGCAGCTTCAGATATCGAGGGTCAGAGCCAAACGGTGTGTTTCAGTCAGACCAATGGAGGGCCCAGCATTGATCGATGATTGATGTACTATCATGTGTACAGTGAAAAGCTTTGTTTATGAGCTCTATAGGCAGATCATCATAAACAGTGATGTACAGATCAAAAAAGACTCAGACAGAGGCATACAGGTTACATTGCACAAGGCAAGATCAGTGTTAGCGAGATCAACATTATTTGAAGTGAGAGAGATCCATTCATCTCTAATAACAGCAGGGAAGAAGCTGTGCCTGAATCTGCTGGTGTGTGTGTGTGTCTGTGTATGTGAGTGTGTGTGTGTGTGTGTGTGTGTATGTGTGTGTCTGTGTGTGTGTCTGTGTATGTGTGTCCCTGTGTGTGTGAGTGTGTGTGTGTGTGTGTCTCTTTGTGTGTGTGAGAGTGTGTCTGTGTGTGTGTGTCTGTGTGTGTGTGAGTGTGTGTGTGTGTCTGTGTCTGTGTGTGTGTCTGTATGTGTCTGTGTGTGTGTGTGTGTCTGTGTGTGTATGTGTGAGAGAGTGTGTGTGTGTCTGTGTGTGTGTTTGTGTGTGTGTGTGTTTGTGTGTGTGTGAGTGTGTGTGTCTCTGTATGTGTGTCTGTGTGTGTGTGTCTGTGTGTGTGTGTGTGTGTGTCTGTGTGTGTGTGTGTGTGTGTGTGCTGTACCTTCTCCTGATGGAAGAGGTTGCAGGAGAAAGTGAGGACTGCAGATGCTGAAGATCAGAGTCGAAAAGTGTGGTGCTGGAAAAGCGCAGCAGGTCAGGCAACATCGAGGAAGGGGTTTTTTATGTTTTGGGCAAAAGCCCTTTATCAGGAAGAGGCTATGGGAGAGCATTATCAGGATTCGATGAGGCTTTGATGATGTTGGCAGCCTTACTGTGGCAGTGAACTGTGTAAACGGAGCCCATGGATGGAAAGTCAGCTTTCGTGACGGTCTGGGCTGTGCACACCACCTTCTGTAGTTTCTTACAGTCCTGGGCAGAGCAGTTGTCATACCAGGTCATTATTCACCTGGACAGCATGCTCTCAATGGTGTATCTGTAGAAGCTGGCGAGGGTCCGTACAGACATGGCAAACTTTCTGAGCCACCTGAGGAAGGGGAGGTGTCGTCGGGCCTGTTTGACCGTCACATCTACGTGGGAAGCCCAGGGCAGTTTGTCAATTATCGTCGCTCCAAGGAACTTGATGATCTTCACTCTCTCATAAGTTAGATAGGGTGGACAGGGAGAGCCTTTTTCCTTGGATGGTGATGGCTAGCACGAGGGGACATAGCTTTAAATTGAGGAGTGATAGATATAGGACAGATGTCAGAGGTAGTTTCTTTACTCAGAGAGCAGTAGGGGCGTGGAATGCACTGCCTACAACAAGAGTAGACTCGCCAACTTTATGGACATTTAAATGGTCATTGGATAAACATATGGATGAGAATGGAATAGTGTTGGTTGGATGGGCTTCAGATTGGTTTCACAGGTCAGTGCAACATCGAGGGCTGACCGGCCTGTATTGTGCTGTAATGTTCTATGTTCTTACTTCCGCTCCGCTGATGTAGTTGGGGGCAGGTCCTCCTCTTTCTTTTTGAAGTCAATGGTCAGTTCTTTAGTTTTGCCGACATTAAGAGAGAGATTGTTCTCATTGTACCATGTCACCAAGCCCTCTGTCTCCTTTCTGTATTTTGAATCATCATTATTTGATATCTATCATACCACAGCAGTATAGCTGGCAAACTTGTAGATGGTGCTCATTTGAAATTTAGCACGACAGTGTTGGGTGTACAGGGAGTACAGTAGGGAGCTGGGGATGCATCCTTTTTTGGGGGGCGTCTCCAGTGTTAATGGTTATTGTGGTGGAGCTACACTTACCTATCTTCACTGATTGCTGTCTGTGCAGTCAAAAGCTGGGTCCTCTGAGTAAGGGCCCCCTTTTGCCCTCAGTCCATCTGCATCCTACTATTAACAAGAGAGTGAAAACACCAGATGAGACGCGCATGTATCCCTGTGCCATCAATGCAAATGACTGGTCAAGATTACTGAATGTATTGTCTACTCTGTCATGATAGCCCACTCGGTGACCTGCTGTATATGAGTCTCTGTGCAAGGTTAGAGATCCTGTCAGTGCAGCACCTCCTACACTCCCAACTCTGAGATATAGCAGTGGTAATGGATTCCTCAATTTTCATTACAAGGACCACCCTGCCTTAGAAATTCTCCCACTTAGCCACACTTTGGCCTTTTCTCCTCTGAAGTTGTAATTTGTATTCAGTGCCCAGGCCTCTCCATCTCTGGACAGGTTGAACCTGTCCCCACCAGGGACTCCCTGTAGCCCTCCCAGCCTGTATTACCTACACCTTAGCTGGACAATGCTAGTGACTTGCATGTTTCCTCAGTATATGAATCATTATCTAAGGTAATTATGGTCTCCATACACTGTTGTTCCTGATCCTCCTGCATTGACTCTGTATAAGACAAATCATTAGTTCCTCAACCACCATCATTTCCTAACATACAAGAGTTCCTAACATATGAGGAACAGCTGAGGATCCTGGGATTGTATTCATTGGAGTTTAGAAGATTAAGGGGAGATCTAATTGAAACTTACGAAATAATACATGGCTTGGAAAGGTTG
Organism: Hemiscyllium ocellatum; assembly: GCF_020745735.1. NCBI lineage: Eukaryota > Metazoa > Chordata > Chondrichthyes > Orectolobiformes > Hemiscylliidae > Hemiscyllium > Hemiscyllium ocellatum. Next base: position 3,774,291 of record NC_083404.1, on the reverse strand, counting down.
GACGCTAGGAAATTGTTTCCGTTAGGTGAGGAGACTAGGACCCGTGGACACAGCCTTAGAATTAGAGGGGGTCAATTCAGAACAGGAATGCGGAGACATTTCTTCAGCCAGAGAGTGGTGGGCCTGTGAAATTCATTGCCACAGAGCGCAGTGGAGGCCGGGACACTAAATGTCTTCAAGGCAGAGATTGATAAATCCTTGATGTCACAAGGAATTAAGGGCTACGGGGAGAATGAGGGTAAGTGGAGTTGAAATGCCCATCAGCCATGATTGAATGGCGGAGTGGACTCAATGGGCTGAATGGCCTTACTTCAACTCCTACGTCTTATGGTCTTATGGTCTTATTTCAGCTGGTGTTTCAGCAAACACATCAGATCAAGTTGGCTTTCACTTGAAAATACTTCAGAGAATTGGATGCTGTCCAAAGCACTTCATTCGACAATTCAACACCGATTATCTGTCTCTGCTGCACACCAATCCAGCTGTGCCCAGCTGCCAACAGTGCTGCCATAATCATCATCACAACTTTCACCAGCCTCAGTATTGTTCGGTATCCCACTGTACCCCTGGGATGATCCCTCCTTTCTGCACGGTCTGCTAATTTTTCCTGCAATGTGGGGTGAGAGTGATAAGCTATATTCAGTATTCCTGTTTACACATCTCGGAGTTCCTGCTTTTGCATTTGTTTATTCCTTGATCACCATGTGGAGGTTAGCAATGAATAATAACCTCCTCATTTGGTCTGTTCACTGTCCCCTAAGAGGTGTGCCATCCCTGTGAGATACCCAGCTCCAATAGCTGGCCTTTACTTCAAACCCACGATGCAGGAATGGTCATTAAAACAGCCTGCAGACTAGTTTGCCCACTGCACACCAGCTGCTGACCTGATTGGTGAATCCAGTCGTGCCACCTTGTCCCAGCAGGCTTTTTCTCGCTGTTCGCCTCCTCCTGGCGTGGTCTGGGAAAGCATGTGAACAACACATGAAACATCAGGACCCAGGTACTCTTGTGAGCTCAGGCTCAAGATGTTGGTGTCTGTGTTAAAAAAACGTCATGCTTGGAGACATTGGCGCGGAGAGAAGTTGCAGCTAGAGAGAGGCTGTTTGGCCCATCCTATCTGCTCCAGCTGAATAAACTAGCCCGTCCCCTCTAGTCCCATTTTACAACACACCCTTCACAACCTCACTGCTGCTGAAAGCATTTCAGGTGTGGCAACATAAGTTGATCCAATGACCAAACTTGTCAGTGAGTAATTGCTGGTTTTCTTTGTATCTGAGGAGTGGCAAGGTGGCTCAGTGGTTAGCACTGCTGCCTAACAGTGCCAGGGACCCCGGTTCAATCCCAGTCTCAGGTGATGGTCTGTGGGGCATTTGCACATTCTCCCAGTATCTGTGTGGAAGATGTGCACAGTCCGAAGATGTGCAGACTGGGTGGTTTGGCCATGCTAAGTTGTCTGTAGGGATGGAGTTGGTCTGGGTGAGATGCTCTTCAGAGGATTGGTGTGGACTTGATGGGTCAAATGGCCTGCTTCCACACTGTAGAGATTCTATCAGCATGGTTTGTATGACGGGTGCATTTTATAGACCACCAGCAGCAGAACCTGAGGCATTATTGAATGAATATATATGAGCTGCATTTACTTTTCAATCTGTGTTAGAACTAGATAAAAAATTCATAACGTACTGAATTCACCTGATGGAGTATCAATTAAACATTTTGGGATGAGAAGTTCAAAGCTGAATAGGATATTGATTACAATTGGTTTAGTTTGAAATGGTAAAACGGGATTGAAATGGAAAGGTGTTCTTTTAACATTACTAACTGGAGCATATTACAGCTCAGTAAAGATGGATCTGGGACCGAGCGGTAGCACAGAGCCAATGAGAATTGGGCAGGATGGGAGAGCTGGCTGAGCTAAACAGAGCAGGCACGTACAGAGCTGGAAATCCTGGCTCTGACTATGAAATACATTGATAAAAGGAGTGAGGAAAGTCTCACTAAACTGGGTAGCAGTGAAAAGAAAAATTAGAGAAAGGACAGAATGTGGGATGAAGCTGCAGGAAGATCAAGGCCAGATAAGGTGTGAAATCACTCCAGAGTGGCTGGTATCCTGTCACCAAGTCCCCCTTTATTTACATGTGGGGAGTTCTTGACACTGAGCCAGCTCTCAGAGTGAACAGAACCTCTGACACTCCTGTTTATATCTGACAGCCAAGGCTCCCTGATTGGGTCTGATTAATCAGGGAACTCACATTCTATGAGATCCACATTGTTACATTCACTTCACAGGGAATGTCAACTTGGCTCCGGTGCTGTGGCAGTGGTGGGTGCCCGGTTGGAGAGATGCAGTAGCAGACTTGCAGGAAGGATGGGCACTGGAGGCATCAACATGTTCAGAGAGAAGGAGAGTCATAGAGTCATACTGCAAGGAAACAGACGCTTTGGTCCAACCAGTCCAGACTAAACATAATCCCAAACTGAACGAATCCCACTGACCTCCTATTGGCCCATATCTCTCCAAAACTTTCCTATTCAGTATTTATCTAAGTGTCTTTTAAACATTGTAATTATACTCACATCCACCACTTTCTCAGGAAGTTCATTCCACACGTGAACCACCCTCTGCGTAAAACATTTGTCTGCCATGTCTTTTTAAATCTTTCTCCTCTCATGTTAAAAATGTGCCTCCTAATCTTGAAAGACAGGACACCTGCCACTCACTCTATCTGTATCCCTCATTATTTTCCACGTATTTGTTTCGAGTAGTTCATAAGAAAAGAGGGATAGAGTGTTGAGAGATGATGTTAAGGTAGAGGAGGCAGCACCTGACCAAGAGTGAACACTTTAAACCACTTCACCCAGAGCAGAGGTCAGGAAACAGGAGAAAGGGCAAATTGTGCTTCCCCTGGCCCTGCCTCTGCCACAGTGTGGGGAATCTTGGGTGTGCCCCAACTTTGTGAACATTCGTCTCCTTTATTTGGTCTACTGACCCTCAGCTCTGTTTCTCTCTCAATCCACTCTTATCACTGATGGGTGACATTGAAATGACACTGTCATTTTCATCACCTAGTTCCTAATCAGACTTGCCAGTCTTCATTGTGCAGACATCAGGAGTAACTCATAGAGCACTTCCCATGGAATACTGCTGATTGGTATAAGGCAACCTCCAATGGGATCAGGACCTGGAAATCATACAAATGATACAGTGTCGCAAAACTCCAGGCCATGGTAAACAAAAGCCTACAATGAGAGAAAAACTTGAGGAACTACTAATTCAAAGTCAATCAATTGCCCCAAAATAAATCCATCTCATTTGCACTTGAATGAATTCAGTGAATGAATGAGCTTCCTCAAGCTCCCTCTAATGAGTTCTATTGATTTACCGCTGAACTAATGGGTCTAACTTTAATCAAAGTCACTGCATGATAAATCCATGAAACTGACTAAGATCAAATTTTACATCTCATCCAACAACTGTCCATTGACCTCAAAATTGAATTAACACTTTACTAGTTGAACTGCAGCAGTTCAAGAAGGCAGCTCACCCCCACCTTCTCAAGGGGTGACTAGAGATGGGCAATAAATGCTGGGCCCAGCCAGTGACACCTACATCCAACAAATGAATAAAAAGGGACCTGATAGAATAAATGAGCTGTGAATTTAACTTCATTCAAGCCACATATATAAAAACCATGTCCTCTTTTTCTGAATGAGACAGATATAGAATTAAATTTAGGTTGGTTTGGAGTGTCTCGCATTTGGCTCAATTTAGATATTGAGAGTAATACAACAGTGACATTTTTATTTTAAGAAAAAATGTAAACACACTAATTAACAAGTTCATTAAAATATTGTTGTTCAGGTCTAATGTTTCTGATGTTTCAGTCATGCTGTTATTTAAGGGTTAAACGTTAAAGAGGAATTTCATCTCTGCCTAGCTAAGTCCATGAGGTAGTTTATTTGCAAGATAAAATACCCTGACACACATTCTCAATTTATTTTAATTCCCACTGTTATTGGAAATATCATTGTGTGTTGTTCATTATTCCTGGGCAGCACAGATGAACTATACGTAAAACTCATAACTGGTTAAAAATAATATAATTAATAGGAGGAGACAAATGGTGTAATAAACTGAAAAATATTATTTGTTATTATAATTCCACCCATCTCTTGATTTGTCCATACTCTGTTGATTGAATGAAATAGACTTGCATTAATACAGTGCCTTATCAAATCTTTCTGAAATGTCCCCACTTGTTTCACGCACAATCAATTATGTTGAAATGGAGTGGCTGCTTATGCAGGCAAACACAGCAGCTGATGTGAGAAATAGATGGATATGTTGATGGGGTTAGATGAAGAAAGATGGAAGGAGGCTCATGGCCACTTACATGGTCCCCTTGGGCCAAGTGGCTTGTTTCCGTGGGGTAGTGCTTGTGAATGAGTACAGCAGAGTAGCTTGATTTGGCATTTCTACTGTGTACAACTGATAGGGTAAAAACAAGACAGCGTTCCTCCAGGATCAAGGTGTTACACGGACAGTACAAGACTACACAATCATACATTGGGCAGCATAAAGTGCACAAGAAGTACAAAAAATGCAAATTACATTGTAATAAAAGAATGATAATTAATAGACATTGTTCTAGCAGCAAGTCGAAGCCATGCAAAGGATTTCAGATGGGAAAGAGTCCGATCATACTGTGTTAAGGAGCCTGATAGCTTGGGGGGAGAAACTGTTGCACTGTCTGGCCATGAGAGAGACTGAATGCTCCAGTATCTTCTGCCAGATGGCAGGAGGGAGAAGGGTCTGAGTGAGGGGCGTGTGGGGTCTCCCACAATGCTGTTAGCCTTTCGGATGCAACGTGTGGTGTAAATGTCTGTAATGGAGGGGAGAGAGATCCCGATGATCCTCTCAGCTGTCCTCACTATCCATTGTAGGGTCTTACAATCCAAGACAGTGCAATTCCCAAACCAGGCAGTGATGCAACAGCTCAGGGTGCTCTCAATGAACCCTGTGTAGAATGTGGTGACAGCAGGGGGGGGTGTGGGGGGGGGGGGGGGGGGGGGGGGGGGGGTGTGGGGGCATGGGCTTTCCTCAGCTTGTGCCGGAAGTAGAGACACTGCTGGGCTTTCTTGGCTATGGAGGTGGTGTTGAGGAACCGGGTGAGATTTTCCACCAGGTAGATGCCAAGAAATTGGTGCTCTTCACAATCTCCATGGGGGAGCCGTCGATGTCCAGTGGAGAGTGGTCGCTCTGTGCCCTCCTGAAGTCAACAACCATCTCTTTCAACTTGGCCATGTCCAGGGGCAGGTTGTTGGCTCTGCACCAGTCCGTTAGCTGCTCTATGGTGACTCCTCTCTGAATGCTGACTCGTTGTTCCTGATGATGAGACCCCATACAATGAACTTAATGGTGTGATTTGAGCTGTGCATCGCTGCACAGTTGTGTGTCAGCAGGGTGAACAGCAGTGGACTGAGCACACAACCCTGGGGGACCCCTGTGCTCAGTGTGATGGTGTTGGAGATGCTGTTCCCAATCTGAACTGGGTTCCCAGCCAGGAATTCCAGGATGCAGTTACAAAAGGAGGTATTTAGGCCCAGCAGACTCAGCTTTCCAATCTGGTGCTGAGGAATGATTGCTGTAATCTGCTTTGTACCAGCTTTCAGTAGGTTATTAAGATAGGAATGCTATTAAGAAACTGTTACTCTTTTTGAAGTAAACCCACAAGATCACTATCCTCCATCTGATCCAGTAGATTAGGCTCAAACAAAAACAGAAATTGCTGTAAAAACTCAGCAGATCTGGCAGCATCTGTGGACAGAAATCAGAGTTAACGTTTTGAGTCCGGTGACTCTTCCTCAGAACTCGACTAGTTAGCAGTAGATTAGGCTGACAATTCTTCAAATTCACACATCACCTGAAGTACCTGTGGCAATGTAGCATACCTGCAGCACTATAATGCCAGGTGAGAAGAGTAAGGGTTGAGATCATGAAGATATAAAGACTGAGCTAATAGTCGTAAGTACACAACTCAAAGGACATTTCCAAGGTCTAGAAGAAAGGCTTGAGAATGTTTGAAGTCTAGTTCCTCATAGAGATTTATCAAATATCCCAACCCAATCTAGTCCCACCTGCCAGCACCCGGCCCCTATCCCTCCAAACCCTTCCTATTCATATACCCATCCAAATGCCTGTTAAATGTAATTGTACCAGCCTCCACCACATCCTCTGGCAGCTCATTCCATATCTGTACCACCCTCTGCGTGAAAAAGTTGCCCCTTAGGTCTCTTTTATATCTTTCCACTCTCATCCTAAACCTATGCCCTCTAGTTCTGGACTCCCCGACCCCAGGGTATTTATTCTATCCATGCCCCTCATAATTTTGTAAACCTCTATAAGGTCACCCCTCAGTCTCCGATGCTCCAGGGAAAACAGCCCCAGCCTGTTCAGCCTCTCCCTGTAGCTCAGATCCTCCAACCCTGGCAACATCCTTATAAATCTTTTCTGAACCCTTTCAAGTTTCACAACATCTTTCCGATAGAAAGGAGACCAGAATTGCACGTAATATTCCAACAGTAGGGGTTGAGAGGGGAAGGATTTGAAAGGGACCTCAGGGATAATGTTTTCATGCAGAGGGTGGTACGTGTATGGAATGAGCTGCCAGAGGAAGTGGTGGAGGCTGTTACAATTACAGCATTTAAAAGGCATCTGGATGGGTATATGAATAGGAAGGGTTTGGAGGGATATGTAAGTGCAGGTAAATGGGACTAGATTAATTTAGGATATCTGGTTGGCATGGATGAGTTGAACTGAAGGGTCTGTTTCTGTGATGTACATCTCTATGACTTTAATTACAGTCACAGAGCCATAAAGTCCTACAGCATGGACACAGGACCTTTGACCCAAACTGGTCCATACCAACCAAAATCTCCATCCACACTCACCCCATTTCCCTGCACTTGGCCCATCTCCTTCTAACCCTTCCCCATGTATTTGCCTAAATGCCTTTGAAATGTTGGTAATGTACCCCATCAACCACTGCCACTGGCAGCTCATTCCATATGCGTACCACCCTCTGTGTAAAACATTACCCCTCAGGTTCCCTTTTATTCTTTCCCCTCTAACCTTAAACTGATGCCCTCTCGTCCTCGATTCCCCAATCCTGGGAAAAACACTGAGTACATTACCCTATCCATGCCTCTCATGATCTTATACACCTTAATAGAGTCCACCCTCAGTCTCCTATGATCTAAAGAAAAAAGTCCTAGCTTGTCCAACCTCTCCCTATAACTCAGACCACTGAGTCCAGGAAACATTCTTGTCAATTTCCTCTGCACTCTTTCTAATTTAATAACATCCTTCCTATAGCAAGGTGACCAAAACTAAACACAGTACTCCAAGTGTGGCCTCACCAACATCCTGTACAACTGCAACATAACTTCCCAACTTCTATACTCAGTGCCCTGACTGATGAAGGCCAGTGTGCCAAAACCCTTCTTCACTGCTCTGTCTATCTGGGTATCCGGTTTCAGAGAACTATGCACCTGAACTCCAAGGTCCCTCTGTTCCACTACATTCCTTCAGGCCCTACCATTCACCATGAAACTGCTACCTTGATTTGACTTTCCAAAATGCTAGACCTCACACTTGTCTATATTAAACTCCATTTGCCATTTCTCGGCTGATCAAGGTCCTGCTGCAATTTCTGACAACCTTCCTCACTGTCCACAATACCACCTATTTTAGTGTCAAGAGCAAATTTACTAATTATGTCTAAATCATTGATATAGATAACAAACAGTAATGGGCCCAGCACCGACCCCTGAGGCACTCCACCAGTCACAGGCCTCCCGCCCGACAAGCATCCTTCTACTATTACCCTCTGCTTCCTATCATCAAGCCAATTGTGTGTCCAATTTGCCAGCTCCCCCTGGATTCCATGTGATCTAACCTTCCAGAGCAGCCTACCATGTGGAACCTTATCAAAGGCCTTACTGAAATCCATGTAGACTACACCTACCACCCTGCCCTTGTCCATCTTCCTGATCTCTTCATCAAAGAGCCTCTAACAAATTTGTGAGGCATGATCTCCCAATCACAAAAGCATGCTGACTACTCCTAATCAAACCCTGTTTTTCCAATTGCATGTATATCTTATCCCTCAGAAGTATCACAAGTAAATGACCTACCACAGGTATTTGGCTTATTGGTCTATAGTTCCCACATTTTCTATCCAATCTACTATCATTTGACAACCCACTCATTATGGGTATCAATCTATCAAAGCTCCTCTGCACCACATTACATGCATTTATATGCAAGGAGATAATAACTGCACACAATAGTCAAAGTATGGTTTTTACCAATGCCCTGTGTAACAGAAGCATAACATCCTTACTTTTATGTTCAATTTTTCATTAACAACGGATAACTTCCCATTAATCTTCTTGATTGTGTGCTGTACCTGAGCACTAACTATTTGTGACTCATGCACCAGAATACAAAACCCCGCAGCTTCATGGAATTCTGCAGTCACTTTCCGTTTATGTATTACTCTTCCTGCTAAAGTGAACAATTTCACATTTTCTCACATCACCCTCTATCCGTCAGATGTTTGCACACTCACTTAATCTATCTGTACCTATCTGCAACTTTCTTACGTCTTCTTCACAACATACTTTCCTATGTATCTTAATGCTGTCTGTGAATTTAACCACCAATACTTTGCTTCCTTCATCTAAGTAATTTATGTTAATCATAAAAAGTTAAGGATTTCTCACTGAAGTTCCACCATCACTTTTCAATCTATTCAGAATTACTGGTGTCTCCAGGCCATATGACACTCCTTGGTTGCTGCTTTTGCTTCTTCCTGAGACCCACACTCAATGCCACACACTGCCTCATGCACAATTCTGACCTCTCACACCATCAGCAGGAGCTTTCAGAGAGCGACTCCTTCATCAAGTGGTTGAAGAACCGGCTGCTGAAGGAGCCGCGTTCTAAAAGCTACTGCTTCCTAATAAACCTCTTGGACCATAACCTGGTGTTATGTGATTTTTAACTTTGTCCACCCCAGTCCAACACCGGCACCTTCCCATCATATCCATCCACACTGCCTCACACTGTCTCAGACTGTTGTGATTCCCATTTCCGTTTCGTCCCTCATCCCATTTGACATCTTAACAACAAACCTTTTCTCTTCCCACCAGGTGTTAGGGAATTCAAGGTTCAAAAGATAAGAATTTGAAATGTCAACGTTGCTTTTCTCTCCATAGAGTCGAAAAGTGTGGTGCTGGAAAAGCACAGCAGGTCAGGCAGCATCTAAGGAGCAGGAGAATCGATGTTTCAGGCATAGACCTTTCATCAGGAATTATGCTCGAAATGTTGACTCTCTTGATCCTCAGGTGCTGCCTGACCTGCTGTACTTTTCCAACATCAGCAGTCCCCACTTTCTCCACAGATGCTGCCTGACCTGCTAAGTTCTCCAGTATTTTCTGTTTTATTTCAGATCTCTTACATCTATAGTACATTGCTTTTATTGACATGAAGATTGTCACTTGGGTAAGGCAACAGAAGAGGGAAAATATCTATGCAATGATGTCACAAAAATTATTAAAGCCTCCAAGAAAAGGAAGGTCAAATTGTGGGGATAATTCTTTTTAAGATTCTGTTAGTCTGTGTCTTTCTCAAGGGTAATTAGGGATGGGTGGAAATGTTGTCCTTGCTCACAATGCTCATATCTCATGAATGAATAAAAGGAAACATTTCTTAACGCACTTTCTAACTTCCATGTTATAATCAGTTGTCATTTTTAAAAGCAAGAAATATCAGCACACAGTCGGAGACTGGAAATTTGCCTTTTCAGACCTTCCTTCTCTAATATATCTTTCTTGCAAACTCTGTCCTCTAATTATCTGATTTTCTCCTGAAGATATGTATTGCCATGGTTACTAGCACCTAAAAGCTGATGGTCATAAATTCGAGCAAATTTATAGTAGCTTTACTTGAATGGTGCTGCTATAACCCTGTAATTTATTACAGACCTTTATAGCACTCTTTCAAATTATTAAAATATTCTGAGATCTTTTTGTCACTGTACTATAGCAACTTAAAATATTCTTCTCAATCCTCCAAGCCATGCAGTATGATGAGTGCATTTTAGTTGTTATTCACTTCCACTTAGAGTATAACATCACCAGAATGAATAGGTTAATGTATGCCTTGTATTGAAAGTGTGATTAGTGGCATGGAGTTACACAGCTGTCAGAATTTTATAAAGTATCTTGTTCTATTTTGTTTAACCCTAAACTGAAATTGAATGTTAAAAGTTTGGGTTCTGTTAGGAACATAGGAACAGCAGTAGGCCATTCATCCCCTCAAGTCTGTTCTGCCATTCAGTGAGATCATGGCTGGTGTGTGGCCTAACTCCATTACCTATCTTTGCCCCATATACCTTAACACCTTTGCTTAACAAACAAAAATCTACCTGAAATTTAAAATAACAACTAATCCAGCATCCACTCCAAACCTCTCCCACCCTTTGTGTGTAGACGTGCTTCCTATCATCTCTCCTGAACAGTCAGCTCTTGATTCTGAGACTGTGCCCCTAGTTCTGGAATCCCTGACCAATGAAAATAGTTTATCTTTATTTAACATTCTCTTCCTGAAGACTTCAACCAGATCATCTCTTAAACTTCCAAACGATAGACAAAACAGGCCTAAGTTTATATAATTTCTCCTCATAACTTAACCTCTGAAAATCAAGTATCTTCTTTAAAATCTGCGCTGTATTTTCTCCAAGGTAATCTGTCCTTCCCTAAGATGTGGTGCCTAGATCTGCCCACAGTGCTCGAGTGCTGAGCATCTGTATGAAAATTCTATGTGTCACAATGGCACCTACTTCCAACTTGTGGCTGGGGTCATTAGCTACCAATCTCCAAATTTTATGACTGAGTCTAAGGAATTATTTGGTTTACAATCGTTGGAAAAAAATCCCATGAGTGAGTCGTAACGAGAAGAGGCTTTTGTCTTCGAAAAGATATCAATTATTGCACGAAAGCAACCAGTAAGTAATGTAGGGATTGTTACAAAGTCTTTAGGGAGACCTATAAATATATACCTTCATCGAATCCAAAAATCTTTCACCTTTGTCACAGCTTATTATGTCATCAGATTGGGTGGAGCTTAATGCAGACCCCAATATTAATCCTTTCAGAAACATGACCTTATTTCCCAGGTTTAATGTAGCGTTGCAATTTGTTCTTTGAGTGATGGAAATGTGCTCTTGCAGTTTCTTCTGTTTGCAGTTACTTGAGCAAACTGGGGAAGGGTCGGAGTGTGAGCCACTTGGAAGCTGTTGGCATCATTCCAGACGGGTGTGTTTCTGAACTTTCAGAATTCTCAGTGATTCCGCTCTGTTTTGGAATCCCTCCTGAAGCACCGTGGGTTTGAAGGTGGAAAGAGCAGGAAAGGTGAATAAAGTTGCTGAAGCCTCTTTTAGAAATATTGAAAATAGGAGCAGGAGGCCATTTAGCCCTTTGCGGCTGCTCCATCATTCATTATGATGATGGCTGATCCTGTGTGTTCCTGCTTTATCCCCCAGTATCCTCTGACCCCAATAGCCCCAGGTGCTATATCCAACACCTTCTTGAAATCATACAATATTTTGGCCTCAACTGCTTCCAATGGTAACAAATGCCAATCTCTGAAGAGTTATCTTCTCATCTCAGTCCTGAGTAAATTACCCTGTATTCTTAGACTGTAATCCTGGGGTCTAGACTCCCAAGTCTTTGAGGACACTCTTCCTGTAGCTAAGCTGTCCAGTCCCAAGAGAAATTTTAGGTTTCTGTGAGATCTCTCTTCGTTCTTTCAAACACCAGCCATATAACCCTTACCGATTCAATCTTTCTACAATAATCATCGTTAAATGTGAGAGTCTGAGTTTAATAAAATGAGAGTCATGACGGAGCTTTGATTATGAAAGGAAAAATCATCATTTAATAATGTATTCCCAGGTTGTTACTTCCAATAACTGGCAAACTGTCTTTAGAAAAATTAGAAAAAATTGTCCATTGGATTATTTGTCCTCCTGCCTTGTACAATATTGTAAAGCTGCTATAGTCTGCGTTCCAGTGCTAATTATTGATCTTCCCCTCTGGCTTTCCTTCATTTTTGTGGAGCAGAATTTACCCATCGCTCTGGCTGTTTGAAACACCTGACAGACAAATAACCTTTGGACTGTGCCCAACAGCACCAACTGATTCTGAACTGCAGCTTGTGTTTACATAACTATCCTGGGAAACAGAAATTGCTAGAAAAGCTCAGCAAGTCTGGCAGCATCTGAGGAGAGAAATCAGAGTTAACGTTTTCGGTCAGGTGGCCTTCCTCACAACTAATTCTCTCAGGAAAGCTCACCAGACCCGAAACATTAACTCTGATCTCTCTCCACAGACGCTGCCGGACCTGCTGAGCTTTTCCAGCAATTTCTGTTTCTGTCTCTGATTTACAGCATCCACAGTTCTTCTGGTTTTTATTCTGGGAAATGTAAGTTTGAGTGACATATGATGTTTTGAAGAAGATTGTATTTTTATGTTTTATCTATTCAAGTAATGTTTACCTACTTTGACAGATGTCTGGGTTTATCAAAGACTTTCAGATGTTCTTCCGGTATTTGGCTTGTGAATTCTGTTTATAAAGTGGATTGGGAAGGATTGGGTTGGGGTTAAAGGGGAGGTAAAGGAATCTTAAAGGTAGTGGGAGGGTGATGCAAGGCCAGGCATTAGAGGTGAAAGGTGCTTTGAAGAATTGGGTCATTGCTTCTGTGAACCAGACCGAAATTTTAATGTGGGATCCTTATCATTAGTGCGCTTCCATTTCCAGCTGACACCATGCTCTGAGACAGACCCTCCCGCCCTTCAGAGGTAAAAATCCTGTCAGCTGACACGACCAGGTTGGAGGCAGAATCATAACTTTGGAATAAAATCCTGAATCCCCTCCATGATGGAAATTTCACATGTGGAAAAGTGTAAATGCTAATTCAACAACAACCTGCATTCATCTAGTGCCTTTAATGTCATAAAACTTTGCAAAGCCTCACAGGATTATAAGTGGACAAATAAATGGAAGCTAAATAAAAGTGATATATATTGGGATAGATGGTTAAAAACTGGGTCAATGACAGAGGTTTTAAGGAATACCCCAAAGGAAGAGACAGATGGAAAGGTTGAGAGACGTAGTGAAGGAATTTTAGAGTTTATGTTATGGTCCAGACCAAACCCTCTCACAATATATTAAGAAGATAGCCTAGACCTCAACGTTTCTTATTTTTAACAGCTTTGTGTTCTGAGTGCAATGCGATTGGTCAAACTGCCAGATTTGAAGCAAAACACATTTTATTTATACACTTCAGTTAAAGTACAGACCAAAGGAAGAAGAATCAGACTACCTTTACTCTATTGGAAACCTTAGCAACATAATACATTCTTCAGCCACTAAACAACAATCAGTCCAATATCGTAACATCCTGTAAACACATCCTCGGCAAAAGCAAATTGAGTAAAATCAAATATCTCACACACAATTCACCAAGGCAGGAGAAAAGAACATCGAGAGAGAGAAAACCCAAGTTTTCTTTTGCTGTAGCAGGGAGAGATAAATAGCAGCTTCCAAACCCCAACAGCTACAGAAAGTTAAACTAAAATCCTGGTTCTTGGGATCGTGACCCCACCCCTTCCAGCTGCTTCTATTGTTCCAACTTAAAAAAAACTCAAAGACCTCACAAGCTGTTTACTTTATTGGACTTGAACAGACCACTCAGCATCTTCATGAAAAGACCAGGACAAAATACAATTCTTAAAGCCATTATATTGTCACAGTATCATCTAATCCTTCTTAATTAACTATACTGAGTTTCTTTAGAATAGATTACTTAGTGGGGAAACAGGCCCTTCAGCCCAACAAGCCCACACTGACCCAACGAAGCACAACCCACCCAGACCCATTCCCCTACATTTACCCCTTCACCTAACACTATGGGCAATTGAGCATGCCCAATTCACCTAACCCGTACGTTTTTGGACTGTGGGAGGAAACCTACACAGACACAGGGACAATGTGCAGACTCACACAGACAGTGACCCGAGGCTGGAATTGAACCTGCATCCCTGATGCAGCAGTGCTAACCACTGAGCCACTGTGCCACCCCAGAGTTGCTACAGTGCATCATGTAGATTTTACTGTAGTCACTGCGTGCTGTCAGTAAATAAGCTGAATGTTGAGTCAAAAGATTCACATTGTCTAAATAAGCTGGTGAAGATGGTTTGTAGCCTCAGAAATGTTATAAACCACATAGCGTCAGCCTTGCTGTTGTGACAACAATTTTGACTGGTTCAATGCAGGCATGGTACACAATTCTAATGCTATGCAGTTGAACTATGGTGATAGTTTTGAAGGCAATCTCAGGTTTCCTGTGTCAAAGATAGTCATTATTTGGCATTTCTATTCTATTCTATTTATAATCCAATGAAAAGAGCTTGTCAATTTTTCAGAGTGAAAGATCCCAGACAGCAGTCAGCATTCATAGAACATTACTCTCGAGGAGTCTTACATTCCCAGGAGAGGAGGGAGAGAAGAATATTTTTTAAAAGTACAGGTGACTTTTATGTGTATCTCTCTGAAAAATAATTACAAATTCAAAGCTGTGAATTTTCATATGCTGTTCCTGAGGCAGAAAATTGGTGAAACATTAGCGTTAATTATTGGCTTATTTGTTAAAATGCATTTATAATCTTTCTTGGGAAGTTTTGTTCAGATCTTAACCTTATCAAATATCACATTCAAATTAGTATTGATTTTATCTTCTCTCTATGGGTGCAGATTCACCTACATTTTTCTGCTTTGTTTCATATTACTAAGGATGGAAATTATTTTAGTTCAATTATTTCATCTGTGGTATTCAAATGAGCCCTAGCAGTGAGAAAGATACCATTACAAATGTGGGCTCCACAAGTATACCCTTTAATGTTTTCTCAGTATCTGACAGCACTGTTGCATATCCATATTTATTTGAAATGGCCAATTGACGCATGTAAAATGTCAGTCAAATTGATGTGAAAATTTAAGCATGTCATAAAACATTTATTTGTTGCACATTGACATTACATTTGCCTTTATTCGGATTTTTAAAATGAGTACTACAGCAGCTTTAGAGAAATGAGAACAGCAAATGCTGGAAATGATAAACAGGCCTGTAGCGTTCAAAACCTGAGAAAGAAATTAAAATTTCAGCGGTACCTCCTTATCTATGAGAGGCAATCAGATAGCTCAGAATCTTTGTGTGAAATTAGGAACAAGTATGTAAATATATTCATAGTAATATGCTCTGTTATTTAATAGAAGATGTATTTCACTTGAAATAAGAAGGACAAAATCGCGGATGGCGAGTTCACGTTTGTCATCAATTACGAGAGCAATGAAAACCTAAAAGACTGAAACATTAACTTTGCATTTACAAATGCTCACCGAGCTACACTCTATTGACAGCTTTGTGCCTTCTCTTTTAGATTTCCATAATGTATATTTTTCTTATCGACAAAGGAATTAATTTGTGGTGACAACGATCTGTGTTGGCAGCACATTATTCACAAATTATTCCAAAACATTTTCAAAAGAGTGACGTGCGTTATTGGGATATATGTGGGTTATTTTCTTAACACATTACTATAAAAGTCAGTACTGACTTCCCCCAGGTAATTTGTAGCTGTCAGAATTTTAACATGATTGGCGTATGAGAAAAGCCTGGATTGATTGGGATTATTCTTGCAGGAATTTAGAAGAAAGAGGGGGGATTTCCTGGTAGCGTATGCAATCCTGATGGGACAGGACAGGCTAGGCACGGGAAGAATGTTCCTGGTGGGACTGGACAGGCTAGGCATGGGAAGAATGTTCCTGATGTTGGGGAAGCCCAGATCAAGAGGTCACGGTCAAGGAATAAAGGGTAAGCCATTCAGGACTGAGAGGAGGAAGAATTTCCTCACTTAGAGAGTTGTGAACCTGTGGAATTCTCTCCCGCAGGAAGCTGTTGGGGCCAGTCCATGAGATAGATTCAAGACGGAGCTGGGCATGGTTCTTGTGGCTAAAGGGATCGAGGGGTTTGGCGAGAAAATGGGAATGGGATACTGAGATTGCATGATCAGCCATGGTCATATTGAATGGTGGGGCAGGCGCGAAGGGCTGAATGGCCTACTCCCGCACCTTTTTTCATTAAAATTTTGAAGATTTTGTTTACATTTCAAAACAATCTATTCAGAGAGCTTGAATCAAACTAGAAAATTAGAAAAGAGATTTGTGGCACTGCATCTAGGTTATTTTAAACCATTTGTAAATGTGAAACCTTTTCCAGCTGAAAATCCCTCAAATTGACAAAAAGTGCTGTTCCCAAACAGCAGCCCAGCATTGCCCTCTAGAGGAGTATTCCTGATACTGCAGACCAAGTAAAATACAGCAGATCCTGAAAATCTGAAACAAAAGCAAGACAGAGGGAGAGATGAGCGGGGTTAGGTTTTAATTAGGTGCAGAGCCTGGCAAAGGGGAGTGGGCGGTAAGAACAAAAGGAAAGACACAAAGTAGGAGAGATTAAATAACAAAAGGGAAAATGAACAAATAAAATCCGAGCCGAGAAAAGCTGAAAAATGATAAAAACAGAATCAGTACCTTAGAGCCGTAAGAAATAGCAACAGGATAAGACCATTCGGCCCCTCAAGCCTGCTCTGCTATTCAACAGGATCATGGCTGATCCAATATTCCTCTTGCCTTTTCCCTGGAACCTTGATTCCCTGATTGATCAACAATCTTTCGATCTTGGGGACTTTGTCCCCACAGCTTTCTCTGACAAGGAGTTCTGGAGACTCTTAACCCTCGGTCAGAAGATGTTCCTCCTCATCTCAGTTTTAAACCAGTGTCCCTTTATTCTGAGATTGTGCCCTCTGTCCTCGGAACCCCACCTGGCATTTGCCAAAAATAGTAGCAGTGTTTATAATCTGAAGTGATTGAACTCAGTGTTGAAAGTGGAAGACTGTAAAATGTTGAATTGAAAGCAATAATTTGCAAATTAGTGTGTTGATACAACTGGTGACTGTTCCCTTCTTCTTAGGATATGATTACTTATAAACCATCCTCTATTTTTATCAAAATTAATATGTACGTTCTTACTTAGTAAGTCTGGGATGAATCAATGAAATATCATTGACTGAATTTAAATAAGAAATTATATTCTTTACACTATTCTGTTGATCCTTAATGAACATTTTCAATACCAAGTGATACCAGTGTTAAAGGATGTGAATCCATTTCAGTCGGAATGTCTAACCTGGACATGTGGAAGTGGACCACCAAGAACCCAGTGGGAAAGGGTGTAGGAGTACAGCTAGCCGAGATGTTCAGGAGCTTAGTTTGAGGATGTCAGGAACTGGGTTAAAGAGGGTCAGCTGGAGGAGGTGAGTAACTCGGCCAGAAAAGGTCCGGGACACAGGACAAGCAGGTCAGGAATCTGGGGAATAAGGTTGGGAATCTAGGGGATGAGGTCAGGAATCTGACAAAGCAGGTCAGGAATCTGGAGAAACAGGTCAGGAATCTGAGGGGATAAGGTCAGGAATCTGGGAAATACAGTCAGGAATCTGGGAAAATAAGGTCAGGATTCTAGAAGATGAGGTCAGGAATCTGGGGAAATAGATCAGGAATCTGGGGTATAAGGTCAGGAATCTGTGGAATAAGGTCAAGAATCTAGTGGATAAGGTCAGGAATCTGGAGAAACAGGTCAGGAATCTGGGGGATAAGGTCAGGAATCTAGTGGATAAGGTCAGGAATCTGGTGAATAAAGTCAGGAATCTGGGGGATAAAGTCAGGAATTTGGGGAAACAGATCAGAAATCTGGGGGATAAAGTCAGGAATCTGGGGGATAAGGTCAGGAATCTGTGGAATAAGGTCAGGAATCTGGGGAAACAGGTCAGAAATCTCAGAATAAGGTCAGGAATCTAGTGGATAAGGTCAGGAATCTGGAGAAACAGGTCAGGAATCTGGGGGATAAGGTCAGGAATTTGGGGAAACAAATCAGAAATCTGGGGGATAAAGTCAGGAATCTAGGGGATATGTTCAGGAATCTGGGGAATAAGGTCAGGAATTTGGGGAAACAGATCAGGAATCTGGGGTTATGGTCAGGAATCTGTGGGAAACAGGTCAGAAATCTGGGGATAAAGTCAGCAATCTGGGGGATATGTTCAGGAATGTGGGGAATAAGGTCAGGAATCTAGGTGATAAGGTCAGGAATTTGCGGAAACAGATCAGGAAACTAGGGTATAAGATCAGGAATCTGGGAAACAGGTCAGGAACCTAAGGAAACAGGTCAACAATCTGGGGGATAAGGTCAGCAATCTGGGGAATAAGGTCAGGAATCTGGGGGTTTAAGGTCAAGAATCTGGGGAAACGGGTCAGGAACCTGAGGAAACAGGTCAGGAATCTGGGGGATGAGTCAGGAATCTGGGGAATATAGTCAGGAATCTGTGAAAGCAGGTCAAACATCTGTGGAATAAGGTCAGGAATCTGGGGAAACAGGTCAGGAATCTGGGGTATAAGATCAGGCTGGAGGGGAAAGGTCAGGTCCTGAGCTAAGGGAGAGGATCTGCACGTAGAGAGAGACCTCAACAGGAACCTGTTGAGAAAAGCAGTTCAGGCCCTTGGAGGATGGGGAGGAAAGTCCAACCTCAGGAACTTGGACAGTAAAAGGTCAGGAACTAGATGGGAAAAGGTCAGAACTTGGGAAGGGGGGAAGGTCAGAGGTTGAGGTTGGGGGTAAGGCCAAGGAGTTGGTCGGAGTGTGAGGAGTGGAGAGAAACGCTTGACTCTCTCTTTCTATTTGTAACGACGTAGAATGCACTTTGCTGCACGTCCTCTATCACCATCTGACCCTGTCAAGTGGCAAGCTCATATGATTGATTTTAAAAAATAACCTTTTGAACTGCAATTAAGGAGACAAAATTAGCTGCATCTTTCTTTTCTGCAGTAGCAATTAGATCCTCAAAAATCAGTAACTTCGTCATAGATAATCTAATTTCTGTCAAGCCAAGGAATTCTAATTTATTTAGAAATTATTTAATTAAGTTTTCTAAAAATAATCTTCTTAAGACACTGAATTGGACCATGACAGATAGGCTTTGTTCCTTCTCAGTAGGTGATTGTGAGTCCCGTGGTGCTTGATTCACTGTGAGACATCTCCTGCTGCAGATCAGGAGTCCTGCTCTGGCAATGACAGCCCTGGCTACATCTTCTGGAAACGGTGGGCTGGCCATTTCTGAGCTTGGGACTGTGTCGCATGGTCAACACTGTGCACTGAGTTATGGTTTATTTTAGTAAATATCTTCATTAACTAATTTAATTTCTGTATTCTATTTAGTTTGAAGCATTAAACCAGAATTAAAATACCTTGGTGATAGCTTGGTTAATGGAGAGCAGCTCTGTGGCTGGGAATATCCTTGCTCACACAGGAACAGCTCTTGGAATAATTGCTTGTTGGGAGTTTGGGGCGGGGGCATGTGGAGAGAGTGGAAGCATTAAGTATAAACCTTCCCGTTTATCATTGGGGAGGCGAGATGTTCCAACTGGAAGATGTAATTGCATTATTGATCGATACTCAATGTGTGCTGTTATAGCCGACCAGACATCTGAGGATAGGATTTGGGAGGTCAGGTGGCTGCTGTAAGGACATTGGTTAGACCACTTTTGGAATACCGAATGCAGTCTGGTCTCCCTGCTATAGGGAGGATGTTGTGAAACTTGAAAGGGTTCAGAATTGATTTACAAGGATGTTGCTAGAGTTGGAAGATTTGAGCTGTAGTGAGAGGCTGGGGCTGTTTTCCCTGGAGTGTCGGAGGCTGAGGGGTGACCTTACAAAGAACATAGAACATAGAAAAGTACAGCACAGAACAGGCCCATAGGCCCACGATGTTGAGCTGAGATTTAATCCTAATGTAAAATATAGTAATTTAACCTACGTACCCCTCAACTCACTGCTATCCATGTACATGTCCAGCAGTCGCTTAAATGTCCCTAATGACTCTGCTTCCACCACCACAGCTGGCAACGCATTCCATGCATTCACAGCTCTCTGTGTAAAGAACCATATCTGACATCTCCTTTATACCTTCCTCCTAATATCTTCAAATTGCAACTCCTCGTACCAGTCAATCCTGCCCTGGGGAAAAGTCTCTGGCTATTGACTCTATCCATTCCTCTCATTACCTTGTCCACCTCGATCAGGTCTCCTCTCTTCCTCCTTCTCTCCAGAGAGAAAAGTCTGAGCTTATTCAACCTCTCTTTGTAAGACAAGCCCTCCAGTCCAGGCAGCATCCTGGTAAACCTTCTTTGCACCCTCTCCAAAGCCTCTGTATCTTTCCTATAGTAGGGCAACCAGAACTGGACACAATATTCCAAATGTGGTCTCACCAGGGACTTGTAGAGCTGCAGCAAAACCTCACAGCTCTTAAACTCAATCGCCCCTGTTAATGAAAGCCAAAACACCATATGCTTTTCTTAACAACCCTATCCACTTGGGTGGCAACTTTGAGGGATCTATGTACTTGCACACCCAGATCCTTCTGTTCCTCCACACTGTCAAGAATCCGGTCTTTAATCCTATATTCAGCATTTGAGTTTGACCTTTCAAAATGCATCACTTTGCATTTATCCAGGTTGAACTCCATCTGCTATTTCTCAGCCCAGCTTTGCATCCTGTCTATGTCACGCTGCAGCCTGTAGTAGCCCTCTATACTATCAACGACACCTCCAACCTTTGTGTCATCTGTAAATTTACTAACCCACCCCTCAACCTCCTCATCCAAGTCATTTATAAAAACTACGATGAGCAGAGGCCCAAGAACAGAGCCCTGTGGGACCCCATTCAACACTGACCTCCAGGCAAAATACTTTCCATCCACAACCACTCTCTGCCTTCTGTCAGCCAACCAATTCTGAATCCAGATAGCCAAATCTCCCTGTATCCCATAATTCCTGACTTTATGAATGAGCCAATCATGGGGAACCCTATCAAATGCCTTGCTGAAGTCCATACACACCACATCCACTGCTCAACCTTCGTTGACCTGTCTTGACACCTCTTCAAAGAACTACACCTCCTCAAAGAATAGAAATGTATAAAATCATGAGGGGCATGGTTAGGGTAAATAGACAAGGTTGTTTCCCCCGGGATTGGGGAATCCAAATCTTGAGGGCATGGGTTTAGAGTGAGAGGGGAAAGATCTAAAAGAGACTGAAACATGGTACACATTTGGAATGAGTTGCCAGAGGAAGTGGTGGAAGTTGGTACAATTGCAACAAAAGACATCTGGATGAGTACATGAGCAGGAAGGGTTGAGAGGGATTTGGACCAAATGCTGGCAAATGGAACTAGATTACTTTAGGATATCTGGTTGGCATGGACAAGTTAGACCGAAAAGTCTGTTTCCATGCTGTATATCTCTATGACTCTATGACTCTATCATGCAAGATGATAAACCAATTGCACTTGGATCCAAAAATCGATTGCAAGTGCAGAGGTTATGGTACAGGAATACAACACCCTGGTTCGATCATATTTGGGATGAGCAGATCTGGGCATAAGGACAGATTGGCTTTGGAGGGAGTAGAATGTAGGTTTACAAGAATGATATCTGGACTTCAAGGGTTAGGGTTATGAGGAGAGAACTTACAAATTAGCCCTGTTTTCCTTAAAATTTAAAAGGTTAAGGGTCGAAGTCTTCAAGATATTAACAGTAAAAGAGAGGGTAGATGAAGATAAACTGTTTCCACTGATTGGGGAATCAAGAACTAGGGGCATGGCCTGAAAATTAGAGCCAGACCCTTCAGGAGAAACATTAGGGAACACTTTGCCACACAAAGGTTAGTAGATATTTGGAACTCTCTTCCTCAAACAGCAGTTGATTGTCAATCAGTTATTAGTTATAAATCTGAGATAGATAATTTTTTTAAGCAAAGGTATTAAGAGATATGGGCTAAAGACAGGTGTATGGAGTTAGGCCACAGATCGGCCATGACCTCATTGAAAGGTGGAACAGGCTTGAGGGGCTGAATGGTCTCCTCCTGTTCCTATAGTGCCGTTCAATTATACCACTTTAAAAATGAAACACTTGTTCTGAAGTTCAGAACCACAAGAATCCATATATACATGTTTAGTCAGACATTCACTGGGGAAAATGATCATAAATCATTGGAGTTGATTTGGCAGAGATTAGCGACAAGTGCACCACTGAGACTACTACAACAACATCCAGGACCTAAACCCTGCTCTGAACCTGATACCAAAATAGTTCCTTTGGAGAGAATGAGCAGACCACCAAATCAGAAAAAGGACGCAGAGGATCCACGAGATTTGGACATGGACAGCGTTGACTTTGAGGCAGCAGAAGTGTCTTTTATGAATTTCTGTTCAACTCAATGTGACCACCTTCAGGTAGGCGCAACTACTGACCAGTAACTTCAGGCACAATTAAAGGTATCACCAAGGGACATCCCAGCCTGATACAAGAAGTCCCAGACTCCTCCCTCTCACACTGTGTCCCAAATACCTCCCTGTCACATTATATCCCAAACACCTCCCTGTCACAGTGTCCCAAACACTTCCCTGTCTCACTGTGTCCCAAACACCTCGCTGTTACACTGTGTCCCAAACACTTCCCTGTCACATTATATCCCAAACACCTCCCTCTCACACTGTGTCCCAAATACCTCCCTGTCACATTATATCCCAAACACCTCCCTGTCACACTGTGTCCCAAACACCTCCCTCTCACACTGTGTCCCAAACACCTCCCTGTCACATTATATCCCAAACACCTCCCTGTCTCACTGTGTCCCAAACACCTCCCTGTCACATTATATCCCAAACACCTCGCTCTCACACTGTGTCCCAAACACCTCCCTATCACACTGTGTCCCAAACACCTCCCTGTCACATTATATCCCAAACACCTCCCTGTCACACTGTGTCCCAGTCTCCTCCATGTCACATTATATCCCAAACACCTCCCTCTCACACTGTGTCCCAAACACCTCCCTGTCACACTGTGTCCCAAACACCTCCCTATCACATTATATCCCAAACACCTCCCTATCACACTGTGTCCCAAACACCTCCCTGTCACACTGTGTCCCAAACACTTCCCTGTCACATTATATCCCAAACACCTCCCTGTTACACTGTGTCCCAGTCTCCTCCATGTCACATTATATCCCAAACACCTCCCTCTCACACTGTGTCCCAAACACCTCCCTGTCACATTACATCCCAAACACCTCCCTGTCTCACTGTGTCCCAAATACCTCCCTGTCACATTATATCCCAAACACCTCGCTCTCACACTGTGTCCGAAACACCTCCCTATCACACTGTGTCCCAAACACCTCCCTGTTACACTGTGTCCCAGACTCCTCCCTATCACATTACATCCCAAACACCTCCCTCTCACACTGTGTCCCAAACACCTCCCTATCACATTATATCCCAAACACCTCCCTCTCACACTGTGTCCCAAACACCTCCCTATCACATTATATCCCAAACACCTCCCTGTCACACTGTGTCCCAATCTCCTCCATGTCACATTATATCCCAAACACCTCCCTCTCACACTGTGTCCCAAACACCTCCCTATCACATTATATCCCAAACACCTCCCTGTCACACTGTGTCCCAATCTCCTCCATGTCACATTATATCCCAAACACCTCCCTCTCACACTGTGTCCCAGTCTCCTCCATGTCACATTATATCCCAAACACCTCCCTGTCACACTGTGTCCCAGACTCCTCCCTATCACATTATATCCCAAACACCTCCCTCTCACACTGTGTCCCAAACACCTCCCTGTCACATTACATCCCAAACACCTCCCTGTCTCACTGTGTCCCAAATACCTCCCTGTCACATTATATCCCAAACACCTCGCTCTCACACTGTGTCCGAAACACCTCCCTATCACACTGTGTCCCAAACACCTCCCTGTTACACTGTGTCCCAGACTCCTCCCTATCACATTACATCCCAAACACCTCCCTGTCACACTGTGTCCCAAACACCTCTCTGTCACACTGTGTCCCAAACACTTCCCTGTCACATTATATCCCAAATACCTCCCTGTCACACTGTGTCCGAAACACCTCCCTATCACACTGTGTCCCAAACACTTCCCTGTCACATTATATCCCAAATACCTCCCTGTCTCACTGTGTCCCAGACTCCTCCCTGTCACATTATATCGCAAATACCTCCCCATCACACTGTGTCCCAGACTCCTCCCTGTCATATTATATCCCAAACACTTCCCTGTTACACTGTGTCCCAGACTCCTCCCTATCACATTATATCCCAAACACCTCCCTGTCACACTGTGTCCCAGACTCCTCCCTGTCACATTATATCCCAAATACCTCCATGTCACACTATGTCCCAGACTCCTCCCTGTCACATTATATCCCAAACACTTCCCTGTCACACTGTGTCCCAGTCTCCTCCATGTCACATTATATCCCAAACACCTCCCTCTCACACTGTGTCCCAAACACCTCCCTATCACATTATATCCCAAACAACTCCCTATCACACTGTGTCCCAAACACCTCCCTGTCACACTGTGTCCCAAACACCTCCCTATCACACTGTGTCCCAAACACCTCCCTGTCACACTGTGTCCCAAACACCTCCCTGTTACACTGTGTTCCAGACCCCTCCCTGTCACATTATATCCCAGTCTCCTCCATGTCACATTATAACCCAAACACCTCCCTCTCACACTGTGTCCCAAACACCTCCCTGTCACATTATATCCCAAACACCTCCCTGTCACACTGTGTCCCAGACTCCTCCCTGTCACATTATATCCCAAACACCACCCTCTCACACTGTGTCCCAAACATCTCCTTGTTACATTATATCCCAGACACCTCCCTGTCACATTATATCCCAGACCCCTCCCTGTCACATTATATCTCAAACACCTCCCTCTCACACTGTGTCCCAAACACCACCCTGTCACATTATATCCCAAACACCTCCCTGTCACACTGTGTCCCAAACACCGTCCTATCACACTGTGTCCCAAACACCTCCCTGTCACATTATATCCCAGACCCCTCCCTGTCACATTATATCCCAAACACCTCCCTGTTACACTGTGTCCCAAACACCTCCCTATCACACTGTGTCCTAGACTCCTCCCTGTCACATTATATCTCAAACACCTCCCTCTCACACTGTGTCCCAAACACCTCCCTGTCACATTATACCCCAAACACCTCCCTCTCACACTGTGTCCCAAACACCTCCCTGTCACATTATACCCCAAACACCTCCCTCTCACACTGTGTCCCAAACACCTCCCTGTCACATTATACCCCAAACACCTCCCTCTCACACTGTGTCCCAAACACCTCCCTGTCACATTATACCCCAAACACCTCCCTCTCACACTGTATCCCAAACACCTCCCTGTCACATTACATCCCAAACACCTCCCTGTCACATTATATCCCAAACACCTCCCTGTCATATTATATCCCAGACTCCTCCCTATCACACTGTGTCCCAGCCTCCTTCCTATCACATGATGTCCCAGCCTCCTCCCTATCACACTGTGTCCCAAACACCTCCCTATCACACTGTGTCCCAGCGTCCTTCCTATCACACTGTGTCCCAAACACCTCCCTGTCACACTGTGTCCCAAACACCTCCCTATCACACTGTGTCCCAGCCTCCTTCCTATCACACTGTGTCCCAAACACCTCCCTATCACACTGTGTCCCAAACACCTTCCTATCACACTGTGTCCCAGGCTCCTCCCTGTCACATTATATCCCAAACACCTCCCTGTCATATTATATCCCAGACTCCTCCCTATCACACTGTGTCCCAGCCTCCTCCCTATCACACTGTGTCCCAGCCTCCTTCCTATCACACTGTGTCCCAGCCTCCTCCCTATCACACTGTGTCCCAGCCTCCTTCCTATCACACAGTGTCCCAGCCTCCTCCCTATCACACTGTGTCCCAAACACCTCCCTATCACACTGTGTCCCAGCCTCCTCCCTATCACACTGTGTCCCAAACACCTCCCTATTACACTGTGTCCCAGCCTCCTTCCTATCACACGATGTCCCAGCCTCCTCCCTATCACACTGTGTTCCAGCCTCCTTCCTATCACACTGTGTCCCAGGCTCCTCCCTGTCACATTATATCCCAAACACCTCCCTGTCATATTATATCCCAGATTCCTCCCTATCACACTGTGTCCCAGCCTCCTTCCTATCACACGATGTCCCAGCCTCCTCCCTATCACACTGTGTCCCAGCCTCCTCCCTATCACACTGTGTCCCAGCCTCCTTCCTATCACACTGTGTGCCAGGCTCCTCCCTGTCACATTCTGTGCTAAAGAAAACTGACAAGAGTGTGTTTGTCGATAATGCCCCTCACCTCGGTGTGTCTTACTGCAGTTTTTGTATAAATGCCCACATGTTTATGCAGGTCTCTGGAACACTCCCCAGTTGCTGCTGCACAAACCTTTTGTTTACTTCTGCTGACCATGTGTCTGCCCAAATGCCTCTTAAACATTGCCAACTACCTCTACTACTGCTTCCACCGCCTTGCCTCGCAGCACGTTCCAGGTTTTGCCAACCTCTGTGTAAATAAATTGCCTTCAACATCTCCTCTTAACTTTCCGCTCTGAAGCCAATGACCCCCTAGTATTTGACATTTCCATCCTGGGAAAAATGTTCCGAATATCAGCATTATCAATGCCTTTCAAAATATTATATAATGCTATCAGATTGTCCCTCAGTCTCTGGCACTGTAGTAAAAACAGTCCAATTTGTCTACCTCCTTATTTGTTCTACAATAGTTAAATCTTCAAATCTTAACTCCCTCCTCCACAGAGTCATAGAGTTAGATGGATGTACAACACTGAAACAGACCCTTCGGTCCAACCCGTGCATGCTGACCAGATATCCTAAACTAATCTAGTCCCATTTGCCAGCACCCAGCCCATATCCCCCCAAACCCTTCTTATTCATATATCCATCCGGGTTGTAATTAAATGTTGTAATTGTACCAGCCTCCACCCCTTCCCCTGCCAGCTCATTCCTTACACGTACCACCCTCTGTGTGAAAAAGTTGCCCCTTAGGTCTCTTGTATATCTTTCCCCTCTCACCCTAAACCTATGCCCTCTAGTTCTGGACTCCCCGACCCCAGGGAAAAGACTTCGCCTATTTACCCTATCCATGCCCCTCATGATTTTATAAACCTCTATAAGATCACCCCTCAGCCTCCGATGCTCCAGGGAAAACAGCCCCAGCCTGTTCAGCTTCTCCTTTTAGCTCAAATCCTCCAACCCTGGCAACATCCTTGTAAATCTTTTCTGAAACCTTTCAAGTTTCACAACATCCTTCCTGTAGCAGGAATCCAGAATTGCACACAATATTCCAACAGTGGCCTAACCAATGTCCTGTACAGCCACAACATGACCTCCCAACTCCTGTACTCAATACTCTGACCAATAAAGGAAAGCATACCAAATGCCTTTTTCACTATCCTGTCTACCTGCGACTCTACTTTCAGCAACTCTACAATGCTTTTTTTTAGATTAGACTTACAGTGTGGAAACAGGCCCTTCGGCCCAACAAGTCCACACCGACCCGCCGAAGCGCAACCCACCCATACCCCTACATTTACCCCTTACCTAACACTACGGGCAATTTAGCATGGCCAATTCACCTGACCCGCACATCTTTGGACAGTGGGAGGAAACCGGAGCACCCGGAGGAAACCCACGCAGACACGGGGAGAACGTGCAAACTCCACACAGTCAGTCGCCTGAGTCGGGAATTGAACCCGGGTCTCAGGCGCTGTGAGGCAGCAGTGCTAACCACTTTGCCACCGTGCCGCCCACAAATGTTCAGATACATCATGTATAGCCTTTCAAATCATGCAAAGGTATTTGGTCATCATCTTCCTCACATTCTCTTTTGCAAATGTTGATAAGTATGAAATGTATAGTCTCAAGGCTATAAGGCTGGACTATGGGGTGATTCAGTAATACATCAGGATTCACTTACTTGGTTTTGATTTTTCCATTAATGCTTTTGGTTGTGGTTCAAGCTCTTCTGTCTGATGTACATTTTCCCTCTGCACTGAAATAGCAGCCAAGGTTGTTCCAGTGGTGATCTGTAGCTTCCTTAACCCAACTGCAAACTGACTTGCTGTCCTTATGAACCACTAATCCAGCCAACTCACCCAGCAAGTACTCACCGCCCAGCCTGCACTGTTTGTGTTGGGATGTTGCTTCTGGAGTTTTTTGCATTGCTTTGAAACTTGTCTGAAGTTTTTTCATCTAGTTTTCTTGTTCGCAGCACTGCCATTGCTTTACTTTAAGCGAGTATTACATCTGATCACCATTGTGAATTCATGTATTGTTTTCCCTCACAGAATTACTGTGCTCATTCTGGATGGGTGGATAGTTTCAATTCAATTCTCCTAAAAAATCTCAGACAAGTTTACTTAACAGCAAAGTGATAGGTTGCTTTATAATTGTAGGTTATGTACACATTAAAGTTCAGAACAGTCCTGTATGGTGGCTGCTGATTACATGGCATTAACCTGGTCCTTGGTCATTAGCCTGGTCCTTGCTCATTAGCCTGGACCTTGCCCATTAGCATGTCCAGCTTTTAAAGCAGTCATGGAACACGCATTGTCTGTAAATTACACTGTCACAAGCTTCTTTGATGACCTCTTCCAAACTCAAAATGACTGTTGTCTGGACGAAGTCTGAGGTTCGGGTGGATGTAATTTGCGTAAAGTACTCTCCAAGTCATTTGTCATTCGGACTTGAAAATATCTTGCTTTTCCTCCGTGGATGTTGGCTACAAATTCAGGAAATCTCTAGCCAACAGCACAGCTCTACATTAAAGCATACACATACCACCCTTTGCATGAAAATATTGCCTCTTGGATCCATTTTCAGTCTTTACCCTCTCACCCTAAACCTATGCCCTCTAGTTCTGGACTCCCCGAGCCCAGGGAAAAGACCTTGTCCATTTACCCTATCCATACCCCTCATGATTTTATAAACCTCTATAAGGTCACCTCTCAGCCTCCCACGCTCTAAGGAAAATAGCCCCAGCCTGTTCATCCTCCCCCTATCACTCAAACCCTCCAACCCTGGTAACATCCTCATAAATCCTTTCTGAACACTTTCATGTCTAACAATACCTAGCAGCAAACTTGTGTTTTAAGATTCCATTATCAAAGTGGAACAAGTCTCTTCACAGTTTCACTCCTGCATGTAGCTTTCACAAAGTATTTCACAATTTTTCTTGTCAACAAATATTAATTACTTTTTGGCAGTGGCTGAAATAGACAGAGATGTTTAGCCAGTCTAACAGTGTGGAAATGTCAGCAAAGTGTGGAATGTAAATGACTACGTAGGAATTTTAAAAATATTAAATTACCACTGCTAGTCTTATTTTAGTAGACTTGTGATTAAGTCTTTTTTTATCACTGCAAATCAGTACATTGTAATCATATTCCAAATGACAAAATGCTGCAATAGTCTAAGTATGTCCCAAAGCACTGAACAAACAACAAAGTACTTCTGAAGTGTAGGCATAGCCGTAATGTAGGAAAATGTGGCAGCCAATTTGTGCTCAGCATGCCCACACAAACAGTATTAAGATAGATTAAAGTGTCATCTTTTCTCATATATTGTATTCAGGACTGTATACAGCCTATTCAGCCTCTCTCTATAGCTCAAATCCTCCAACCCTGGCAACATCCTTGTAAATCTTTTCTGAACCCTTTCAAGTTTCACAACATCTTTACGATAGGAAGGAGACCAGAATTGCACACAATATTCCAACAGTGGCCTAACCAATGTCCTGTACAGCCGCAACATGACCTCCCAACTCCTGTACTCAATACTCTGACCAATAAGGGAAAGCATATCAAATGCCTTCTTCACTATCCTATCTATCTACGATTCTACTTTCAAGGAGCTATGAACCTGCACTCCAACGTCTCTTTGTTCAGTAACACTCACTGGGACCTTACTATTAAGTGTACAAGTCCTGCTAAGATTTGCTTTCCCAAAATGCAGGACCTCACATTTATCTAAAAAAAACTCCATCTGCCACTCCTCAGCCCATTGGCCCATCTGATCAAGATCCTGTTGTAATCCGAGGTAACCTTCTTCGCTGTCCAGTACACCTTCAATTTTGGTGTCATTTGCAAACTTACTAACTGTACCTCTTATGCTCACATCCAAATCATTTATATAAATGATGAAAAGTGGCGGACCCAGCACCGATCCTCATGGCACTCCACTGGTCACAGGCCTCCAGTCTGAATAACAACCCTCCATCGCCACCCTCTGTCTTCTACCATTCAACCACTTCTGTATCCAAATGGTTAGTTCTCCCTGTATTCCATGTGATCTAACCTTGCTAACCAGTCTCCCATGGGGAACCTTGTCCAAATAGGTCACGTCTACCACTCTACCCTCATCAACATTCTTTGTTACTTCTTCAAAAAACTCAATCAAGTTTATGGGATATGATTTCTCATGCACAAAGCCATTGCCCAATAGGTTCCCACTAATGATGTCTCATTGTCATGTACAAGTAACCCTCAATGATTAACCTTTAATAGTCTGGTTTGAAGATATTGTTTTTAAGGCCACCACTACAGTTATGTGTTTGGTTGTCAGCATCTAGACCTTTGATGATCTCCAGGAGAGCCCACTCTATGGGAGAGCCTGTTTGTGAACAATGTGGGGACTGTGAAGATTGTGTTTACATCAATAGAGTTGAATTCTGCACACGAATGCACATTTTAATGTAACCTGCTATCTCAAATATTTCTGATCCATTACCAATCTCTCTTATTACCTGTCCATTGCGTTATGACTAAAGGTTTAAATAAATCTTTGCTTAATCCTTTTCAACTTTCTACCCACCAGCATTATTCATATCGCACTTTCTACCCAGGGGGTTAAACGTAGAGGATACAAAACAAACGAAGATTAATAAATTTGTAGAAAACACAAATCCTCAACAAAATTAATAAGAATTACTGCAAGTTGATTAATTGGAAAATATGTCAGATTCTATAACATTTACTTAAACGATTTAGTTAATTGTTAATTTAATTGTGTTTTCCTGTGAGCTGTAAGGAGAGGCTGAACAGGCTGGGACTGTTTTCCCTAGAGCATTGGAGGCTGAGGGGTGACCTTATAGAGGTTTACAGAATTATGAAGGACATGGATAGGGTAAATAAGCAAAGTCTTTTCCCTGGGCTGGGGGAGTCCAGAACTAGAGGGCATAGGTTTAGGGTGAGAGGGGAAAGATATAAAAGAGACCTACAGGGCAATCTTTTCACACAGGGTGGTACGTGTATGGAAAGAGGTGCAAGACGATGTGGTGGAGGCTGGTACAATTACAACATTTAAAAAGTATCTGTATGGATATATGAATTCGAAGGGTTTGGAGGGATATGGGCTGGGTGCTGGCTGGTGGGACTAGATTGAGTTGGGATATCTGGTCAGCATGGATGGGTTGGACCGAAGGGTCTGTTTCCGTGCTGTACATCTCTATGACTCTATGATAATAATTTGAAATTCACAGCCACAGTCAGTGTCTCTTTTAATTTGTTCACTAGTTTTTCACAATTTTACACTGATGTGCAGGCCCTTGCTTCATTAGGGGTTGATGTGCTATCCATTGTCCTCTCAGAGGTCAGTCTAAAGCACAATAAGAAAGAAAAACAGGACTGTTGCTTCCAACTGGAGAGAAACTAACTGCCTGGAATCTGGCTGTCAATTGGTCTAGGTACCCATCAACAATTCTTTCAATCATTGCAACTAAACTCTTTATTTGTCTGGGATTCTCTATGCACAGCGTGACAAACTCACACCCCCTAAAGGTTGAGGATCGTGGTCACTTTTATTTTCATCATGAGGTTTCTGTTGAGTGGTTCAAAACTTAAAATCATTTTGCCAAAAATCATTCAATGGCATTTTTGTGAAGCACAAATTGTACTCAAATAGTTCCACAAACACCTCCTGGAACACCAGTCCATGTCAGTGCACTGTCTGAGAAGGACAGCTACAAATAGGGGCGAGGTATGTTCACCTTTACTGCTTCCTCCTTTGGCCTTGCAATCAAATTTCCTCCTGCATTTTCTACTTCATCCTTTAACATTGTTAAGCACAGGGATCGTACAATAAAATGAGTTATCTTCCTTTATTTAATTTGTTATTAATTTAATAAATAGTGTAATCTTGTTTGGTCTGCAGTGTTTTTTAATCGGCCTGCTCAGACATGTTATGACACTGCTCAGTAAGGAAAGGCGATGACAGCTTTTAATTATCCATTAGCTGTCAAAATAGATTCAGTTGGGAGCTGGGAATTCACTTGACTGCAGCATTGTCTGTTGGGGCTCCTCTGCCACAGTGGCAGTGTCTGAGGCAGGAGGCCAGGGTTCAAGTCTCACCTCCTCCAGAAGTGTGTCATTACATCTTTGAACAGGTTGGTTAGGGAAATATTGAAACATTAATTGTTGGGAATAGAAGTGTAGATTTGTAATGATTGTCTCTATAAATAAAAGCCCGCAAATCTGGAAAGGTTAGGCTCTATGCTGATCAAAACACTCGCAGTGGCTTTGATATTTTCTTGATCAACCTCTCCCCTATTTCTTCAGGTGAGATGGATTCCTGCTTGGCTGAAATTCTGAACACAATCAATAAGCAACATACCGAGGAAGCACAATACCAGGACGTCCACATCTAAGAATTGGGGCGTTGCTAATGTTAAGAACTGAGAATCATTCATCAGCACATTTTAATGGGAAAATGTCACATAATTAATACATGTACAGGTGATATAGTCTGACATAAAGCTCATTCACATGGAATATTCCAGATTCTATTAGTCAGCTAATGTACAGATTGCCCGTTTCCTCAGGTGATATTTTTAAACTTAATGTTTGCAAAAAAAAGTCAGCATGAGTAAAACGTTTTATAAAAAATATCATTTATTGGTGAGTAGGATTTGGTAGGTTTATATGAAAATAGTTTGTCAGTTCAAATACTTTACAAAGGAAGTGTCTATTAATGCACAGCACATCTGTGCAATTGTTTTTACCCAGTGTGATTTCACAGTCTCAATTTCCTAAGTCTTCATGCCCTGTAGATGTCAGCATCTACTCGTGACAATTTCCTGGGAATTACATAAAGGTTCTCTAAATAATTATGATCAACTATTCGTTCAGATGGAACATACTGGGAGTACGCAGGACAATGTTAAGAACGATTGATCAGAGTCAATTAAACACCAGATACAAAGGGTCCAAGATTTACTCATGTCCTACTTACAAGTGGCTGTACATACGAACCCAATCCTATACAGGGGTGTAATTGGAAAGCTTATGAACAGAATGGAATACTGTCAAGTGTACTCCATTGTAGAACTATAGTGAAAGGCCTTTACAATGTCTGCCTCTTATGGCACCATCTTAGGTACACGTACCTGGATACATATCTTGGATACAAAAGGGAAGTAAAAAGTAGTTGGATTACTTTACAGAGTTTAAAAAATAAGTTAAAAATAAGACATCATTAATGGATTGACTTTAAAGTCAGGTGAAAATATTCCAAAGAAACATGACATTACAGCACTTTCTAATCGTCTGCAACCGACTCGAGACCAGCAGCCATCCCCGCTCAGCTCCAAGCCCCACACTGCTCCATACCGACTCTCAGCTTTACCAAGGCAAGTTCCAGCACTGTCCCCACTTGGGACTCGCTGCCTACACGCTGCTTCCAGACTCGCAGCATTGCCCTGCACTGTGTTTAACTTGTGAACCGACATGAGAACAGAACCCAATCTTCACCCAGAGACTGCCTGTGGATGTCAGTGATTGCTGTAATTCACACAATAATCACTGACTATTGATTAAACCCTTACAGCATTAATTCGGGGAGCTGAGTGAAAGGACTGAACATCACTGCAATGTGAGCACTGCCTCTGAAGATTGTTCGGGGACAGTGGATAAAAAAATACAATAATCTGCTTTGGTCATGATGCTAGAATGATGAAAGATCTTTTAATCGTCTGACACTCATCAAAGAGCTGCTACACAGAGGATTTGCCTTTCATTTTCCTATTTGATTCTATGTCTTTAGAAGGAATGGTGTTTGTCACTTCCTGAGAATAAAAAACAAGTTTGTGATTCATTGAATAATTCCAGTTCTTACTTCAGTTAAAGAAGTTTGGGATTTAGAAGACAGATGTAGATTCCTGTATTTTCTTGGTTCTACTGGATAATGTACAACTCATAAACCTGTGGAGATTGTCTTTTAATTAACCTATTTGATATGTTCTGCTCCCCTTTAAGTTCCCCAAAGCGTACATTATTTTTTCTGATGAAGGGCTTTTGCCGTAACATTGATTTCCTGCCCCTCAGATGCTGCCCGACCTGCTGTGCTTTTCCAGCCCCACTCTAATCTCCAGCCCTCACTTTCACCTACATTATTTTTCAGCTGAGCTGGCTGCTAGCTGTCTGGATTAGAGGCAGTCACTATTGTTATCAGCTTCTGTGTAAATTTCTCAGTCAACTGCTTACATCAAATCATTACCTACGCAAATAATGGACAAAATCAGAAATCACTGGGAAAACTCGATAGGTCTGGCAGTATCTGTGGAGAGAAAGCAGTGGGTCCAATGACCCTTCTTCAGAACTGATTTACTTCATCAACATAGAACTTGGAGGGCAACATCTTGTTTATTCATTCTAGTAGGAGTATAATTTACTAGCAGGGGATTTCCATTTCACATGAA
Organism: Hemiscyllium ocellatum; assembly: GCF_020745735.1. Taxonomy (NCBI): domain Eukaryota; kingdom Metazoa; phylum Chordata; class Chondrichthyes; order Orectolobiformes; family Hemiscylliidae; genus Hemiscyllium; species Hemiscyllium ocellatum. The sequence continues at coordinate 3,739,345 of NC_083404.1, read as the reverse complement.
AGAATTAAATATTACAGCAAGGAAAGTGGCCCTTCGGACTATTGTACCCATGCTGCCCATCAGACACATAACTAATCTCGTCCTATTTCCCATCCCTTGGCCTATCACAGTAAATGTTTTCTCATCAACCTGTACAGAGACGTTATGATGTGACTATAGAGCAGGTGGGAGTTGAGCTGCTGCCTCCTGGCCTAGAAGTGAGGGGGGGGGGGGCTGGTGGACATTATCTTTGCCCCACCAGAAGCCCACTTTTTAACCAGGTGCTAACACAGAGTCTGCAGTATTATCGCAATCATTTGTCATTGTAGATAATTTCTATCAACCTGCTCAGAAACATTATAGTGTCTTTGGAGCAAGTGGGACTTGAACCTGGACCTTCAGGCTCAGGAGAGCGTAGGCTTGAGCAGCAAATGTGGGACAATGCACCTCACTGCACTGATGGAAAAAAAGCAGCAGATTAAATCAGATTTTACTGGGTTACATTTAATTCTCATTTACAGATAAATGCATTTGTGCTCCAAATCTCAGGCTCCCTAAGTTTTACAAATATTTCATCATAGATTTCTTTATATTTCAAAATATACTCTATTTACAAAAAGTATTTTATATATGTACATAGTCATGACCACAGTTGGGTTCTGTACAGTAACATATGAAGGAAATAGACCAATATTGAAGTTCGACTCTATCTAGCAAACCAGAGACATCTCTGACACATACATGATTATATGTTATCATGGATGCTAAAGTCTTCATTTAGACCCACTTTCCTGTGTTTCTAACATGTGATGCAAGGGGACTGCAGCTGCAGAAAGGATGAACTAATTCATGTTTGCTCATTTATTTGTATATTCAGCCAGCTTCTACCTGCAAAACTAAGTCAAAAATCAGAAAGGTTACTCAATGTATCACAATAAGTCCCTGTCTGCATTTCTCAGGAAATGTTCATACGGAATTGTCTTTATATGGTGAAACAGGCAATGTGTGTTTAAGACCATAAAACATAGGAGTGGAAATAAGGCCATTCAGCCCATCGAGTCCACTCCGCCATTCAATCATGGCTGATGGGCATTTCAACTCCACTTACCCGCATTCTCCCCGTAGCCCTTAATTCCTCGAGACATTAAGAATCTGCCTTGAAGACATTTAGCGTCCTGGCCTCCACTGCACTCTGCTGCAATGAATTCCACAGGCCCACCACTCTCTGGCTGAAGAAATGTCTCCGCATTTCTGTTCTGAATTTACCCCCTCTAATTCTAAGGCTGTGTCCACGGGTCCTAGTCTCCTCACCTAACGGAAACAATTTCCTAGCATCCACCCTTTCCAAGCCATGTATTATCTTGTAAGTTTCTATTAAGTCTCCCCTTAATCTTCTAAACTCCAATGAATACAATCCCAGGATCCACAGCCGTTCCTCGTATGTTAGACCTACCATTCCAGGGATCATCCATGTTTATTTAATTGATTATTAGATCAAACAAATCAGGACTGCTTCATAGCCTGAATTAGCTGCTCATGTCATTAATGTTCATTATAACACTAGCCTTTGCAGAATTTTGAAAAGTTTAATGCGTAACACTTAATTTAAAATGCCCACATCACGATGTGAAAGTCAATATTGTAATTCGAAACAGGAGACACCTTTCTCCACATTCATACTCATCTTGGTTTCTTCAAATTTAGACTTAAATGCATTAATGCTTAAATAACCCACCCTTTGGGAAACAATGTTGAGTTTCAGGTGCACTTGATTGGAAAACATTGCAAATGAAAATGCAAGGTCAAGTGCAACTTCCTGTAAACAACTGTTTAGACAAAGATAACTGCACTTCAAACTGCAACTGCTCAAAACAGAAGACAAGAATAGTGTTAGGTAAAGTGAAAAAAACCTGCTTCCTTTTCGTGGTTGAATAATGTAGAGCAAAGCAGCATTGAGGGGAAACAAACTGTCAGGTAGCTGGTAACTGTCATTCAGTCTGAGCATGGCGTACATTCGGAGTCTCAATTTCTGTTATCGGTCTTCATGGGACACACAAGCCATTTCTTGATCCCAAGACCTTTGGGCAGGATGTCCCAGAAGGCAGCGGGATCAGGAGTGGGGCATTTCCTTCCTTTCCTCCCCTTCTCCGCTACCACTTTGCTTCATTACTACAGCTTTGGGATTTTAAAATACAATTTGTGAATTTACATTATTGTTTCAGTCAAAATGATCAACGCTACCAAGATCCAAGGACAGCTTCGTAATGCCTTTGAAGGGTTTGTGTCCACCTTGAAACTGCACAGTCACAGGAGCAATTTCTGAACAACATGGTAATGATGTTAGTGTTACATGATTAAATAGAGAAAGCTGGAAGGGCGCTGGAGCTTTAATCTGTGTGAACAGAGTCTGTACATGGATCAAGTTGTCAGTAAAAAGAAAGTTCCAGGCAGGATTATTTTGAGCTTAAATAATGTAAATCCTACAGTTTTGTCTTCTTGTGCACTTTTTAAAACTTTGGACTGAAATGTGAAAGAACTATTTTGAAACACAAATAATGATCCTACCCTTCCCCCTCAACTAGAGCCATAATTCCCCACCCTCACCCCCACAAGTACTTGACCAAGTGTGGTTTCATTAGCTCTGCGTTTCTGTCTTATTCACGAAAAGGGAGTCTCTTGGCCCATTCATCTGCCAGTAGCCTGACTCAGATTGGTAAACTGCAGATTGTCTAATCATGATTATGTAATTGAACTTTGTAAACTCTTTCAATCACTTCTCAGTACGCCAGAACATCGTTGTTGTGGCCCGGCAATGAAATATATAAACAATTTTGGTTCAAGTAATGGTTGAACAACTGAAGGATTATATGTGCAAATTATAACAATAACAATAAATATGTCCAATTTTAAATGATTGCACTAAATTAGAAAATGACCATGGCTAACTGGAATAGAATAGCACTCTGACACACCATGGAATATCATGGTTCTATTAGTCAGTATTTAGATGTTGCAATGCTCAGCAGCAAACAGATTAAATCACACTTTAATTATAGTTAGAAAGCATTATTTCACTTCAATCTCCCTCTACATACAAAATAAATTACTTGGATCTCTCAGAATTTATGAACATTTCAGCACAATTATTTTCAATTTTTTAAAAATCCCTACAGTGTAGAAAGAGGCCATTTGGTCCATCAGGTCTGCACCAACCCTCTAAAGAGCATCCCACCCAGTCCCAATCTATCTCTGTAACCCTGCTTTGACCATGGCTCATCCATCTAACCTACACATCCCTGGACACTATGGGCAATTTCCCATGGCCAATCCACCTGACCTGCACATCTATTGACTGCGGGAGGAAAACGGAGCACCCAGAGGAAACCCATGCAGACGCAGGGACATTGTGCAAACTCCACAAAATCGCCTGAGGGTGAAATCAAACCTGGGTCCCAGGCACTGTGAGCCAGCAATACCTAACCACTGAGCCATGTGCCACTAAATAAAGCAGTTTGATTATACACAGATATTGCATTGCATCTTAATTCTAACTGATTCCAAGAAGTTGAATACTTCAACATAAACAATAACACTGAACAAACATTTCAGTATTGCTCACATAAGTTCGGGATCCAAACCATCTTCAATGTTTCGTCAGTGACCTTCCCTCTCCCATAATTGAGATTTTTGTGAATGATTACATTAAGATTCAGCACCATTTGTGACTGCTCACACACTGAAGCAGTCTATGTCTATATGTAGTGAGACCTGCACAACGTTCACGATTGGATTGATAACTGGCAAATAACATTCAGACTACACAAATTCCAGACTATGACCATCTCTGACAAGACAGAATCTAACTATTGCTTCTTGATATTCAATGGCGTTACCATCACTGAATCCTTCATTATCACCATTCTGGGAGTTGCCATTCACCAGGATCAAAACTATAACAGTCACTTAGATACTTTCCGTATAAATACAAGGAGCAGGTCAGAAGCTAGGAATTTTGTAGCCAGTAACTCACCTTCAGTCTACCCAAGCCTGTCCACCACCTTCAAGACACAAGTCAGGAATGTGATGGAATACTCCCCCCTTGCCTTCAGAAGGAGTAGAGAAGCACCACCTATGAATTCCCCTCTGAGCCACACACCATCCTGAATTAGAACGAGATCACCATTCCTTCACTGTTACTGCATCAAAATCCTGGAACTCTCTTCTGAACAGCATTGTTGGTGTGAAATGATCAGGTGCATCATTGGCTTCCACTTGAGCGAGCTTCCTTCAGACATTTCTTATTCAGAAAAACCATTGCACAGAATGAAACGTTGGGCTGTATAGGTGCCGTTCTGTGTATTCCTAGCAGAAACAGTTTGCAAAGTAAAATAAATGACTAAATATATTAACCTGAACTTCAACACACTGGTCTTGCCGCAAATGAAAATGTGAAACCCCTCCAGGTAAGATGAACCTTTTGGTTAAATTGTGTGTTAAGGCATAGTTACTGTTCAATAATGACCTTGGGCTATGAAAAAAAAATATTTTTCGGTGTCACTTATCTGCATTCTGTAATTTTTTAAAAGTAACATAAAATGTACAATTTTGTTTTTGAAATTTATTTCAGTTTCTCCCTTAATTCCAAGTGTATGTATTTTACTTCCTGTAAAGTGATTAACAAATGAATAATAATTTGTGATTTTTAATTTCTGATTAGAATTCCATTGCAGTTATTAAGTGTGCCTGTCTCGGGACTAGATGTTACTGAATGAATAGCCAAAGTTTTTTTTTACCCCAATGGTGGGGAGTCCTGGCACAATAAGCCAAAGGCAGCCTCTGATACCAGTCCAGGGGCTTGTATTCAGAAAGGGTCAGGACAGTTCCTATCCTATGGCCTGTTCACAAGTTTATTTACATGCAAATTGTAACGCAATGCAGAACAATATAAAATATTGTATGAGAAATGTTTGTATGTTGGATTTTTAAAATTACACCCCTGTGTGGGATCATCTTTATTAGTAGGAGTCTGGGTAATCCAACATGGAGGATGGGAAAAATTTCTGGCTGTAAGAGCTGCTCCTTTCTTTGAGGTATTTTAGGTGTTGGAGGTGACTTCTTCGAATTCCAGGAGCAACAATTACTGTTTTATATGCTGTTGCATTGTTTTGGAACTTTGGAAAAAAAATCGAAACAACAGCAGTTTTAAAAGGGAGAAGAACAAACAAAGGAAGCGCATGGTGAGGACAGTGCAGGGGGGAGAGAGCGAGAACCTGCACAGTTACTGCGTTTGCTGTTTTTGAATTTGTGTGTCGCTGGACATCGGAGTGCATCTGGGAAAATTAACAAACAGTGAAATTCACAACTAATCTGGGAGGAACCGGTTTGGGCAAAGTTCACAGCACAGAATCAGATAGGTTAATTGTTGTTTTAAGTCTGTCCAAGAGAAAGGCTGTAGTAGTGAGTAAGGTGGGTTCTCTCTTCATTACATGTTTTTGGAGATAAGTCTCTTGATTAAACTTAAAATATAAGCCATAGCTATTAATTTAACCTGGGGCAGTATTTGTAGAGGAAAAAGATGATGTTATTTTCTGGGTCTGTAGATTGTGAAGGAGCAAAAATGGCCTTTGCAGTGATACTTACTTCTTGTCAGATGTGGGAGTTTAAAGAGAGTTTAAGGATTACTGCGGATTATATCTGCCATAAATGCTGTTGGATGCGAATCTTATCAGATCGAGTGGATCGGTTGGAGAGACAGATAGAAGCGATGAGGAATTTGCAACAGCAACAGTATGTGATGGATGGCAGTTATAGGAAGGGGGGAAAGTCTCAGATACAGTCACATAGATGGGTTAACTCCAGGAAGGGTAAGAGAGGTCGGCACCGAGGGCAGGGGTCTTTTGTGGATGTACCCATTTCAAACAGGTATGCTGTTTTGGAAAATGTAGGGGGTGATGAATTCTCAGGAGAACGTAGCACCAACAAGTTTCTGGTATTGAGACTGGCTCTAATGCAACGAGGGGTACGTCAGCTTCCAAGAGATCAACTGTGTTAGGGAATTCTGTAGTACGAGATACAGACAGACATTTCTGTAGCCAACAGAGAAAAAGCAGAATGGTGTGTTGTTTCCCTGGTGCCAGGATCGACGATGTCTCAGAGAGGGTGCAGCATGTTCTCACGGGGGAGAGGGGCCAGCAAGAGGTCATTGTCCACATTGGAACCAACGATATGGGAAGGGAAAAGGTTGAGATTCTGAAGGGAGCTTCCAGAGAGTAAGGCAGAAATTTAAAACGGAGATCCTCAGAGATAGTAATATCTGGATTACTCCAATTGCTACGAGCTAGTGAGAGCAGGAATAGGAGGATAGGGCTGAGGAGCTGGTGAATGGGAGAAGGATTCACATTTTTGGATCAATGGAATCTCTTTTGGGGTAGAAGTGACATGTACAAGAAGGATGGATTGCACCTAAATTGGAAGGGGACTAATATACTGGCAGGGAAATTTGCTAGAACTGCTTGGGAGGATTTAAACTAGTCAGGTGGGAGGGGTGGGATCCAGGGAGATAGTGAGGAAAGAGATCGATCTGAGATGGGTACAGCTGAGAACAGAAGTGAGTCAAACAGTCAGGGCAGGCAGGGACAAGGTAGGGCTAATAAATTAAATTTATTTCAATGCAAGGGGCCTAACAGGGAAGGCAGATGAACTCAGGGCATGATTAGGAACATGGGACTGGGATATCATAGAAATTACAGAAACATGGCTCAGGGATGGGCAGGACTGGCAGCTTAATATTCCAGGATACAAATGTTACAGGAAGGATAGAAAGGGAGGCAAGAGAGGAGGGGGAATGGCATTTTTGATAAGGGATAGCATCACAGCTGGGCTGAGGGAGGATATTCCCAGAAATACATCCAGGGAAGTTATTTGTGTGGAACTGAGAAATAAGAAAGGGATGATCATCTTATTGGGATTGTATTATAGACCCCCTAATAGTCAGAGGGAAATTGAGAAACAAACTTGTAAGGAGATCTCAGCAATCTGTAAGAATAATAGGGTAGTTATGGTAGGGGATTTTAACTTTCCAAACATCGACTGGGACTGCCATAGTGTTAAAGGTTTAGATGGAGAAGAATTTCTTAAGTGTATACAAGACAATTTTCTGATTCAGTATGTGGACGTACCTATTAGAGAAGGTGCAAAACTTGACCTACTCTTGGGAAATAAGGCAGGGCAGGTGACTGAGGTGTCAGTGGGGGAGCACTTTGGGGCCAGTGACCATAATTCTATTCGTTTTAAAATAGTGATGGAAAAGGATAGACCAGATCTAAAAGTTGAAGTTCTAAACTGGAGACAGGCCAATTTTGTCGGTATAGGCAAGAACTTTCGAAAGCTGATTGGAGGCAGATGTTCACAGGTAAAGGAACAGCTGGAAAATGGGGAGCCTTCAGAAATAAGATAACAGGAATCCAGAGAAAGTATATTCCTGTCAGGGTGAAAGGGAAGGCTGGTAGGTATAAGGAATGCTGGATGACGAAAGAAATTGAGGGTTTGGTTAAGAAAAAGAAGGAAGCATATGTAAGGTATAGACAGGATAGATCGAGTGAATCCTTAGAAGAGTATAAAGGAAGTAGGAGTATACTTAAAAGGGAAATCAGGAGGGCAAAACAGGGACATGAGATAGCTTTGGCAAATAGAATTAAGGAGAATCCAAAGGGTTTTTACAAATATATTAAGGACAAAAGGGTAACTAGGGAGAGAATAGGGCCCCTCAAAGATCAGCAAGGCGGCCTTTGTGTGGAGTCACAGAAAATGGGGGAGATACTAAATGAATATTTTGCATCAGTATTTACTGTGGAAAAGGATATCGAAGATATAAACTGTAGGGAAATAGATGGTGACATCTTGCAAAATCTCCATATTATAGAGCAGGAAGTGCTGGATGTCTTGGAACGGTTAAAGGTGGATAAATCCCCAGGACCTGATCAGGTTTACCCGAGAACTCTGTGGGAAGCTAGAGAAGTGATTGCTGGGCCTCTTACTGGGATATTTGTATCATCAATAGTCATAGGTGAGGTGTATAAAGACTGGAGGTTGGCAAATGTGGTGCCACTGTTTAAGAAGGGTGGGAAAGACAAGCCAGGGAACGATAGACCAGTGAGCCTGACCTCGGTGGTGGGCAAGTTGTTGGAGGGAATCCTGAGGGACAGGATGTACATATATTTGGAAAGGCAAGGACTGATTCGGGATAGTCAACATGGCTTTGTGTGTGGGAAATCATGTTTCACAAACTTGATTGAGCTTTTTGAAGAAGTAACAAAGAAGATTGATGAGGGCAGAGTGGTAGATGTGATCTATATGGACTTCAGTAAGGCGTTCGACAAGGTTCCTCATGGGAGACTTAATAGCATGGTTAGATCTCATGGAATACAGGGAGAACTAGCCATTTGGATACAGAACTGGCTCAAAGGTAGAAGGCTCAAAGGTAGAAGACAGAGGGTGGTGGTGGAGGGTTGTTTTTCAGACTGGAGGCCTGTGACCAGTGGAGTGCCACAAGGATCGGTGCTGGGCCCTCAACTTCTTGTCATTTACATAAATGATTTGGATGCGAGCATAAAAGCTACAGTTAATAAGTTTGCAGATGACACCAAAATTGGAGGTGTAGTGGACAGTGAAGAAGGTTACCACAGATTATAACCGGATCTTGACCAGATGGGCCAATGGGCTGAGACGTGGCAGATGGAGTTTAATTCAGATAAATGCGAGGTGCTGCATTTTGGGAAAGCAAACCTTAGTAGGACTAAGACACTTAATGGTAAGGTCCTAGGGAGTGTTGTTGAGCAAAGAGACCTTGGAGTGCAGGTTCGTAGCTCCTTGAAAGTGGAGTTACAGGCAGATAGGATAGTGAAGGCGGTTTTTGGTATGCTTTCTTTTATTGGTCAGAGTATTGAGTACAGGAGTTGGGAGGTCATGTTTCGGCTGTACAGGATATTGGTTAGGCCACTGTTGGAATATTGTGTGCAATTCTGGTCTCCTTCCTATCGGAAAGATGTTGTGCGACTTGAAAGGGTTCAGAAAAGATTTACAAGGATGTTGCCAGGGTTAGAGGATCTGAGCTTTAGGGAGAGGCTGAACAGCTGTTTTCCCTGGAGTGTCAGAAGCTGAGGGGTGACCTTATAGAGGTTTACAAAATTATGAGGAGCATGGATAGGATAAATTGGCAAAGTCTTTTCCCTGGGGTCGGGGAGTCCAGAATTAGAGGGCATAGGTTTAGGGTGAGAGGGGAAAGATATAAAAGAGACCTCAGCGGCAACTTTTTCACACAGTCGGTGGTACGTGTATGGAATGAGCTGCCAGAGGAAGTGGTGGAGGCTGGTACAATTGCAACATTTAAGAGGCATCTGGATGGGTATATGAATGGGAAGGGTTTGGAGGGATATTGGCCTGGTGCTGGCAGATGGGACCAGATTGGGTTGGGATATCTGGTCGGCATGGACGGGTTGGACCGAAGGGTCTGTTTCCATGCTGTACATCTCTGTGACTCGATAACTAAGCGGGACATTGGTAAATCAGGAAGTTATGTTTGCACTGGCTGGTTTCTGTCACTAGATGGAGCTTGGTGGACTAAGTTAAAAATCACACAACACCAGGTTATAGTCCAACAGGTTTAATTGGAAGCACACTCGCTTTCGGAGCGACGCTCCTTTATCAGATGATTGTGGAAGGCTCAATCCTAACACAGAATTTATAGCAAAATTTTACAGTGTGATGTAACTGAAATTATACATTGAAAATTTGATTGTCTGTTAAGCCTTTCATCTGTTAGAATACAGTGATAGTTTCACTTCTTTCATGTGTAAATCTCTCAACCTTTTCTTTAAAGTTGCATTCTTGGGTTAGCTGTTAACAATGGTGATAGCTAGACAATATGTTGACGGTGTTAGCCCCCTGCGTTCTCTGTCTATGACCTGTTGTTTAGATTGATTCTAATCTAAAAAGTGAGATAACAGAGTTTTATATAAATTCATGCAGTTTTTGAGCTCAGAGCTCGACATGAATGTATGGAGTTTTTGAGCAAATTACAATGTAACTCTGCAAGTACAAATTCACCCCACAAAATATATGTGTGCACGTGGGTCTTTGTCTGTCTGTGTCTGTCTGTCTGTCTGTCTGGGGTGGGGGTTGTGAGTGTGAGGAAGTGTATGTGTGTGTGTAGTGAGTACAGAGTGTCTTAAGTCTGCGAGGGGGTGCATGTGTGAGTGTGTGTGTGTGTATGTCTATAAGGGTGTGTGTGGGTGTCTGTGTGCGCGTCTGTGTGTACCTGTGTCCGTGTGTATGTGAGAGTGTGTGTGTGTGTGTGTGTGTGTGTGTGTAGTGCAATGGTGGTCACCTGTAATGTGACGTGAACCCAAGGTCCCGGTTGAGGCCCTCCCTATGGGTACAGAACTTAGGTTTCAGCCTCTGCTCGGCCACTTTTCTCTGCTGCCTGTCCTGAAGTCCACCGTGGAGGATGGTCACCCGAAGGTCCGAGGCTGAATGTCCTGGATCACTGAAGTGTTCCCCAACTGGGAGGGAGCCCTCCTGTCTGTTGATTGTTGTGTGGTGCCCATTCATCCGTTGTCATAGCCTTTGCTCGGTTTCCACAATGTACCATGCCTCTGGGCATCCTTGCCTGCAACGGATAAGATAGACAACGTTGGCTGAGTCACATGAGTACCTGCCATGTACAAGGTGGGAGGTGTTCCCACGCGTAATAGTGGTATCTATATCCATAATCTGACACGTCATGCAGCGTCCACCATGACAGGGTTGTATGGAGTTGTCTACGGGCAGTTTGCTACGAACAATGATCTGCTTGAGGTTTGGCGGTTGTTTAAAGGCAAGTGGTGGAGGTGTGGGGAAGGTCTTGGTGAGGTGCTCATTCTCATCGATAATGTATGGCAGGTCACGAAGAACATGGCGTAATTTTTCAGCCCCTGGGAAGTACTGAACAACGAAGGGTACCCTGTCAGTTGCAGCGCGTGTCTGTCTCCTGAGGAGGTAATTACAGTTCCTTGCTGTGGCACGTCGGAACTGGCGGTCGATGAGTTGAGCATCATACCCCGTTCTTGTGAGGGCATCCCTGAGTACTTCCAGGTGTCCGTCACTTTCCTCCTCATCTGAGCAGATCCGGTGTATGCGTAGGGCTTGTCCATAGGGATGGCTGTTTTAATATGTTTTGGGTGGAAGCTGGAGAAGTGTAGCATTGTGAGGTTGTCTGTGGGTTTGCGGTAGAGTGTGGTGCTGAGGTCTCCATCCTTGATGGAGACGCATGTGTCCAAGAATGAGACAGATAGTCGAGAGTAGTCCATGGTGAGTTTGGTGGGATGAAACTTGTTGATGTCACTGTGTAGTTTTATCAGTGACTTCTCGCCATGGGTCCAGAGGAAGAAAATGTCGTCAATGTACCTGGTGTACAATATTGGTTGGAGATCCTGCATAGAGAAGAAATCTTGTTCGAACCTGTACATAAAAATGTTGGCATTTTGGGGTGCAAATCTGGTCCCCATGGCTGTTCCGTGTGTCTGGATGAAGAACTGGTTGTCAAAGGTGAAGACGTTGTAATCGAGGATAAAGTGGATGAGTTGTAGGATGGTGTTTGGAGACTGGCAGTTGTTGGTGTTGAGTACTGAGGCTGTTGCCGTGATGCCATCATTGTGGGGGATGCTGGTGTAGAGTACGGAAACGTCCATTGTGACAAGGAATGTTCCCGGTTCGACTGGTTTGTGCGTGTTGAGTTTCCGTAAGAAATCCATGGTGTCGCGACAGAAGCTGGAGATCCCCTGTACTATAGGTTTCAAGATGCCTTCCACATAGCTGGAAAGATTCTCATATTCTGCACTCACTACACATACACACACATACTTTCTCACATTCACAACGCCCATCCCAGACAAACACAGACAAAGACCCACATGCACACATATATTTTGTGGGGTGAATTTGTACTTGCAGAGTTACATTGCAATTTGCTCAAAAACTGCATGCATTCATGAAGAACTCTGAGCTCAAAAACTGCATGAATTTATGTAAAACTCTGTTATCTCACGTTTTAGATTAGAATCAATCTAAACATCAGGTCATAGACAGAGAACACAGGGGGCTAACACTTTCAACATATTGTCTAGCTATCACCATTGTTAACAGCTAACCTGAGAATGCAACTTAAAAAAAAGGTTTTGTGATTTACACATGAAAGAAGTGAAGCTATCACTGTATTCTAACAGATGAAAGGCTTAACAGACAATCAAATTTTCAATGTATAATTTCAGTTACATCCCACTGTAAATTTTTGCTATAAATTCTGTGTTACGATCGAACCTTCCACCATCACCTGATGAAGGAGCGTCGCTCCGAAAGCTAGTGTGCTTCCAATTAAACCTGTTGGACTATAACCTGGTGTTGTGTGATTTTTAACTTTATACACCTCAGTCCAACACCTGCATTTCCAAATCTTGATGGATTAGTTCTCCATCAGGTGTACGGAATTTTAACAGGAATCTGCTGAACTTCCATTTCTACGGTATTGCTGATATTCTGAAATGTTATTTTACTTTAGAGATTATCTTATTTATGAATGAATGAATGTTCTCCATTTTAACTAAATCATGTTTGAAAGTCATTTTCTGCTGACCAAGATCCCAAAGCACATTGCTCAGGTAGGCGATTCCAAAAGTAGAGGGCATAGGGTGAGAGAGTATAACTAGGGTGGGAAGGGTCCTTGATCTTATTGGCTGCTTTCCTGAGGCAGTGGGAAGTTTAGATAGAGTCACTGGATGGGAGGTTTGGTTTGTGTGATAGTCCGGACTGTGTTCATGACTCTCTGTAGTTTCTCGCGGTGCTGGGAAGACCAATTGCCAAACCACTCTGTGATGAACTCAGAGAGGATGCTTTCTTTGGGCGCAGCTATAAAAATTGGTAAGAGTCTTTGTGGACATGCTGAATTTCCTTAGTCTCCTGATGAATTGGAGACGTTATTGTGCTTTCTTGACCGTTGTGTAGATGTGGGTGACCAGGACAGATTGGTGGTGATTGTCACTCCCAGAAACTTGATGGTAATGATCAATTTCACCTTAGCTCCATTGATACAGATAGAGGCATTCCCTCCACTCCACTTCCTGAAGTCAATGACCAGCTCCTTTGTTTTTGCTGATGTTGACGCAGAGATTGTTGTCTTTACACCATGCCATCAGTGCTCAGTCACTTCCCTATACTCTGTCTCATCGTTGTTTGAGATCCGACTGACAACAGTGGTGGTGTCAGCAAACCCGTAATTGGAATTCATGCAGAATTTGGCTACACAGTTGTGAATGCACAAGGAGTAGGGTACAGGGCACTAGTTTTGAGGATTATGTTGGAGGAGGCCTGGTCACCTATTCTCACTGATTGCAGTCTATTGGTCAGGAAATCAAGGATCCGTTACAGAGTGGGGAGTCAAGACTTAGGTCTCGGAGTTTAGAGATGCATTTGTTTGGAATTATGATACCAGATGTTCCAGGGATGAGAGTAGGACCAGGGAAATGATGTCTGCCATGGACCAATTGTGACAATCGCAAAGGATCAAGGTAGTTTGGGAGGTGGGAGTTAATGTGAGCCATGACTAACCTCACAAAGCACTTCATAATAATGGAGGTCAGAACCCCTGGGTGGTAGTCATTAAGGCATGCTGCATGATCTTTCTTTGGCACTGGGATGATGGTGGCCTTTTTGAAGCAGGTGGGGATTTCAGCTCGCAGAGAGGAGAGGTTAGAGATGTGAATATTCCCACCAGCTGATCCACGCAGGATCTGGGTGTACAGCCAGGAACTCCATCGACTGAATCGCTTTCCATGCGTTCATCTTCGAGAAGGTGTATCTGACGTCCAGGGTAGGTACTAGTGCAACAGAGGCTGTTGGGATAAGTAATATCACTTCACCGACCTTCTGTTCAAAACAAGTGCAGAATGCATTGAGCTTGTTGGGAAGGGATGTGCTGTTGCCTGCGATTCTGTTCAACTTCACTTTGTAGCCCACTATATCACGTAAGTCTTGCCACAAATGATGGGTATCTGTGTGGTTGGTCTGGGTCTCATGCTTAGTTTGGTATTGCCCCTTGGCATTTCATATTTTCCATTTCTCTAATGATTCCATTCCATGATTAATGAACAACAATGATGACATCAAGCTACGAATAATTCCTTTGGATAGATCCATTACAGATGTTAAAAAAAATTACAGGCTCAAAGCATTGTTGATCCACTAGATTCCATACGGGGGATATTGGTTTATCAAGAATGGAAGGATTAGATAGTGAGTCAATCAAGATGTTGCAACAATGTTTCTCCTAATGGAAAAAAATATCATTGGAATAACTTCACAGCTTTTCTCCCTCAGCTTTTGCAACAGACAGCATCTGCATCTTCTGTAACTTTGACCATCATGGAATAAGACAGGTGTAGACCATCCTGGACAAGAGACATGCCAGTAGTGGAGGGGAGTAGCAGAAAGCTTCCTCAGGCCAGCAGGACAGCCTAACAAGAGCTGAGAATGTGGTGGAAGAGAATATGGTTTCTACATCATTGATGGGATCAAGGATCCACTGACAGAGGGTGCATCTGTCTCTCAGATCCTGCTGATGGTGGCTGCCACACTCTTCACGGCCACAAAGTGAGAGACGTGAGCAGTTTCATCAATTCCCCCCAGGGCAACAAGGAGAGCTCAAAGTAGGAGTGTGATATGACATCAGATAGATCACAAAGTGGATCACTCTGGAGTGTTTCGGATGTTGCACGCAAGTATCAGGTTTGACACATTACGGTAGAAAATTTCTTCTTTGTTATAAATCAGAACCACCGATCAAACACTTGCAGCACTGCAATGATGGTGTTAAAAATCACACAACACCATTATAGTCCAACAGTCTTGATTTGGAGGTGTCGGTGTTGGACTGGGGTATACAAAGTTAAAAATCACACAACATCAAGTTATAGTCCAACAGGTTTATTTGGAAGTACTAGCTTTCAGAGCACTGCTCCTTCATCAGGTGGTTGTGGAGAATAAGATCATAGGACACAGAATTTATAGCAAATGTTTATGGTGTTATGTAACTGAAATTATATATTGAAAAATACCTGGATTGTTTGTTACATTTCTCATCTTTTAGAATGACCATGCTGGGTTCAGTTCTTTCATATGTATGTAAATCATAGAACTTTTTTAAAGTTATATTCTCAAGTGAATTCCAACAAGAGATGCCATGTTGGCTCAGATAATATATTGAAGGTGTGAGGTGTCCTGTGTGAGGCTGTCTGTGCCCCAATGTTCAGACTGATTCTAATCTAAAAAAGGAATTTACCGAATCTTACATAGATTCATACAGTTTTTGAGCAAAACAAGATGTAATTCTGCAAGTACAAATTCACCCCACAAACATGTGTGTGTGTGGGTGTGTGTGTGTGTCTGTGTGTGTGTGTGTGTGTGTATGTTGTTCGGTACCCATGGAGGTGGCCTCAAACAGGACCTTGGTTCATATCACACTACAGGTGACCCCACTGCACTACGCACACACAGACAGATGCACACATACAGACAGGTTGACAGATACACACACAAGGACACAGTCTCACAGACACTCCTACAGACACATACACATAGACAGATGCACACTCATACACAGACAGACACACACAATCCCACACACATGCATTCCCACAGACACACACACACTCCTACAGACCCATACACTCACGCAGATTCTCCCTCATACACAAGCTCTCTCTCTCATATGCTCACACATACACTCCCAAACTCTCACGCGTACATGCACCCTCTCACAGATACTTATACCAATTTACACTCACACTCACATACATACACACACTCTCACAGACACTCATAACCCCCGCCTACCACACGCGCGCGCGCACACATACATATAAGTTTGTGGGGTGAATTTGTACTTGCAGAATTACATTTTATTTTGCTCAAAAACTGTATGAATCCATGTAAGATTCTGTAAATCCCTTTTTTAGATTAGAATCAGTCTGATCATTGGGGCACAGACAGCCTCACACAGGGCCGCTCACACCTTCAATGCATTATCTGGGGCAACATGACACCTATTGTTAAAGTTCACTTGAGAACTTTAAATAAGCTCTGCGATTTACATATGAAGGATCTGAAACCAACATGTTCATTCTAAAAGATGAGAGACTTAATAAACAATCCAGGTATTTTTCAAGACATAATTTCAGTTCCATCACACTGTAAACTTTTGCAATAAATTCTCTGTCTTACGATCTTATACTCCACAACCACCTGATGAAGGGGCAGTGTTCTGAAAGCTAGTGCTTCCAAATAAACCTGATGGGATTATAACCTGGTTTTATGTGATTTTTAATTTTGTACACCCCAGTCCAACACCAGCATCACCAAATCATGCAATGATGGTGATCTGGAATCAAAATACAGTGTAGAAGGTTCTGGAGAAACTCAGCAAATCTGACATGGAGGTACAAACTGAGTTAATAGTTGTACACACACATGGACATCCTGCTGATGAGTCTCTCCCATCTGATACTGAGTGTCCCCATAGCTACCAGAGTGAATCCAGAGGGAAAAACCAAGAATACTTGGAAATTAATGAATACTCGTCCTCTGTTTTGAAGTGTATGAATTGGATCAGTGTGTCTCATTTGACAGATTTATTTTTTTTCCCGCTGTGAATGATGCTCTTGATCTGTTAGAATTCAGCTGTCATAGCAAGTCCAACTCTCTCTGTACCTTCCCCATTATGATGTCAGAGTCATAGAGTCATAGAGATATACAGCATGGAAACAGATCCTTTGGCCCAAACCAATCTAGTCCCACTTGCCAGCACCCGGCCATTATCCCTCCAAACCTTTCCTATCATATACCCATCCAAATGCCTCTTAAATGTTGCAATTGTACCAGCCTCCACCAATTCCTCTAGCAGCTCATTCCATACACGCACCACCCTCTGTGTGAAAATGTTGCTCCTTAGGTCTCTTTTATATCTTTCCCCTCTCACCCTAAACCCTTTAGTTTTGGACTCCCTGACCCCAGGGAAAAGACTTTGCCTATTTACCCTATCCATGCCCCTCATAATTTTATAAACCTCTATAAGGTCACCCCTCAGCCTCCCACGCTCCAGGGAAAACAGCCCCAGCCTGTTCACCCTCTCCCTGTAGCTCGAATCCTCCAACCCTGGCAACATCCTTGTAAATCTTTTCTGAACCCTTTCAAGTTTCACAACATCTTTCTGATAGGAAGGAGACCAGAAATGCACGCAATATTCCAACAGTGGCCTAACAAATGTCCTGTACAGCCACAACATGACCTCCCAACTCCTGTACTCAATACTCTGACCATTAAAGGAAAGCATACCAAATGTCTTCTTCACTATCCTATCTACCTGCAACTCCACTTTCAAGGAGCTATGAACCTGCACTCCAAGGTTTCTTTGTCCAACAACATTCCCTAGGACCTTACCATGAAGTGTATAAGTCCTGCTAAGATTTGCTTTCCCAAAATGCAGCACCTCGCATTTATCTGAATTAACGTCCACCTGTCACTTCTCAGCCCATTGGCCCATCTGGTCCAGATCCTGTTGTAATTTAAGGTAACCCTCTTCGCTGTCCACTACACCTCCGATTTTGGTGTCATTTGCAAACTTACTAACTGTACCTCTTATGTTCGCATCCAAATCATTTATGTAAATGACAAAAAGTAGAGGACCCAGCACCGATCGTTGTGGCACTCCACTGGTCACAGCCCTCCAGTATGAAAAACAACCCTCTACCACAAGCCTCTGTCTTCTACTTTTGAGCCAGTTATGTATCCAAATGGCTAGTTCTCCCTGGATTCTGAGAGATCTAACTTTGCTAACCAGTTTCCCATGGGGAACCTTGTCGAACACCTTACTGAAGTCCAAATAGATCACATCTACCACTCTGCCATCATCAATCCTCTTTGTTACTTCTTCAAAAAACTCAATCAAGTCTGTAAGACATGATTTCCCATGCACAAAGCCATGTTGACTATCCCTAATCAGTCCTTGCGTTTCCAAATAGATGTACATCCTGTCCCTCAGGATTCCCTCCAACAACATGCCCACCACTGAGGTCAGGCTCACTGGTCGATACTTCCCTGGCTTGTCCTTCCTACCCTTTTTAAACAGTGACACTACATTTGCCAACCTCCAGTCTTCTGGCGCCTCACCTATATTTTTTTTCTGCACAAAATAGAGACAGTTCCTAAAGTTGTTCACAATCCCAAGCTGTTCAGCTTACCTGGGAGCCAATCACATAGTTACTGGCAGGCAGAAATCATTTGGCATCAATAACTACTTGTTAGTCCTTAGACCAATCAGCTACTGAATTTCCACTTGTACACAGTCCTTGACTCCAGCTTGTTTGCAAACCTACCGCTACTGACTGAACTAGGGAAAGGTGTAGAGTAATGTGTATTGTATGCTTCCTCTAGGTGTAATGACTGTGCATCTGTATAATGACATCAGATCATATGGAATAGGAGACTGGGTTCATACGGTTTCAATGAGATGCTGTCTCTTATCATCCTGTGTATATAGGTAAGTATACTTATGCTGTTTACTCACATTAACATTGTGGTGAGCTACTGCCTTGAACTGTTGCCATCTGTATGGGGGCTAAGCAAAAAATGTTGGGAAAAAAATGAGTTCCAGAATTTTGACCAAGTGACAGTGAAGGACTGGAGATGTAGTTTTAAATGAGACTAATGTGTGGCTTGAAGGGGAACTTGCACCTAGTGATATTCCCATGCCTGTGCTGCCTCTTCTAGGTGGTTGAGATGGAAGGTGTGGGTGAAGGACACTCGATAAGATGGCGGAATACACGTTGGAGATGGTACACACAGCTGCTACTCTGTGTCGGTGCTGGAGGAATTGACTGTTGGGGGCCAATTAAGGATGCTGCTTATAGCATCCAACTTCTTGAGTGTTATTGGAGCTGCACTCATTCAGGCAACTGGAGAATATTCCATCACACCCTGACTGGTGCCTTGTTGGTAATTGACCTGATTTGGGCTTATAGGAGGTACATTCCTGCCTCAAAATTCCCAAACCCTGACCTACTCTTGTATTCACAGTATTTATAAAATTGTTCCAATTCAGTCTCAAGTCAATAGCAATCCCAGGACGTTGATAGTGAGGGATTCAGTGATGGTAATGGCATTGAATGTCAAGGGATTTGGTTAAATTCTCTTTTGTTGGATATATAGTTTTAATGCCGTACACTTTTGTGGAGTGATGTTAGTTGCCACTTTTCATTCCAAGTTTTTGTTATCAATTCATTTGAGCAGCGACCTATGACATAGATGCACGTTCATCCATTCATCCCCTTCAGTGGGCATTGCCATTCAATACAATCACGGCTCATCTTCTTCATCATCTCCAGCTTGCCATCCATTCTCCATAATCTCCTGATTATCTGAGAGACCAAAAGGTTGTTTATCTGAGATTTAAACATATTCGCTCATATCACAACCATCTGTGTTCTCCCTGTTCTAGAGTCTCCAATCAGGGTACACAACCACTCCGTTTTTACACTTTCTGGATCAGATAAGAACTTGCAGTAAACAATGAGGTGCTGGAGGCAAGGGTAGTGGTAAAAAATGAGGTCTGCAGATGCTGGAGATCACAGCTGCAAATGTGTTGCTGGTCAAAGCACAGCAGGCCAGGCAGCATCTCAGGAATATCCTGATGAAGGGCTTATGCTCGAAACGTCGAATTCTCTATTCCTGAGATGCTGCTTGGCCTGCTGTGCTTTGACCAGCAACACATTTGCAGCAAGGGTAGTGGTTTAGCAAGGTGAAAAGCTTTTATTATATGAAGCCAATTAACAAGTTTAAGAACATTCATTGTATAATGCCAGATGACTTAATCTTTACTATTGACACATGGTGATTCTAACGGTCACCCAATCAACATGGATGTTGCCTTATCTGGATGATGTTCAGTGGAAGTGACTATTTAATTCCTTAAGAATCTGCTGTTCAAGAGAAGACTGAGAACTCATGTCTCTGTGCATATGTGTGATCATTGTCTCTCCCTCCAGGGCTCGGAATAAAGATGAAGGAGGTAAAGTCATACTGAGTCTCTGAGTGTTTTGCTTCAATTGGTACAGGACAGGGAAAATGGGACGATGACAGTCTAAGGGTACAGGGTAGGTCATTTAGGATTAAGATGAGCAGTTTTTTTGTCCTAGAGAATAATGTGCTTGTAGAATTCTTACGCTCAGAAAGTGATCAAGGCCAAAATGTCAAATGTTTTCTGGAAGGAGTTAAATTTATTTCTCAGAGTTAAAGGGATCAAAGTATATGGAGAGAAAGTGGGAATATAGTACAGTGTTGGATGATCAGCCATGATCATATTGAAGGGTGCAGCAAGCTCAAAGGGCTGAATAGCCTGAATATGTTTCTATTCTAATAAATTCGAAAAGTGTGGTACTGGAAAAGCATAGTAGGTCAGGCAACATCTGAGCAGCAGGAATACCGACATTTCAGGCATAAGCCCTTCACTAGGAATGTGGGGGGAAGGGGTGGCAAGTGAAGGGTGCAATAAGGGCCAATGTAACAAATGCTATCCAAATTTGTGTATTTACATGCTATTTTCTATGTTCCTTGCATGATGTTCCTCTCATTTACAGCATAAATATTATCAAACTTTTTGGTGGATTTATCAGCATTCTGTGATTCATGTTAAACCAATTGTAGAGTCATGGTCATACAACATGGAAACAGACCCTGTGGCCTAACTCATCTGTGCTGACCAGGTTTCCTAACCTGAACTAATCCCATTTGCCCGCATTTGGCTCCTATCCATCTAAACCTTTCCTATCCATGTACCTGTCCAAGTGCCTTTTAAATGTTGTAATTGTATCCACCTCTGTTACTTCCTCTGGCAGCTCATTCCATACACGCATCACCCTCTATGTGAAAACGTTCCCCCTCAATCCCTTTTATATCTTTCCCCGCTCATCTTATACCTGTGTCCTCTAGTTCTGGACTCCTTTACCTTGGAGAAAACACCTTGGCATTTCACCCTATTGGGAGAAACGAAGCTCACTCACTTCAATAATTTCAGTCCGAGACAAGATCTGAAGCAATCAGTATGTTTATTATACACTTGCAAGCGTGGGGCCTAAAATAGACACCCATGGCTTAGCAAGTGCATATCTTATATAGGATTCACTACTCCAAACCCGGTGCCCATTATTATTGTTTATCTCCTGCCTTATCTGGCCTTGTGCATAACAAAGTACAAGTTTTACTTGGCCATTTCACCACATCCTACTGTGGCCCATTGTTAGGTATATCCTCCTTCACTGCCATCTGTTTCCCCCACTTGTAACATTTCCTCCCATTCCTCAACCATATTGAACCTTATGACCATTTAATTGGGGTTGTTTTTTGTTTTTGCAGAAGTGGGAAACAGATGCTTACAACTACTGTTTGAACAAGCATATCTGGCTTAATCTACATCCTCACAGTACCTTATCTATTTGTCTGTAACATCTACCATTGTTTGCAGGCACTTTTCATTCTTGTATGCACATTTTAGCTAATACAAAAACAATTATATATTTCCTTCACAGTTTTCATTCTTGTTGACTCAGCTCTTGGTTGAAACAATTATACACTGGTGTGAGTGCATTTACCTTGCAGAGGTAATTATGACTGCAGTAGTAACACTACTTTACCTATATTCCACGCTATCCATGCCCTTCATGATCTTATAAAACTCTATAAGGTCAGCCCTCAGCCTCCTACGCTCCAAGGAAAAATGTCCAAGCCTTTCCAGCCTCTCCTTATAACTCAAATCCTCCAATCTCAGTAACATCCTTGTGAACATTTTTGGACCCTACCTCTCAGAATTGTAAACAGTACACCAAATAAAGCTTTATCAAGGTGTTGGCACCAGTTTCTGATTTACACTATCTGCAGTTCTTTCGTTTTTTTTTCTCCACATTTGTTGCCAGACAGGCTGAGTTTCACTGGCACTTCATTTAGCATCTGCAGTACCTTACTTTCCTTAGAAACAATATGATAACTCCTCGGTGGGTGACTGGTTTCCAGAGATCTAACAATATTGGATAATCTAACATGGTCTTTGGGTCAAATCTGTGGATTTCTCTAGGTTACAGCACCACATACTCAACATAATTTGAGGGAGAGGTCCGCCATTAGCAGAGACTCCTAGGGTCTGGGAGTAGATATTTGAAATGAACTTATTCAGAGATGTTGCATGAGCACACTGCATGAGCAGATAGGACTTGAACCCAGACCTCTTAGGCTGGGAGGTCAGGATTCTACCATTGCACCAAAAGAGACTTCCCCAAAACTTTTAAACACACTCCATCATGAGGCATGAACTGGGGTCTTTCGACCTAGAGACAAGGACAGAACCATTGTGCCATGAGAGTCTTTAAATAGTCTCTAAACAACGTGCACTGACATAGTGACTCTTGGGATGCAGGGTCACTGGATGTAAAAGGTAAACTCTGATGTATTCCCACAGATGCTGTCAGTCCTGCTGATCTCCTCTAGCAATTTCTGTCTTTGCTTCGTATTCTTGCAACGAAATGTTAACGAATGCACAAGTAAAACCAGGATCTCCTAGCCCAGAGTTATGGGCCATTGCTCCACAAATGTTGTCTCCTCTCAACTTCCCCCCAACTTGTATCACAGACCCTGTGAGACGCCTTTGGGCCAGCAGGGATTTGAACCCGGGTCCCTCGGCTCCCAGGTAAGGATTCTACCACCACGCCACCCAATCCAAGGGCTGCGGCTCCGCCTGAGGCGCCAACCTTTGAGCTGCAGCACTCGGCCGACGCCCCTCTCGCGAGGCTTTCCCGCTTCCATGTTGCCACGTTCGCTGGGCGCGAGGAGGAGGGCGGAGCATGCCGCTACATAGCCAATAGGAAAGAGGGTCTAACCGGAGGACCGCGGTCGATTGGTGAAGGGGGCTGTCGGTCAGACGGCGCTCCCCGCTCCCTCACACCCCTGGAGAGAGGGGGTGGGGCTTGGGAGGGGGGTCAGGTGGGGACCAACGGCCGCGAGCGCGAGACAGAGACACAGACCGTGACACAGTCAGAGGCAGAGAGGGACCGGCGGCCAGACGGTGTGTGTCTCTCGCTCTCACACACAGAGTCCATTCGGGCCATCGCCGCATCCTCTTCCATCCCGCGGCACATTTTGAAGGAGTGAACCATGACATCGAAGAGCAAGGCGGCGAATAGCCGCTCCAACTCGTCAGCATCCCGGAAAGGTCAGAGCCCGGGGCGGGGGGAGAGGTCAGAGCCCGGGGGGGGGGGGGGGGGGGGGGGTGTGGGGAGAGGTCAGACCAGGGGAGTGGGGACGTCAGACCCGGGGGGGGGGGGGGGGTGTGGAGGGAGGTCAGAGCCTGGGGTGGTGGGGGAAGAGGCCGGGTCTGACCCGAGCGGGAGGGGGTCGGGGCCCGAATGCAGCAGCAGTCTGGGGCGGGGCCGTGGGGTCGGATATTCACCCCCACCCCCCGGGACAACTCTTACCCCCCGAGTGAGTTTCCCGCTGCTGCACCCCCCTTTTCCCCCCACACCCCTCTCCGCCCTAATCCCTCCTCTCCACATCCCCCCTTTCTCCCCCCCCTTTCTCCCCCCCCCCCTCTCCCCCCCCCCCCCCCATCACTGCTGTCCATGCTGGGTTTGCACTGACCCTCTGATTATGTGCCACCTCTTCAGAGGTCATAGATAAATCTCAGCTCTGCTTTTATGTCTGTCTCATTTGTGAGCATTTGCTGCAGCCTTTTTGTTTAAAAACTGGATGTTAAATATGATGTGATGTGGAGAGAGATGGGTGGATCTATTTGCATAATTGTGAATCCCTTCAATTTGTCCTCTTGTAGAAAATGGTCACAGCAAAGGAGGCCACTTGGCCCATTGTGCCGGTGCCGTTCTGAGGAAGAGCACTTTGCCTTGTCCCACTCCCATATACTGCCTGCACAAGTGTTGGCCTGTGCATTTATTTCTTTTCTCTCTTCAATAATTGATGTTCAAATAGGAATTATGTCTGTTTCCACTGCCATAACAAGACCATAAGAAATAGCAACAGTGGGCAGTTAAGCCCCTCGGGTCTGGTCTGCCATTCAGTAGGATCATGGCTGATCCAACACCCCTCACCCAGCTTCCCTTTTCCCTATAACCCATGATGCCCTGACTGATCAAGAATGTATTTAACTCAGTCTTAATTTGAGTCATTGTTGTCAAATGTACCTGAGTGCTGTCAAAATTTTTTTTTTGTTTTGCAAGTAGTGCTGGTGATCATAGCAAACAAGGATGTACAGATCATAGGGTGCTTAGTATTCCAAAGACACTCAATCCTCTGAGAGAAGAAATTCCTGTTCACCTCAGTCTTAAATTGGCACCCCTTTATTCTGAGACTGTGCCCTCTGGTCCTGGACTCTCCCATGAGGGAAAGCATCCTCTTAGCATTTATTATATCAAGACCTCTAAGAATCCTACATGTTTCAATAAGAACCACCTCTCATTCTTACAAACATTTCCAACCTGTTTAGCCCCACACAAGGATTTTGATCCAAACCATTGGATATGTTCTTTAACAAAACACTTTTTCTTTTGCCACCTTTTGATTTTGCCATTCACCTTGTATTTATGCCTCTGGTTCTTGATCTTTTGCCAATGGGATTTTTCTCTTCATCTACTGTGTTCAGATTCCTCACGATTGAACAGCAATCAAATCTCAACTCAGTTATTTCTAAGAGCAACTACAGCTTCTATCATCTGGTTGCAAGACTGTAGTTCCTTATTCTCATGTGCTACTTTTATATAACTGTGATATGTAGTTGAAACAGTTGGAAGTTTCATGTTGCTTACTGGAAAACAACATGTGTAGTTTCATCTGGGTTTATAGTGTGTATAGTTTAAATGGTAAAGTTGAGACACTTCAGCGTGATTCAGAAATTGTTTACAAATAATGGGTATTGCTTGATTTTTAAGCAATTTGTCGATATTTTTGAAGGTAGACATTTATGGTCTAGGTAATGAGGAAACTCAGACTTTGAATGCCAATGTTGAAAAGCTTTGTTGTAATATCCTGTAATTGCAGTGTTGGTCTGAAAATTGATTTGGTTACTGAGAAAGTTAGGGGTGCTTAAAGATGTTGTTAATGTGAACTTTCAGAAAGCTTTTGACATGCAGTTTGATTAATGAAAATAAGAACATTTGAAACTAAGTGGAACTTTGCGGCATAATTTTAAAATTGTAAAAGGACTTAAAATTGGACTAGAGCGAATAATGTTGATGGGAATTTGTGGCTTGGAACATAACAAATCTTTTTTCTCAAGTAATCTGTGTGTGGAGTGTTTTCTGTGTATAAAATAGTATGTTGCAGCTGTGGAAGCAGCAAGTCACAAAGCGACATATTCTCTATAATTGAAGCTGAATGTGGGCAAGGGAGAGGTTTAGACTGAAGGAAGTCAGAATGTTTTCTAAATTGTAAGAAATTAGAAATTGGTAAGTAGAGGCTGGTATATAAGTGACTACGTCAGCAGACACGAGCAAAAGCAGTCAGCAGTTCTTTCTTTTATTATAATTACATTGTTGGCATTTATCTTAGTGTGGTTGAAATTGCTTAAGTTAGGGGCTATCTCATGCATGTAGGGAGTGAAACACTTCGACTTTCTGCCCTTTACTGTGTCATTTGAAGTTAACTTTCTTTGATTTGTGTTGGGGGATGGTAGTTTGTGGAGAGGAATGTGCAGTTACCTCAGTTGGGTAGACAGCTAATATGTGGTCAAGAGTGTGATGCTGGAAAAGCACAGCAGGTCAGGCAGCATACGAGGAGCAGGAAAATCGACGTTTCGGGCAAAAGCCCTAGTGTGTGGTTCAGAACATGCCAACATTACAAGGTTTTATCCTGATTTCAGCTGAGATAAACCCTTGACTGTTCAACAGCCCCCTAATAATTTCTTCAAAAAACACCATCTCATTTTTTTGGAAGTTTTGTCTTTTGAATATCCTTCAAAGTAAAGAGCTTTGATTCGCAAACTTGGTTAATTTAACCAACCTGGGAACACAATGTATTCAAAGTATTTCAGCATTGGGTATAGCCCAGTTCACATAATAAGACTTTGCAATTTTGTGTATCAAGATTTGTGTCTGGTCCAAGGAGGGCATTGTTCTTGCCCTTTTAATTTGGCAAGTATAGGAGTCTGTCTTGATGGCAACATAAACATTTTGGATCTAGTTGTTGTGTTGTTGAGAAGTAATTTCCATTTCTAAAAGTTATAAACTAGCAATTTTCTTGCTCAATCACAAATATGGAAAAGGAATGTTGATAGTGTTCCATTTCTTTTCTGATTGTATTTTTTTGGCCAAAAAAAAATTGAAATGTACAAGCAATTACTACAAATTACACAAAAAAAACACTAACTGGTAGTGTGTGCATCAGTTCATCCTAGAGTTGAGACGATGTTTGATTGAGATGCCAAAAGTGTTCTAACTGACAGTCCTCCTGTGCATATAGACAAATATAATTGTGCATGATACATTATAATGCTTATTCTCTGGGCGCAATGCCTTGTGTACTTTTTCCAGTCAGTTCATGAATGAAATCCTTGCAATCATCTTTGAGGTGGTTGTTTAGCATGGTAAAGTTATTCAGAGTTCTATTTTAAAAGCAAAAATTATTGTTCCCCCTGATTTTAAGTAGAGCTGGAAGGAAATGAGATTAGATTAGATTACTTAGTGTGGAAACAGGCCCTTCGGCCCAGCAAGTCCACATCGACCCTCCGAAGAGCAACCCTCCCAGACCCATTCCCCTACATTTACCCCTACACCTAACACGACATTTTTGGACTGGTAGGAAACCGGAGCACCCAGAGGAAACCCACGCAGACACACGGAGAATGTGCAAACTCCACACAGTCAGTTGCCTGAAGCGGGAATTGAACCCGGAGCTCTTGCACTGTGAGGCAGCAGTGCTAACCACTGTGCCACCATGCTGCCCATTGTGCGCCATTTGTGGGATGAATCCTTAGCAAATACGTGATGGTAATTATTTCAGCTCTTGATTTATGCAGTTGGCCATTTATTACTAGCATCAGTTTTGTTTGCTACAAAGTGCAATTATTTACCAGATAATTCCTTTGTATTGTCCGCCTGGATAATATTTGATGTTTTTGTACAGTGATGTGTCTGGCTAGTTTATTGACTTTGCACTCTGGTGTTTCTTCAGTCCCAAATGGTCTAAACAATCCCCCGATCCTACGTAAATGGCTTGGACTGAACCATCAGATCTGACCTAGCGCAAACACGTAATGAACATGAATTGGCCATTGTTTGATGGTTAGCGATCCTCTGTGTCCCTGTGCTTGAAATTATCTGAAGTAATGAACTGTTTTTCCGCATGTGCTCCTTGGTAGCTTCACTAGTGCAACATATGTTTCAGCTTGCTCGTTTATTTTATTTGAGAGTGTTATTTTTTCACTGGTATGCTTTCTCATATTTTAATAGATTAAAAACTTCAATATTACTGAAAAAAACACATTTGCCAAGTCTTGGAAACTACTTAGGGAATACAGTAACATTATTGTGGGATAATGCCTACCTTGATCAGGTTCGCTGCTCTGTTTTGTGAAAATGTATGAACAGGCCTCAGGATTTAAACTTTGATCCTGAAAAGCACTCTGTAAATCACAGATTGCAATAATTAAAATAGTGTAAATGTTGGAAATCTGAAACAAACACAATACTAGAGAAACTCAGCAGGCTTGGCAACATCTATTTAGAGGGAAACAGACTTAATATTTACTGGATTCAATATGTTAACTTTATTCTCTCCACAGATGCTGCCAGACCTGCTTAAAATCTTCATCATTCAGGGTTTATTCACTCTCCTCCAACAGTCAGTTCTGAGGAAGGGTCACTGGGCCTAGAGTCATAGAGATGTACAGCATGGAAACCGACCCTTCGGTCCAACCCGTCCATGCTGACCAGATATCCCAACCCAATCTAGTCCCACCTGCCTGCACCCAGCCCAGAACCCTCCAAACCCTTCCTATTCATATACCCATCCAAATGCCTCTTAAATTTTGCAATTGTATCAGCCTCCACCACTTCCTCTGGCACCTCATTCCATACACGTACCATCCTCTGTGTAAAAGAGTTGTCCCTTAGGTCTCTTTTATATCTTTCCTCTCTCACCCTAAACCTGTGCCGTCTAGTTCTGGACTCCCCGACCCCAGGGAAAAGACTTTGCCTATTTACCCTATTC
Source organism: Hemiscyllium ocellatum (assembly GCF_020745735.1). Lineage (NCBI taxonomy): Eukaryota > Metazoa > Chordata > Chondrichthyes > Orectolobiformes > Hemiscylliidae > Hemiscyllium > Hemiscyllium ocellatum. The sequence continues at coordinate 3,711,025 of NC_083404.1, read as the reverse complement.
ATGCCCCTCATAATTTTATAAACCTCTATAAGGTCACCCCTCAGCATCTGACGCCCCAGGGAAAACAGACCTAGCCTGTTCAGCCTCTCCCTATAGCTCAAATCTTCCAACCCTGGCAACATCCGTGTAAATCTTTTCTGAATGCTTTCAAATTTCACAACATCTTTTTGATAGGAAGGAGACCAGAATTGAAACATTAACTTTGATTTCTCTTCAAGAATGCTGCCAGACCTGCTGAGCTTTTGCAGCAACCTCTGTTTTTGCATAGTAGTCCTTTAGTTGGTCAGCTGCCTTCTTGAATCGCTGCAGTTCACATGCTGTAGGCAGGCCCACATTGCCATTAGGTAGCTCCAGGACTTTGACCCAGGGACACAGTGATATATTTTCAAAGTGACTGTAGGGTGACTTGCAGGTGGTGGTGTTCCATATAATTGTTATCTTTTATCCTTCTAGAGATAGTGGTTGTGGATTTGGAAAGTGCTATCTAAAGAACTTCCACAAATTTCTGCAGTGGATCTTGTAGTACACTCTGTTGCTACTGACTGTCGATAGTGGAGGGCGTGAATGTTATGGATGTGATGCCAATCAAGTGGGTTGTTTTATCCTGGGTGGTGTCACACTTCTTGAGTATTGGTGCTCTATTCATTCCAGCAAGTGCGGAGTATTTCAACATAGTGCTGGCTTTGTAGATGGTGGACAGGTTTTGGGGAGTGGAGAGGTGAATTTCTTGCTGCAGGATACCTAGAACTGTGATCGGCTTATACAGCCCCAGTGCTTACATAGTGTGTTGAGTTCAGTTTCTGGTTAATGATAAGCCCCCAGGGTATTGATAGAGGGGAATCAATGAAAGTAGTGCCATTGAATATCAAGAAGCAATGGTTAGGTTCTTATTTGAGATGAACATTACCTGGTATTTGTGTGGATCATGTTAATTGCAACTTGACAGCCTAAACTTGGACTTAGTTAGCCATGGACTGCTTCGCTGCTCTGGACAATGCCTTGTTGAAGATTTAGACAAAAACCTGGCAAACTCCGTTTAATGCTGGTGCATGCTCCATGGTAATACCTCTATCAATCAGAGTCCACTTGCCAACTGATTAATTAAGACTCTCCTCCTACACACGATGAATGTTAACTGCCTTTACTTTGTTATTTTTGTGAAATGTCCTGATATGTTCGAGGCGAGAAACTTTGTCAGTGTGGTCTTTGTCAGCAATACTTGAGTACAAACGAATAACTATTCAAATACAAATAAAAACTTATTGACTTGAAGTCAGGCGTTCTGTGAATTGAATTAAGATTCCAATTTTTTGTCTCTAAATTGGCAAGATCCAAAATCCAGTTTGGACCGAGTCTTGAAGTTGCAGATTTTGAGACAATTTCTGTGGTAAATTGTCTTTTTCAAAAACTTAATTGTTACTGTATTCAATACTTTGGGAGGATCTTTCTACGTGTTGTTGAAATTAAAACTCGGGGACGTAGTTGAAGAATAAAAGGTTTCTCTTTTAAGACAAATTGGTTTTTCTCCCACAGAATTATCGAGTCCCTTTGCAATTTATCATGCAGGATAGTATTTAATAAAGCGTTCTTCTTTGTCTGGAACGAATGTTACTGTTCTGTTCCCAAAGGTTTCTAATTAACCACTACATCTGGACTGTGTTTCAGAACTGAACCCAGCTTTATGCAAATGGCTTCATCGAGAGTACACAAAATCTGAAATAAATTGTTACTGATGGACTGCTGCATATCACTATAGATTTAGGAACAACTGTTAAAGATGTTTCATTTTAATATTAATATTCAAAGTTTGCCTAGCCAGTCATTTAAGAAAGATAACAAATGTTTTGTTAAACTGTTCAGTGGCAATGTTTATAATTAGTTGAAAGGTGTTATGAAGCTGCTGAATTTGTGAAACTCGTAGTTATTTTTAATTAAGCTAATCATGCTTACCATTGTTTTTGATTAGCTTCCCTATAGTGTGGAAACAGGTACTTCGGCCCAGTTAATCCGCACCGACCCTCCGAAGAGTAACCCACCCAGACCCATTCCCTCTGACTAATGCACCTAACTCTATCTACAAGCAATTTAGCATGACCAGTTCACCTGAACTGCACATCTTTGGACTGTGGGAGGAAACCCACGCAGACACAGGAAGAACGTGCAAACTCCACATAGACAGTTGCTGGAATCGAACCCAGGTCCCTGCCGGTGCGAGGCAGCAGTGCTAACCACTGAGCCACTGTGCTGCCCCCACTTATTACTGCAGTGTCCTCGCAATACCACTCTTGTTTTTAAGGAAAGAATGTTGAATCATGTTCTGTGCTAAGCAGATCCAAAGTTACTGTAAAGATAAATAAATGTCTCCTTTCGCAAGGATATGACCAGGAAGAGGCATTGAAAGGATGTGCCTAAATTTGCATATGATAAGCAAAAGAGCAAACTTAAATTGAAATTGTAATGTCAGATGCAGTGCACAGAAATATAAGTAAGATTTTAATTTGCCACATTTGTGTACGTTTCTGTTGGCATGTCCTTCTCTCATAGTGGTTCGATAGTATAAAACTTGAATGTAGCTGACAAATGAGAACATCATGTTAAAGTTTTTTGTCTTGCACTTGTCAGGACACTTAGAACTTATCATAGAATCCCTACAGTGTGGAAACAGGACATCTGGTCCAACAAGTCCACACCGACTCTCCAGAGAGTATCCCACCCAGACACATTCCCCTGCTGTATTACTCTACATTTACCCCAGACTAATGCACCTAGCCTACACATCCCCGAGCTATATGGGCAACTCACCAAAGCCAATTCACCTAACCTACCCCTCTTTGGACTGTGGGAGGAAACTGGAGCACCAGGAGGAAAGCCGCACAGACACAGAATGTGCAAACTTCACACAGGCAGTCACCTGAGGTCAGAATTGAACCTGGGTTCCCTTGCGCTGAGGCAGCAGTACTAACCACTGTCCCACCATGCCACTTTGCAAGAACACAAATGTAAAGCAGAACAATCTTTAATCTGTATGAAATAAGTGTGCCTGATTCAGTGTATGTAGACTTCGCTAGTTATCTTTGCTAATCAACCTGTTCAGGTTATTACACTGCTCTGGAGGAGATGGGACTTGAAACTGGAACTCCTGGTTCAGAGGAAGAGATGTTTCCACTACCACATGAGTCCTATAGTAGAGTTTGTCTGATGTTTATGCATTCATTATTCAATGTCCTGACCAATCAAAGACAAACCACTACTTTTTGTCATTGATATGAATGATTTGGATGTGAGCACAAGAGGGACAGTTATTAAGTTTGCAGATGACACCAAAATTGGAGGTGTAGTGGATAGCGAATAAGGTTACCTCAGATTACAATGGGATCTTGATCAGATGGGCCAGTGGGCTGAGGAGTAGCAGATAGAGTTTAAATAAACGCAAGGTGCTGCATTTTGGGAAAGCAAATCTTAACAGGACTTGGACACTCAATGGTTGGGCAAAAGTGAGGGCTGCAGATGCTAGAAATCTGCATCCTGTTCCTCGGATGCAGCCGGACCTGCTGTGCTTTTCCAGCACCACTCTAATGTAGATTTAATGGTAAGGTCCTATGGAGTGTTGCTGAACTAAGAGACTTCTGAGTGCAAGTTCATAGCTCCTTGAAAGTGGAGTCACAGATAGAAAGGATGGTGAAGAAGGCATTTGGTATGCTTTCCGTTATTGATCAGAGTATTGAGTACAGGAGTTGGGAGGTCATTTTGTAGCTAAACAGGACATTGGTTAGGCCACTTTTGGAATATTATGTGCAATTCTGGTCTCCATCCTATTGGGAAGATGTTGTGAAACTTGAAAGGGTTCAGAAAAGGTTTACAGGGATGTTGTCAGCGTTGGAGGATTTGAGCTATCGATCGAGGCTAAATTGGTTGGGACTATTTTCTCTAGAGCGTCTGAGGCTGAGGGGTGACATTATAGAGGTTTATAAAATCGTGAGGGGCATGGATAGGTCTTTTCCCTGGTGTTGGGATGTCCAGAACTAGAGGGCATAGGTTTAGGGTGAGGGGAAAGACATAAACGAGACCTAAGGGCCAACTTTTTCATGCAGAGGGTGGTGTGTGGGATGGGCTGCCAGAGGAAGTGGAGGCTAGTACAGTTGCAGCATTTAAAAGGATAGGTACATGAATAGGAAGGGTTGGAAGGGATATGGGTCAGATGCTGCCAGGTAAGATTAGATTAGTTTGGGATATCTGGTCAGCATGGATGAGTTGGACTGAAGGGTCTGTTCCTGTGCTGTACATCTCTATGGCATGTTTAAAATTAAACCTAGTCTTGGAAGTGAACTGTTAATCATCATCAGGTGTATTCTCCATGACAATGTCTGCAAATCAGTTTAAAAATCAGATAAACTATTTCATTAAATCTTACTAAGTGCTTAATGCCACAAGAGTTTAGATTTATTTATATTAGAGTGACAGGGCTGTTAACCTTCTGTTAAGAGTCTGTATTTTTGTCATTGTTTAGTGCACTAAGTCCTCCTTACTAACTAGCGTGAAAATCAGGAGAGCTGTGTCTCAGACTAGTCAAGCAACAGCGTGACACAGTCATGTTCGTAGAGTCATACCTTACAGACAATGTCCCAGATGTCACTGTCCCCGGATATGTCCTGTCCCACTGGCAGGACAGACCCTGCAGAGGTGATGGTATATTGGGGTACAGTCGGGGGGAAGTTGCCCTGGGAGTCTTCAACATTGACACTGGACCCCATGAAGTTTCATGACTTCAGGTTAAACATGAGTGAGAAAAGTCATGGGTAAGGCAGTCCTGCTGACTGCCACATACTCCTGATGAAGCAGCACTCCTTTATGTTGGATAGCACTTAGGAAGCACTGGGGGTGCCAGATGTTCTCTGGTGGGGGATTTTAATGTTAACCACCGAGTGGCTCACAGCAGCACTAATGGACGAGCTTGTTGGATCGTAAGGAACTTAGCTGCAGGATTAGAGCTGCAGCACATGGTGAAGGAACCAACCAGAGGGAAAACGTACTTCATCCTTGCCAGACTATGTGTTGCAGATGCATCTGCCCATGACGGTTGCTCTTAACGATTCTGTAACACAGTCCTTGCGGAATCGGACTCCCGTCTTCACATTGGTTGTGTCACACAACATGATGGGGGGTATTACCATCGTATTAAATGGGATTGGCTTCAAAGATCTAACAACTCAAGACTGGCCATCCTTGTGGATCAGCAAAATGAGATGTGAATCTGGTGAAGCCATCAAACCAGCTTACTTAACATATGTGACAGCATAAGGAGCAAGCTGATCGTACAACCAACTGATTAACTGAAGGTCTACAATCTTGCCACATGCAATCATGAATTGGCATGGACGAGTTGGACTGAAGGGTCTGTTTCCGTGTTGTACACCTCTATGACTCGATGAATGGTGGTGGACAATTATTCCTGCTTCCTGCAAGGCCTCTTCCATTTTCCCAGTTATGTCATCTACATCACATGTATTCTGATGATGCCAGCTTCGACGAGGAGGCCTCCAAAACATCCACCTTCTTCAACCAAGGATTCCCCACCACTGTAGTTGACTAGGTCCTTAGCTGGGTCCAATTCATTTATTGCGTTTCAGCCTTCACCCCTTCTCTTCCCTCCCACAGCAGCAATGGGGTCCCCTTTGTCCTCCCCTACCATCCCACTAGCAGCCACATAGTTGCAATTTCTGCCACCCCCAGCAGGATACCACCACTAAACACACATTCCCCTCCATTCCCTTGTCTGCCTTCCACAAGGGCTGTTCCTCCACACCACCCTGGTCCACTCCTCTTTCATGCCCAACACCATTCCCACAGACAGCACCTTCGCCTGCAACTGTAGGTGTAACATCTGCCTGTTTACTGCCTCCCTCCTCAGCATCACAGACTCAATCCAGTCTTGCTGTTCATAATGTGGTCTCCTCTACAGGAGGCTGGGTGACTTCTTCTAAGAACACTTATGTTCTATCCGCGAAAAAGACCATGAGCTTCCTGTTGCTTGAAACTTCAACAAGTGATCTTGTTGCCTGGCCAACCTTTGTCTTAGGTTTGCTGTTGAGCACAAGCCTGAAGAACAGCATCTCCTTTTCCACTTGGATACTCTATTGCCTTCTGGACTGAATATTGAATTCAACAATTTTAGGGCTTCAGGTGTCTCCTCCCATGTCCATATCTAACACCCACACACCCGACCTTGTTTTCACATGGTCTTTATTACACATCATTTTGTTAGCCACTAATTATTCTTAGCAGCTATCCATTTTTCTAGGCTGGGCATTATCCACTCCTTTCTGCCCAACTGTCCTCGTTTCTCTTTGGGCTCGTTCTTCAACTATCAGTAGATGTGATCTATATGGACTTCAGTAAGGCATTCGACAAGGTTCCCCATGGGAGACTGATTAGCAAGGTTAGGTCTCATGGAATACAGGGAGAACAAGCCATTTGGATACAGAACTGGCTCATTAGAAGACCGAGGGTGGTGGTGGAGGGTTGTTTTTCAGACTGGAGGCCTGTGACCAGTAGAGTGCCACAAGGATTGGTGCTGGGTCAACTACTTTTCATCATTTATATAAATGATTTGGATGTGAGCATAAGAGGTACAGTTAGTAAGTTTGCAGTTGACACCAAAATTGGAGGTGTGGTGGACAGCAAAGAGGGTTACATCAGATTACAACAGGATCTGGACCAGATGGGCCAATGGGCTGAGAAGTGGCAGATGGAGTTTAAATCAGATAAATGCGAGGTGCTGCATTTTGGGAAAGCAAATCTTAGCAGGACTTATACACTTTATGGTAAGGTCCTAGGGAGTGTTGCTGAACAAAGAGACCTTGGAGTGCAGGTTCATAGCTCTTAGAAAGTGGAATCACAGTTAGATAGGAATAGTGAAGAAGGCGTTTGGTATGCTTTCCTTTATTGGTCAGAGTATTGAGTATAAGAATTGGGAGGACATGTTGCGGTTGTATAGTATATTGACTAGGCCACTGTTGGAATATTGTGTGCAGTTCTAATCTCTTTCCTAATTGAAAGATGTTGTGAAACTTGAAAGGATTCAGAAAAAGATTTACAAGGATGTTGCCAGGGTTGGAGGATTTGAGCTACAGAGAGAGGCTAAACAGGCTGGGGCTGTTTTCCCTGGAAAGTCGGAGGCTGAGGGGTGACTTTATAGAGGTTTATAAAATTATGGGGCATGGATAGGATAAATAGGCAAAGTCTTTTCCCTGGGGTCGTGGAGTCCAGAACTAGAGGGCATAGGTTTAGGGTGAGAGGGGAAAGATATAAAAGAGACCTAAGGGGCAACTTTTTCACGCAGAGAGTGGTGCGTGTATGGAATGAGCTGCCAGAAGATGTGGTGGAGGCTGGTACATTTGCAACATTTAAGAGCCATTTAGATGGGTACGTGAATAGGAAGGGTTTGGAAGGACATGGACCGGGTGCTGGCAGGTGAGACTAAATTGGGTTGGGATATCTGGCCGTCATGGACGGGTTGGACCAAAGGGTCTGTTTCTGTACTGTATATCTCTGACTATTTCCTCCTTAACCCTTATCTTTATTAAAACCAACTTTTTCCCAACCATGATCAGTTCTGTAGAAGGTGCACTGGACCCAAAACATTTGAATCTGATTTCTCACTCCAGATGCTGCCAGATCTGCTGACTTTTTCCAACCCTGTCTCCTTTTGTTTCTGATTTCCAGCATCTGCAGTTCTTTTGGTTTTTAATCTAATGGGACTTTCCTGACCTGCTCCAATGTAAGTATAACTCTCCTAAATAAGGAAACCAAAAGTGTATGCAGTTCTCTAGTTATGAACAGTCCTAGGGCCTGTACTCTTGTCGTAAGACAACTTATAATCCATACGACTTGCAGTACCAGTCAGCATTCCATCTGGTTTTGTTATTTGGTGTACCTCCACACTAATGTTGTTTCATATGTGCAGTCAACCAAATTGCTTAATGCTGAATAATTCTGTAGCTAATCTCCATTGACTAGATATCTGATGAAGGAGCAGAGTTCCAAAAGCTTGTACTTCCAAATGAACCTGTTGGGACTATAACCTGGTGGTATGATTTTTAACATTGTCCCTCCCCAGTCCAACACTGGCACCTCCACATCATTCATTTAAGCGTCTATTACTTTTGTCCGTGTTCTTCCAAAGTGAACAAGCTCTCATTTTTTCGCATCATACTTCATTCTGCTGTTTATTTTACCCATAGTGTCTCCCTTTGCAGACTACTTGCATTGCTTAACTTGCTTTGCTATTTGCATTCTCAGCGAAGTTTGATACAATACCGTTATGAAGGTGTAGAGAGTGAAAGACTTGGCCAGCACATGAAGTGCTAGAGAATTTACATAGTAACATTTGGTTTTGAACAGAGCATTGGTTGAGTTGCTATGAGATTAAAACCCAAATTTGAATTCGGCCAGTTTAAATTGTACCCTGAAAATACCAAATTCCAATCAAGCTTGAATTGAGTATGTTGGCAATCTTAAAAGTCACTGATACAATTTGATGCTTTGAGGGGGGTATAAGACTGGGGAAATTGAACAGTTGGGAGGAGAACTGCCAAGCCACGGCAAGTAAACAGACTGCCTGAAAAAATAGCTCTCTTAAAAGGTACCTTTTTCGATCAGTAACCTGTGAAGCAGAAATTTCTAAACAGACTCGGGAAAGTTCAAATAGAAGAACCTAAAGCTGCTTGGTTTTGTGATCAGAAGTTTTGTAAATCTTAATCAGGAGTTTTATCGGACTAGCATTATAGAAGGGAAGGTATAAGATAGGTTAGAGTAAGGAATTGTGAATAGTTGTTAGTTAATAATTCTGTTATACTTTAAGAAACCAAGTTATTAATTTTTACTTCAAGTAGTTCTTGGCCACTCAATTTTACAGATTACTGTACGGGATAAATCTTTTCTGAATTGCTGGTTTGAAATTAAGCAGGAGGGTTTACCCTGTGTCATAACAATACATTTAGGCCCATTGTTCAAATTATTAATATGTAAATAGTAGAGTCCTGAGAAGTCTGTGGAATCCACGAGTTGTACTTGGCGGAGCTGGAACTGATTAATTTCTCCTTTGTTTTGTTAACTGACCGATTGTGTTTCGATGCTGATTAATACCCCCAAGCATGAGTGTTATCTTGTATAGTGACCTCAAATGTGCCACTTTAATACATGCCTCTTGGAGATCCAAATGCACTGCATCTACTGTTTCCTGGTCAGTATATCTCAAATAACTCTTGATAAATAGATCTAAACTATTTTCTTTCCACAGAACCATGTCAACTCTACTGGTTTGTATTCTGTTAAAAATCTCACAACACCAGGTTGTGGGCCAACAAGTTTATTTGGAAGTGCTAACTTTCGTCATGTTGCTCATTCATCAGGTGGCTGTGAGATTTTTCACTTTGTGCATCCCAGGCCAACACAGGCATCTCCAAATCGTATTTGTATTCTGATTTTCTAAATATCTAGCTCAAACTCTCTCAAAGAGTTACTCCATTTTTCTCAAAGACACATTATACACTAAAGTTTCCTGCTTTGTCTTTTTGTTGTGTTGATTACTATAACTTGGAGGTGCCAATGTTGGACTAGGTGGACAAAGCTAAAAATCTCAACACCAGGTTATAGTCCAACAGGTTTATTTGGAAGCTGTAGCTTTTGGAGTACAGCTCCTTCATCAGGTGTTGAAAGAGCGGTGCTCAGAAAACTAGTGCTTTCAAATAAACCTGTTGGACTATATCCTGGTGTTGTGAGATTTTTAACATTGTACAGGAGTCTAACAATCAATACAATTTCAGCAGTTGTATTCAGTTGTATTTCAATGGACTGTATTTCACTTGTTTAATACAAAACTTAATATTAAAGCTTATTTTAATTGTCCATTTTCATTTAAATTGTGTTGGTATTTCTTTTCATAGCGCAGTAATAAGCTTTGATTAAAACTGACAATAGTGTAAATAGGGCATTCTTCGTGGAAAAATGTTTCCTTTTTTTCCTCAAATAGTACTATTAATCATTGGACTTTATGGAGATTGCTGTCTGTTTAGTTGCTTAGATATATCCTATTCATTTATCATTTGGAAGTTTATGGCAGCTAACTTCTGTCACATTTTGCATCCATCTGTTTAATAAGTTAATGTCATTTGACTATTGATTTTGAGCACCCGAAAAGCTTGATACCTACCCACGTTGTAATAAATTTCATTACATTATCCAACTCCTCAATATTTGCTAACTTGTAATCTTGGTTCATATTGAAAGTTGATATCCTTTGTTATTTGAATACCATTCTTTATGCGAATAGATTTTTAAAAGGTGTTTAGCTGTAGTAACAAAAGTGTTTAGTGGTGAGGCTGCAGAATTCAGTTTTCTGGTTGGATGACTTGAATTACCTCATTGTATGGGAGAGATCAACTTTAAGTCATTTACTTTGACAGCTAAATATTTCACAAATGAAGTGCCTTATAATTTTGCATCGTCAATGGCCCTCATCCATGAATGTCTAAATACTGACATTAAAATACAGATGATCTGTCTACTGATTTTGCCTAATACTGTAAACAGTTGACAAAATTACCACTTTTTAACTGTTGATTCTTCCATCTTGGCACAGAAGCTGTGCATCAACTCTGCAAGTTCAACTGGAACTGAGCTTTCCTAGCGAAGACTGTGACACTGGTAACTTTTGAATGGCATGTTGTTGAGCTCTTATCATTAGTGTTGGATGTTTGTAGTTCTAATTGTAGCACTTGAATTTGTGTTTGCATGCAACCCTTTTTCTGTGTGTTTTTCCTTTTCTCTGTTTAAGCATTGTGTAAGTTCTTGGGCTGATATGCTCTTTGAGTTGAAGTATTAGCATTTGCAGAATGTTTTATTACGAAATTGGAGAATGTGTTAATTTTATTTGTTAGTTTCATTGCTCCAATTGTGCTGTTTTAGTAGTATTAATATTACCGTTCTGGTGGCGGGAAAAAGAATCCCTAACTAACCCAAGGTTCTTGACTGAAAAGATTTTGGTCCTAACTGCATGGCTGTGTGCTTAAATCATCTGGATACTCAAACCTGAAGTACATTTGTTCGGTACAGGATAGAGCTGAGAAATGTTTTCTAGTTAGCTTGAAACATATTTGTAATTTTTGTAAAATTACATGCCCATTGTCATGTCCGACTCATCTCTTGAAGTTCAACCCTCACAGTTTTCACTCATCATTACACTGCATCCAAGTATACTTATTTTCAGTTATTGAGTTCACGTACTTCTCTGAGACAAACTATTACATCATGTGAAGCATTTGATTGTCTCGCAGCCTCTTGGTTCTAACCTCATTTCAAGACACATTTGATCTAATACCTTTACAAAGAGTGAATTACCTCTGGCCTTGAACTGAATCACTCCCCTCAATCTTGTTCCTTGCCGGTCTGTGAATCTTTCCTAATGTGCGTAATCTCAGATATGGAATCATTGTCTCTTTTTAAAGTAGGATGCCTGAAACTTCACTGTTTTAAATTGAGCTTCTCCAGTGATCTGTACAAAGTTGGAATAAAATGTTTTAACTTGCAGTCCTGCACCTGGCAGTGTGAATTTCATTAGTTTTAACTGGGACCTGTTAGCGAGTGATAAATAATATTTTATGGATATTTTAGTACTGGTTGTTCACCATTTGAAGTGTTGACAGGAGCCTGTCTGTTGTGATTTTTGTGGATAAATGTGTAGGCTGGAGGGCTTGTCATAATCAGATTGAAAAGTTTGTTAATTTGATCCCTTCAATATAGTTTTCAGATGTCTCCTTTTGCTCAATAATAGCAGTTTCATTGGGCAAGAGTTCTCTCTCCCTCCCACAGATCCCTTCACCCACCTTTAACACACTTCCTCTGCCTGGGCCTCTTCCTCTGGCCTTTTACCTGCATTCGACCTGTTCTTCATGAACTATTGATGTGACATGGTTATCTCAATTTCTCTGCCACCTTATCAGTTTGCTGGGAGTTGACTGTGTATTCTGAGGGTTGTATCTGAGAGCACATTGTTATCAAGCCTGCTGACAAGAATGGGTGTTACCTGGTGTACTGACCTCTATGTTGCAGAGGCCGAACACTAGCTCTCAGACACCCCCTTCTATCTCTGGACCATGACCCCATCATTGAACAGCAGGCCACAATCACTTTTCTCATGATCACACCGGTGCATGTCCCTCTATTCCCCCACCAGGACATTCTCAGGGCTGGATAGCTCTTCCTGGGAAAGGGGCCTGAGTTATCCCCATCCTCCACCGGGCCCAGCTTGTTCTCTTTGAACAACTTCCCTTTTAACTCATGTCACTTCATTCGGGTCAAAAGGGTGGCCATGGATACCAGCATGGGCCCCAGTTACGTCTGTAACTTTGTGGGGTACTTGGAATACTCCTTTGCATAACTCTTTCTTCAGTACATTGATGCTGCTTCCATCTCTCATCCAGAATTAGAGTTTATCAATTTCCTTCCACTGTCCACCCAGTCCTCTTTCATCCAAACCATCTCTGACCACCTCCCTTCCCTTCCCTTGATATCTGTTTCCATTTCTGGACAGAGGCTGCCTTTCATAGTTACCTTGACTATGTATATCCTCACACTTGCTTCTTGTAAAGACTGTTTCATTCTTCTAATTTCCCCATCTCTGTCGCAATTGTTCTGATGGTGCCAACTTCTACAAGGGGACCTCTGAAATGTCTATCATCTTCCTTCACTGAGGATTCCTTATCATCATGGTTAACACAGCCCTCAGTCATGTCCACCCATCTCTAAAATTTAGACCCTTCTCTTCCCTCCCACAACAGTGATTGGGTCCTTCTGGTCCTTACTTACCACCCACTATCATCCACATCCAGAAGACTATTAGCTGCAGTTCCACCACCTCTAGATACACATTCCCCTCCCTTCCTTTGTCAGCCTTCTGCAGGGTCAGTTCCCTCCAGAACACCTTGATCTACTCCACCTAATATGTCCCTACATACCCATGGCACCTTCCCATACTGTTGCAGAAGATTAAATACCTATCCATTTACTTCCTCCCTCCTCACTATTCAAAGCCCCATCTTCTAGGTGAAGCAGTATTTTGTGTACTTCAGTCAATCTAATCTACTGCATTTGCTGCTCACAATGTAGTCTCCTCTGCATTGGGGAAATGAAGGACAGACTGGGTGGTGGCTTTACAGAACACCTATCTTCGGTCCATAAAAAAGACTCAGCTTCCTGTTGCTTGCCACTTCAACACTTGCCACTTGGCCATGCTAAAATGCCCATAGTGTTAGGTGCATTAGTCAGGGGTAAATGTGGGAAATAGGTCTAGATGGGTTATGCTTGTGGGCAGCACGGTGGCTCAGTGGTTAGCACTGCTGCCTCGCAGCACCAGGGTTCTGGGTTCGATTCCCACCTGTCTGTGTGGAGTTTGCACATTCTCCTCGTGTCTGTGTAGGTTTCCTCTGGGTGCTCTGGTTTCCTCCCACAATCCAAAGATGTGCAGGCCATGCTAAATTGCCCACAGTGTTTAGGTGTGTTAGTCAGGGGTAAATATAGGGTAGGGGAATGGGTTTGGGTGGGTTTCTCTTTGGAGGGGCGGTGTGGGCTTGTTGGGCCGAAGGACATGTTTCTATGTAGAGAATCTAATCTCAAACACCACACCATGATCTCCGCACCAGGAGAATGAAACAGACTTTACAAGAAGCAAGTGTGAGGATGTACATAGTCAAGGTAACTATGAAAGGCAACCTGTCTGTCAGACTTGCTGCAGTGTTCCATCGAAGCTCAGCACAGGCTGGAAGAGCAGCACCTTGTTTTCCTTTAGCTTTCTGGATTCAGTATTGAGTTTAATAATTTTATGGTTTGAGGACCTTCTCCCATCTCCTTACCTTAACCCTGCACAGCAGACCTTGTCATAATCATTGTCAACTACGAATGATTCCCATTCGCAGCTGTTGAATCTCCCAGACTGACCATTACCCATTCCTTAGTCTGCCCAACTCTTTAATTTCTATAGGCTTAGTCTCCTTCAATCTTTTAGTTCCTCACCCCAACTTCAGGATATGTACCAACCTTTTTCCGAGCTAAAATAAGTTCTGAAATGTTATGGACTGGCCAGACCCCCTCAAAACATTTCAAGAAGGTAACCCAGATCCTAACTTTTCTCGTTTTAGCAGGTGTGAAGTAGAAATTCCAGGGGTGATGCAGCTGGCCCAACCACTCAGTTTTAAGCAAAACAGGATTCACTTACACACGAACTAAGTAAAACCAAATTTAAAATAACATAACTATTTGAAAACCCAGTCAACACTCTTGCACCTTATGATGCTTTTCCAAATACTTACAGCATCTGATACAACATCCCTTGGCAAAACGGTAAATTCAAACACAGGAGTGATGTCGGAGAGAGAGAGGATCAGCATGGAACTGCTTCTATGGGTCCCTAGCTAAAACTTAACCAGCAGCTGCATACAAAACCAGCTTGTTAAAACCAAACCGAATTAAACAGTGAACTGGGAGAACTGGCCACTCCCCTTCCATTGTACAAAAAAAAGCCTCTTCAAGTAGCTAAGTCCAGACATATTGGAACCTCCTGCCTTTATGTCCCCTCTGAAAGAAAAAGGCAAGGACAACATAACCTTATTAAAGGAGCAGCATCGTCACAGAGTGTCACTGGATCTGAATGTTAACTGGACCCGAGAGTCAAAGAATGATTATGGTAGAGCAGAAGACCATTCACCCTGTTGTTTGTGTCAGCTGTCAACTAGTCACCATAATCATTATGAATTTCAAATTATACTCTGGATTTAAACTTGGAAATTAAACCAGTTTTGCATCTTTTGTATGTCAAAAGTCACACCTTTAATGTTTGTGGTTTTAATATTTTTGTACTAGATTTTGTTTGTTGTGGTTAATGATTTCATTCCCATTTTGTTATTTCTGGATAATATACGTGAATGACTGTCTAATACACCATGCTTCAATAAAATTTCTTATCTTGAACCTTTAGCAAAACATCTGTTACAGCAAAACTGATCATTTCATATTTTCATATCACTTCTCTATTCTTTTTAGTGGGACTGTATATCTTGGATGCTGTGTGTCTAGGCTCGCTTGTGTTTCGCCACCCCATCCAGTATCTTTCCACTGACACCCTCATCCGCCTGGCTGAACCGGTCCTCACCATCAACAACTTCTCCTTCCAATCCTCCCACTTCCTCCAAACCAAAGGGGTAGCCATGGGCATCTGCATGGGCCCCAGCTGTGCCTCCCTGTTTGTCGGATACATGGAACAGTCCATCTTCTGCAGTTACACCGGCACCAGCCCCAACCTGTTCCTCTGCTACATTGATGACTGTACTGGCGCCGCCTTTGCTCCCACGAGGAGGTTGAACAGTTCATCAACTTTCCCAACAATTTCCACCCTGACCTTAAATTCATCTTGACAATCTCAGACACCTCTCTCTCCTTTCTCGACCTCTCCATCACCGTCTCTGGCGACTGACTAACCACAGATATCTACTACAAGCCTACCGATTCCCAATACAAGCTACCGACACTACACCATCTCCCACCCTACCTCCTGTAAAAATGCCATCTTTTATTCCCAATTCCTCAGTCTCCACTACATCTGTTCCTAGGATAACCAATTCCACTTCAAAGTCCCAGATGGCCTCCTTCCATGATCACAACTTCCCTTCCCACGTGGTCGACGATGCCCTCCAGCACATCTCCACTTCATGCACCACTGCCCTTGAACCCCATCCCTCCCAACGCAACAATGACAACCGCCCTGATCCTCACCTTCCACCCCACCAACCTCCGTGTACATCGCATCATCCTCCACCACTTCTGCCACCTGCAAATGCACCCCACTACTAGAGATATATTTGCTTCCCCACTCCTGTCAGCATTCCGAAGAGACCATTCCCTCCGCAACTGCTTATTTAGGTTCACGCCCACCACCAGCCCACACTCCACTCCTGGGACCTTTCCCTGCCACCGCAGGAAGTGCAAAACCTGTGCCCACACCACTCCCCTCACCTCCATCCAAGGCCCCAAAGGATCCTTCCACAACCGACAGAAATTTACCTATACCTGTACAAATGTCATCTACTGCATCCGATGCACTCGGTGTGGTCCCCTCTACATCGGGGAGACAGGATGTCTTGCAGATCGTCTCAGAGAACATCTCTGGGACACCACCAACCCCATCGCCCCGTGGCTGAATACATTAATTCCCCCTCCCATTCCATCAAGCTTATGCAGGTTCTGGATTACCTACACCACCAAACCTTTACCACCTGATCTCTGGAGGAAGAAAGCCTCCTATTCCACCTTGGGACCCTGCAACCACAAAGGATCAATGTGGATTTCAACAGCTTCCTCATTTCTCCTGTCCCCACATTACCCCACTCTCAAGCCTCCAACTTGGCACTACCCTCCAGACCTGTCCATCAATCCCCCCTCTGATCTAAGACCTTCTCGCTCAACTTAAACCACCTATCGCTTCCTCAGCTATCCGCTCCACCCCCCCCCCCCCCCCCCTTCCCATTTATCTCTCAGCAACAGCCCCCAAGCCTCATTCCTGATGAAGGGCTTATGCCCAAAAAGTCAGTTCCCCTCCTCGGATGCTGCCTGACCTGCTGTGCTTTCCCAGCAACAAATTCTCAACTCCCTTGTATTTCAGTAAATATAGTTCAGTGTATACTTTTATCTCATTGATTTCAGCTAGGTATATAAGTCCAAGATTGGAAATGCTCATGTACTAATGCACTCTGCCACTGTTATTTTCATGGTTACATTCAGGATTTTCACTTTGTCTGTTTGAGTTGAAAGGATGGGTGGATAATATTTCCCATTCCCTAGGAAAATCCAAATAAAATGAGGCTCTATTAAATTACACTTGGGATATGGGCATTATTGAACAAAGTTTTCATTTGTTGCCATTGAATTGAGTGACCTGCTGAGGCCACTTCAGACGGCAATTAAGCGTCAGCCCTGTTTCTATGGATCTGAAGTTGCATGTAAACCAGGCCAGGTAAGGATGGCAATTTCTGTCCCTGGAAGGCATTCATGAATCAAATGGGTTTTTACAACTATCGCTGATCGTATGTGTTATCTGATTAGTCTTTCAATTCTAGCTTTTCTTTATTATTAATTGAATTTAAGTTCCATGATAGATTTGAACCCACGTCCCAGAGGTTTAATTTGGTGGCTGGGTTACTAGTCCTCTGAGATGATGAAATATCTCTCTCAATATTGTAGATGCACTCACTGCAGTGGATACCATGAATAGTTCTATAGTTGGCAATAGATGCTGTGGGAAGTTAACAGGTTTTGGCATTGTTTTGAAATAAGACTTTATCTTGCATGGCAGAGTGAAATAGAAAGCCTTGACAGTGTAAGTTTCATTGTTGTATTTCTGTAACGTAAGCAGAAACTGGCAGAGTCAAACACTGCCTGTGTCAAATGTCTATTTATTTATTATTCATGCTATGTGCTCTCATCACTGCAATTAACTTCAAAAGAGCACAGTTGTGATACTTGACAGATTTTTTGCTAGCATAGACTGTAGGCTTGCAGTCAGTTGCTGGTATTATCATGTTCTGATTGACAGTGTTATTTACATGAACAACTGCACTGCATTTTCCAGCTTAATGCTTTTTTAGATACAAAATAGGGGACAAGGGCAGGATTAGAGTCTGCCACAGCTCATTTCTCTAAATTATTGGAAGTGAGTTGAATCTCTGTAATAAGGTCTCAAAATAAATACTAGAAGAAATTTTGTTTTCACTGCGAAAGATTAAGTGCAAAGTATACTACCATGAATGATTGATTGTAAAAATAGAGTCATTTGAAGCCATGAGTTGCGTCAGGTGTTAGGTGTGATTTGAATAAGTAATTCTGATCTTGGAGATAACCAAGCTCTAAATGCTAAATAGTTGTGCTTTGTGCTGCAAAGACTAGTTCTGTTATTGCACTATTGAACTCAATTACACCTGACTGAATAGTGGAACAGTTGTATGGAATGCAAATCTTGAAGGAAATTTGTATGTTTTGTTTTATTAGGACTGACTGATTTTGCAGTGTAACCACACGTAGAGCGCTAAGATCAGGCAATCAATTCATGTCCGAGGGTTAGAAATTGAGGGATGATTAGATCAAGAAAGATGGCAGAAGGGGTGCCTTTTATACCTTAAAAAAAATGGCCACTGAGACAGAGTATGTATCTTCAGTCAGCACTTGAGGATAAAATGGGAGAGAATTGGTCAGTCTGATCAGTCAAATCAAAGTGCCATTAAGATGAGATCATTCATGTTAAATGAGTAAATACACTTTCAAGGTTTGCATTTCACATACATCAAACTTGCGCAAAGCTGCTTAAATCAGCTGAATCATTTTTATACTTTATTGGAAAGATATGAACACTATTTACAGGGCCAGCTTTTATTACATATTACTACGTCTTAGCAATGATGACAAGCTGTCACATGACACCAGTTTTATTTGAAATCACAGGCATTTGTTTGGTGTCATGTGACTTCTGACTTTGTCCACCCCAATCTAACAGTGGCACCTCCACATCATGTCATATGGGCCCACCCACCCTGTTGGGAAGGGAGCTCAAAGATTTTGACCCATTGATAATGATGTAACAGTGCTGTGAATCCACGTGGATGGTATGACTGGAAAGGAAACATATTTGTTCTTCCAAGTTCTAGGTTAGGAAGGTGCTGTTAAAGGATCCTGAGTGAATAAACGCAGTGCACTTTATAGATGAGATATATGGCTATTACTGTGCATCAATGGTGAAGGGAGTAAATATTGAAAATGATGGCTGGGGTGCCAACTAAGCAGACTGCTTTTCTAGCTCTGGTATTGTGTGGCTGAAGTTCATAGTGGGGGATTCAGTGATACTATTGAACTTGATGGGGCAATGGTAACCTTTTTAAACCTGTCACTTGTGTGGCCTGTATGTTATTTATCACTAATCAATCCACACCTTGATGTCTTGATTTTGCTGTGTATGGACATTGACTGTTTCAGTGTCTGGAGTTGCTGGGAATAGTGCTGATTATTTTATCATCAGGCAACATTCCCACTTCTGAACTTTTGAAAGATTGAAGGTCATTGAGGAAGAAATTGAAGATGGTTGGGCCAGGATATTTATTTTCTAAATAGGGAGAAAATCCAGAAGTCTGAAATGCAAAAATGGTAAAGTTTTAGTCCAGGATTCTCTTGAGGTAAACTTGGCAGGTTTTGTCAATATTTAGGAAGGCAAATGTAATTTGTTGGGGGGAAAGAGAATCTAATCAAAACTTACAGAATACCGCATGGCCTGGACAGAGTTGATGTTGGGACGAAGCTTCCAGTGGTAGGAGCCTAGGATTTGAGGGCAGAGCCTTAGAGTAAAAGGAAGACCTTTTTAGAATAAGATAAGGAGAAACTTCTTCAGTCAGAGTGTGGTGAGTCTCTGGAATTCATTGCCGCTAGGCTGTGGAGGCCAGGTCCCTCCGTATTTTTAAAACTGAGATCGGTTCTTGATTGTCAAGAGGATCAAGGATTACAGGGAGAAAGCAAGAGTAAATGATTTTGAAACTGATCAGCCAGTATTGAATGGTGGAGCAGACTTAATGGGTTGAATGGCCTAATTTTTGCTCTTATGTCTCATGGTCTTATAATGTTATTCATGAGAAATGCCTGCAGTGTTGTCCTGAGGCACAGATAAATTATCTCCAGCAGCAATAATCTTCCTGTCTTCCAGGTGTGACGCCATGGAGAGTTTTTCCCCTAATTCCCATTGACACCATTGTTGATTGTCATTTTGATGCCATACATTAAATGCTGCCTTGATGTCAAGGGCAGTCACTTTTTCCTCACCTCAGGAATTCAGCTAATTTTTCAATGTTTGAACCAAGACTGTAATGAGATCTGGAGTGAAGTAATCCCAGTATAGTCCAAATTGAGCAGCTGACAATTGAGAGTTGACTTGATATTGAGTGGTACGGGTTATTGGCTGGATTAAGTTCTTCCTGCTTTTTATGCAAAGTGACATACCTGGGCAGTTTTCCACATAATGAGTAACTGCACTGGAACAGCTTGGCCAAGGGCATGGATAGACTGAAGCACATCTTGAGTACTGTTGCTGTAATGTTTTCAGGGCTTTTGCAATATCCATTGTCTTCAGTTGTTTCTTGTCATCAGTTGGATTGAATCAAAGTAACTGCGGTTCTCTGGCAATGGCTAAAATGGATTATTTGCTGCATTTCTGGCTTAAAAATGGATGCAAATACAAAAGATTTGTCATGCCTCACTGGAAAAATGTGCTGGAAATCAATCCTTGCTATTCCTTGAGTTATCACAAAAGTTAAATTATTTTACTAAAGATTGCAAAGTTCCCAATTTACCCATCTGATAGACTTTGGTAAATGGGAACATGTGGACAAGGTTAGATTCTAACCACTGTAAATACCTGTGAATTGTTGCCATATAAATCTACTAGTTAAACCTCTAATCCCCTTTATAAAACCTTCTACAAGCATATAAACAGACCAAATTAAAGTGATGTTACAGAAGGAGAGAAGAAATACTGGGAAATAGAACAATAGCTTAATTCAGGTGCTTTTTTTTCTTCACTTTTGGAATGTGGGCATCTCTGGAGCGCCAGCATTTATTGACTGACCCGAGATATCCTTGAGAAGATAGTGGTGAGCTGCTGCCTTGAACTGCAGCCATTTTCCCACTGTGCCCTTAACGGAGGGAATTTCAGTATTTTGACCAAGCGACAGTGAAGGAAGAGGGATATATTTCCAAATCAGGATGGCGCGTGACTTGTCGTGGAACTTGCGGTTGGTGGTGTTCTCATGTTTCTGATGCCTTTGTCCTTCTAGATAGAAGTGTTTGTGAGTTTAGAAGGTGCTGCCTTAAAAACTTCGGTGAATTTCTGCAGCATACTGCAGTTCAGTTACTAGTGGTATACTGCAAAGATCTGTTTTGTGTTCACTGCTGTTTGTCTTTGTTATGGTCTGGATGAGGGCATAGAAGGATGGGTTAGTAAATTTGTGGATGACCCTAATGTCTGTAGAGTTGTGGATAGTGCTGAAGGATGTTGTAGGTTGCAGAGGGAATAGATAAGCTGCAGAGCTGGGTTGAGAGGTGGCAAATGGAGTTTGGTCCCAAAACAGATCCTTGTGGCTCACCACTAATAACCGGACTCCAGGCTGAATATCTTCCATCCACCACCACCACTCGCTGCTTTCTTACAGAAAGGTGGTTTCTAATCAAAGCTGCTAAATCACCCTCCGTTCCATGCCTCTGAATTTTCTCCAACAGCCTACTATGCGGAGCCTTACTGAAGTCCATGTACACCAAGTCAACTGCCCTACCTCATCCACGTGTTTGGTCGCCATCTCAAAAAACTGAGAGGTTTGTGAGACATGACTTGCCCTTGGCGAAACCATGTTGACTATCTGCAATCAAATTGTTGCTTGCTCGATGATTATAAATCCTATCTGTCATAATCTTTTCCAAAACTTTTCCTACAACAGACGTAAGGCTCACTGGTATATGATTACTGGGTCATCTTTATTGCCCTTCTTGAACAAGGGCACAACATTTGCAATCCTCCAGTCCTCTGGTACTAAACCTGTAGACAATGAAAGATCAAAACCAAAGGCTCCAGCACCTCCCTAGCTTCCCAGAGAATCCTCTGATAAATCCCATCCGGCCCAGGGGCTCTGTATATTTTCACTCCTCCTAGAATTGATAACATTTCCTCCTTACTAATGTCTATCCTTTTATGTCTAATATCTCATTCTTCTCCTCTACAATATTCTTCTTTTCCTGAGTGATGAGAAATATTCATTTAGCACCTCTCTGATCTCCACAGGGTCCACACACAACTTCCTACTTCTGTCTTTGGCTCTAATCCTACCCGAGTCATCCTTTTATTCCTCACATACCTATAGAAAGCTTTAGGGTTCTCCTTTATTCTACCTGCTAAAGACAGTTCATGTTCTCTCTTTGCTCTTCCTAACTCTCTCTTTAAATCCTTCCTAGCTAATCTGTAACACTCTATCGCTTCAACTGAACCATCTCGTCTCATTGTCACATAAGCCTCCTTTCGCTTAACTAGAGATGCAATTTCTGTAGTAAAGCACAGTTCCCTTACCTTGTCTCTTCATCCTTGCCTGACAGGGACATATCTATCAAGGATATGCGATATCTGTTCCTTAAACCAACTCCACATTTTGATTGTCCCCATCCTCAGCATTTCGCTACCCCATTTTATGCCTCCTAAGTCTTGTCTAATTGCATTATAATTGCCCTTCCCCCATCGATAACTCTTGCCCTGTGGCATGTACCTATCCCTT
This sequence comes from Hemiscyllium ocellatum, assembly GCF_020745735.1. Lineage (NCBI taxonomy): Eukaryota > Metazoa > Chordata > Chondrichthyes > Orectolobiformes > Hemiscylliidae > Hemiscyllium > Hemiscyllium ocellatum. Next base: position 3,688,631 of record NC_083404.1, on the reverse strand, counting down.
TCCATCGCTCATTGACCTCTCCTCTCCTGTTTCTTACCACAGCCCAATACTACCTCAGTAGATGAGTCCTTGTCAAAATTTCTTTCCACTACTGTTATACTATCCTTGACTAACAAGGCCATACCTCCCCTCTCTTTTACTGCCTTCCTGTTCTTAATTAATGATCTAAACCCTGGAACCTGCCACATCCATTCATCACCCTGCTCTATCCATGTCTCCGAAATGGCCACAGCATCGAAGTCCCTAGTACTTGTCTGTGCTGCAAGCTCACCTACCTTATTTTGGATACTTCTGTTGTTCAAACCAGCTTGCTTTCTGCCAGCACATTCCTGGCTCAGAACCATGAGATCATACTGCAGCTGTACAAAACTCTGGTGCGGCCGCTCTTGGAGTATTGCGTACAGGAAGGCATTATAGGAAGGATGTGAAAGCTTTGGAAAGGGTTCGGAGAAGATTTACTAGGATCTTGCCTGGAATGGAGGGATGGTCTTGCGAACAAAGACTGAGGGACTGGAGGCTGTTTTCATTAGAGAGAAGGTTGAGAGGTGACTAGATTTTTTTTTAAATGTTTCAATTAAGATGGACAGTGAGAGCCTTTTTCCTCAGATGGTGATGGCTAGCATGAGGGGACATAGCTTTAAATTGAGAGGTGATAGATATAGGACAGATATCAGAAGTACTTTCTTTACTCAGATTTGTATGGGCATGGAATACCCTGCCTGCAACTTTAGTAGATTCACCAACTTTAAGGGCATTTTAAATTGCTATTGGATAGACAAATGGACGAGAATGGAATAGTGTAGGTTACATGGGCTCCAGATTGGTTTCATAGGTAGGCACAACATTGAGGGCCGAAGGGCCTGTACTACGCTGTAATGTTCTATGTTCTATAACCTGTAGATAGTACACATTGATGCTACTGAACTTTGGTTATGGAGGGAGTGGATTTTTGGCACCCCCCCCCCCAATCAAGTGGGCTCCTTTGGTCCCAATTTTTGTCAAGCTTCTTGTGTGTTGTTGGAGCTGTGCACATCCAGGCAGGTGGGCAGTATTCCATTGTACTCCTGACTTGTGCTTTGTAGATGACAGGTAAGCTTTGAGGAATCAGGAGGTGAGTTACTCATCACAGTATTCTCAACCTCTGACCTGCTTTTGTAGCCACTGTCTTTATGTGGTAACTCCCAGGATATTGATAGTGGAGGATTCGATGGAGGGGCTTATGTTTCCCAGTCCTGTGTTTCTCTGATATTTTCCGTCAGATCTTTTCACTTCACAGGAGGCAGTCATTCACACGTGATAAAGTTCCTGACTTGTTTAATAAAAACAGCAGCTTACAGCAACTGGCCGGAGAAAACAACTGGCTTTCTTTAGCTGCAAGGTAAAAACAATGACTGCAGATGCTGGAAACCAGATTCTGGATTAGTGGTACTGGAAGAGAACAGCAGCTCAGGCAGCATCCGAGGAGCAGTAAAATCGACGTTTTGGGCAAAAGCCCTTCATCAGGAATAAAGGCAGAGAGCCTGAAGCGTGGAGAGATAAGCTGGAGGAGGGTGGGGGTAGGGAGAAAGTAGCATAGAGTAAGCATTTTACTGGAAGCATTTTACTGGAGCAAATGAGACATGCATGTGTGCACTGTCTTCCAGAGGTGCAAAGGGCTTCTCACTGTAACATTCACACCCTCAAGCCATGTATAACTGGTCACAATTCCACAAACCAACACTTAGTTGTTGCTGGCCTTATCTCTCATGCCATAGTGCCATGTCATCTGTTAATCCCTTCTCCACTTTTTGGAAAGCAGCAGTGTAAATGCTATTTGTGTGAGTTTCAGTACCTTGCTTTTTAAAAGTACAGCAGTTCTATCCTCAAGGCTTTTTTTTAAAACCGACCTTTTCCCACATTGGTACATGATTAAAAAAATATGTAAAAGGACAGTGCTTCAACTTTGTACTTTGCACTGCTCTGATGGGTCCTCCCCCACCCCCCCATCATTGCCAATAAGAATATTTGTGGAATATTCCACTTCCTGATAGTTTAATTGTGTAGTAGCATTTATGATTGGCTTTGGAAGTACTGCAGAGCTTAGCTTTATAAGGTCACCTCTCAGCCTCCAATGCTCCAGGGCAATAAGCCCAGCCCATTCAAAGTTCTAGATCCATTCAATATCTGTCCCGTTTAGCACAGTGCCAATGCTACATAACACAATAGATGGAATTCCCAACATGAAGTGTCCCTTCAGCTTCACAAGGGCTGGTTGGTGGTGAATTCTGCTAACACTATCCTAGAATGGCATATAGTGAGGACTGATGGTCAAAGGGTCAAAAGTCAAAGTTGATTTTTTGCCTCACGTTGGTTCTCTCATCACTTGCTGCAAGCACAGTCTAACAGCTATGTCTATTAGGATTCCAAATCCATGGCCTCCACTTGTCTTTAAATTTTAACTTGTGTCATACCATTTCATAAACCTGAATTCTTTACTATCCCTTTTGCTTACTCCATTTTTGAGTCTTGTTTGCAGCCTTTGAATTTTTGCCCTGCATACCCAGGTCTAGGCTAGTATAACAAGAAGAGTATTGGCCTTAATACCAACCATTAGGAACTAACACTATACTCTCCAGTCTGAAAATCAAGCATTCACTGCTACTTTGCCTTTGCCCAATGACTAATTTTGTATCCATTGTTGCACTATAGCTTTAATCACTTGAATTTTTTGAACAAGTCCATTCTGAAAGCTCTTTGAAAGTCCATTTATACGAAGCAACCGTACTACTGTTGTGACCCCTGTTAGTTCAAAAAGAGCTCTCAATAGTCAAACGAAAATTGTCTGCAAGTCAGAGTGTGAAATGGGAAGTTTTGCTCTGTATGTAATCCTATACTTTACCTGTCCTGGCAGTGTCGTGGGAGTTTGATTTTCAGGTTAAGAGTAGAAGCAGCTTTACTTTGTGTCTAAACCTGTGCTGACCCTGTCCTGGGAGTGCTGAGTGAACCTTATTTTTACTTTAAAAGAATGATCTAGGTTGGAATGAGTTTGCCCTTTTTCTCCTCATTAAGCAGTTTTTTAAGATCCTCCAGTTCATATCAAAAAGTTGCGTTCCATGGGGATCCTCTGAAACACTTGAGCTCAGTCACATTGTGGTGCCATCCATATATAGAAGAAAAGACTTGTGTTTTATCTTGTGCCTTTAATAGTTTACAGTCCAGTTAAGTAGGGAAGGATGGCAAGAATAATGTAATGGTCCTGTTACAGCATTAATAATGCTTGGGCCTAAACAGATGGAATTTAAAATGAATTAATTAAATATCAAGTAAAAGCTATTCTTAGTAGTATGAAGCAACTGGATTGTTCTGCAAAAACTAGACATCTTACTCACTGATATCCTGTAAGAAGGAAATCTGTCGTAATTTTGGGCTGGCCTAGGTGTGACCCCAAAGGCACCAAGTTGTGATTGTCAGCAGCCTTCTTCAATGGCCTAGCAACCTACAGTTGTATCAAACTGATAGAAAAGATACTAAAAGGTCAGAGACTATAAAGCAGTTATTAGATTCAGTTGGTAGCAAAATTGAGCTGAGTTCGCTGATCTTGATGGAAATAACTACCAGTACTTGCAGTGGGTACTGACAGTCAAAGTGAGGGAAAAGTCCATGTGAACTCCTCCTCACTGTTGTATGTGCATCAATCCATGGCAGTATTTTTAGTAGTGATCAACCCCGTCCTTGTGGGAACTAAATCCTGTCGTCATAGTGGTTTGCAGCATTTTCACCATGTTAACTGGGGTAGATTGAGGTCAAGTCCAGAGGGGGTGACCGTGCTTGTACAAGCTTTAATGAACTTCCACTGTTTTCTTTGTTCAGAGAGAGCTTTTTGCCACGACTCTGTAAGCTCTGCGAGGTGTGTTAAAGGTTCTTTCAGAAAGCCTGTACTGTACTGTGTTTAATAAATTTGGTTGCTTGTTCACAAAGTTGGTGTGTTGCGGTTGCATCAAGTGTGTAAGAACCTCAGGAGAACTTACCAGAAGGATGTTGTTAAACTTGAAAGGGTGCAGAGAAGATTTGCACGCATGTTGCCGGGACTGGAGGGTTTGAGTTATAAGGAGAGGCTGATTGGCTGGAGCTTTCTTCCCCTGGAGTATCGGAGGCTGAGGGGTGACTTCTCTGGCTTATAAAATAATAATGAGGGGCATGGATAGGGTGAATAGCCAAGGGTTTTTTTTTTCCCCCTTGTGTGTGGTGGAGTCTAAAACTAGAGAGTGTAGATTTCGGGTGAGACAGGAAAGATATTTTAAAATGACCTGAGGGGCAACCTTTTCATGCAGGAGGTGATGCATACAAGGAACAAGCTGCCAGAGGAAGTGGTGGAATCTGGTACAATTACAACATCTTAAGAGGCATCTGGATGGGTACATGAATAGAAGGGTTTAGAGGGATATGGGCCAAGAGCTGGCAAATGGGACTAGGCCAGATTGGGATGTCTACTTGGTGCAGATGAGTTGTACCGGAGGGTTTGTTTCCATGCTATATGATTCTGATTCTATAATTTGCATGCTGTGAACATAGCTAAGTAGTTCCACAACCAGTAAATCAGCTCTGACAGTTCTGTAGTCCTGTCATATCCACTTGTAAATAGAGTTGGTGAATTGAATTTACAAGAGGAGGAAAAGTCTGCACTAACTTCCTGAGTCTGTCAGAACCTCAACAAGTGAATGCAAAAAGCATTGGCTGGAGTTATGCCTGGCAGCAAAGGAAGATGTCTGTTGAATGCCAGTCATCTCAGCCCCTGTGTCATCGATTTATTAATGTCTCTGGATAGTATACCATGCCTAACCCTTTTAAGCAGCTTTATGAATGAAGGTCTGAAATAGAGATTTTGTTGATTTGGTCATATTTGAAACATTAGTTGACAGTTCTGCGTACAGCAAGACCTAGACAAAATTCTGACTTTGGCTGAAATGTTACCTCTACTCAAATACCAAGAAATTATATTTCTCTTTGGTATTCAATGCCATTACCCATTGCAGAATCACCTACAGTCAACCTTGTTGGGATTACCATTGAACAGCACTCTAGACTGGCCTTAAATGCTGTCTGTGAGAATCATCACCTGACTTTCCAAAACTTGACTGGATGTTCTCCCCTTGCCTGGATCAGTGTTACTCCAAGAGCACTTAAACTTAACTTCATGTCAGGTCAAAGCAGCCTGCTTGATTGACACCCAATTCATGACCTTCAATATTGAATTCCTCCTCCGTTGCATCTGGATGTATTATCCACAAAATGAATTGCAGTAACTCATCAAGGCGCCTTGCCAACTCCTGATTTCTACCACCTCGGAAAACCATGGCAGCAGATTTATGTAAACACTGCTACCTGCAAGTTATACCGATTTCTGACTTGGAGCTATATCAACATCCCTTCATTGCCACTGGGTTAGAATCATGGCATGTGCTAAAACTATTACTGTTACAATACTAATGGGGTGTAGCGGTTTAAGAGAATGTGTCACCACCTGAGCGCATGTGTGTGTGAGAGAGAAACTTCTAAGGTCACCCTTCAACTTCCCACTTCTCAGAGGTTAAGTGGATTGGCCATGGGAAATTGCCCATAGTTTCAGGGATGTGTTGGCTAGGTCATGGGGATTGCATGCTAAATGGATAGGTACAAAGAGAAATAGCTGGAAAAGCTCAGCAGACCTGGAGCAACTATGGAGAGAAATCAAAATTAGGGTTTTGACTCCAGTGAATCTTCCACAGAACTGTAGAGATCGAGTCTGGGAAGTGCATCTGGGTGGGATGCTCTTCAGAGGGTTAGGGTGGACTCGAGCTTAATGGCCTGCTTCCACATTGTAGGGATTCTATAATTCTATCCAGCTTAGCCTTATAACTCAAATCCTCCAATCCCAGCAACATCCTGATAAATGTTTTCTGAACCCTCTCCAATTTAATAATATCCTTCCTATAGGGCAACCAAAACAGTACACAATACTTCAAAATTAGCCTCACCAACATCCTGTACAACCTCATGATGTTTTAACTCCCATAACTAGTGATCTGAACAATGTAGACAAGTGTGCTAAACACCTTCTTAACCACCCTGTCTACCTTTGACACCACTTTCAAAAACTGTATCTGAACCCCTCGATCTCTTTTCAGCCATATTACCTAGGGCCCAGCCATTAACTTCGTAAGTCCTGCTCTTGTTATACCACAACGCAATATCTCACGTGTATCCAGATTGAACTCCATCTGCCATTCCTCGGCCCTTTGGCCTAATTGATCAAGATCCCTTTGTAACCTTAGGTAACCTTCACTGTTGACTATATCACCAATTTTGGTCCCATCCACAAACTTGCTAGCCATGCCTCCTAAATTTTCATTCAAATTGTTCATATAAATGACAAACAAAAGTGGACCCAGCCACGATCCCTGTGGAACACCACTGATCATTGGCTTCTAGTCCGAAAACAGCTCTCCTTCACCACCCTCTGTCTTCTAATGTCAGGCCAATTTTGTATGCAATTGGCAAACTCTCCCTGAATCCCATGTGATCTAACTTTGCTAATTAGTCTACCATTTGTAACCTTGTCAGAGACTTTACTAAAGTCCATGTAGACAATGTCTACTGCTTTGCCCTAATCTAATCTTGTTGGTTACCTTTTTTAAAAAAAAACACAATCAGGCTTGAGATACTATTTCCCATTCACAAAGCAATGCTGACTATCCATAATCAGTCCTCGCCTTTCCAAATGCATGTAAATTCTATCTCTCAGAATCCCCTCCATCAACTTACCTCCCACTGTCAGGCTCGCAGTGTAGGATCCCAGGCTTCATATAACCTTTCTAAAATAAAGGTGCTGACATCTTGTGGCAAAGTGAGAAAAGTCACTTGCTGCTAAATATATTATTGTCTAAAGTTGATCTTTAATTCTTCTGTTAGAAACTTCCTAAAAGCTGTGCGTGGTGCCTAACAGTGAAGCATTCTGCTCTAGTAGAACAACTGAATTAAGAACATCTTTTACATTTTCATTTTGTTGAGCACCAGTTAGTGAGTGAATCCTAGTAGTGACTTTTGATTGGATAACTCTGACAAGTTTGCCAAATAGTTGTCATTCAAAGAAGAGCCTTTCCATATGAGTACTTGAATCTGTTTGGCTTGTGGAGAAAGCAAATCTAAAAATACACCATTAGCAGACTCTGCAGACTTGAGTCATATCAGGTTATAGCTGAGTTAGCTCTCACTTTTTCTCCTATCTATGAAGCTGGAGTTTGTGAAGCAGCGTTGTACATTTTGATCTGCTTTTTATTATTTATTGTATGGTTTTTGCCTATAATTTTAAGAGCAGTTTAGATGATTGACACCATGGCAGATGATGCAGGTAATGCTTACTATGTGGAATGTGCTCTGTATGATCTCTTGCTGTCATTAGATCTTTTGCAAAGAATTTTCTCTCCTATCTTCAGTTTGTGATGTGCTAGTAATTAGTAGTTTTTTTTATTCTGCACTGTGATTAAGGATATAGTGAGTTTTGAGTCTCTGTAAATTAGTCAGCTTTCTATTTGATCATAGAGGACCCATAGCCTCTTGGTTTGTGCCTGACTGGCACAATCTAATTTCAAGTTTGTTCATGACCTGAATCAGTCTGATACTGCTGGGAATGCATTTAAAATATTGGACTTGTTCAGAATATGTAGTTAATACAAGCAAAATCATAACTGCTGGCTGTTTCTATATTGATCCTCTCTGTGGAGAAAGAAGTTGTGTTAATATTTCAGGTTAATGACCTCTCATCAGAACAGGAAAAGACTAGAACTACAAACAGGTTTTAAACAAGTGAATAGACAGGGCATTGGGGAAGAACGAAAAGGAAGATTCCTGCTAGAATGGAAGGCAAGAGAAGGATTCAGTGACTGGGGTAATGGTGCATGACATCAAGAAATGTTGATGGAAATAGTAAAGAAACAAAAAGGGATAAATAGGATAAGCAGAATTAGTGCCAGAAGCCACTCTCTCTGCGATAGAGCCATGCAGCCATTGAATACCAGAGGTGGATTCACTCCTTAACTGGTGTTCAACAAAATGAAAATGTAAAAGATGTTCTTAATTCAACTGTTCTACTAGAGCAGAATGCTTCACTGTTAAGCAGCACGCACAGCTCTTAGGAAGTTTTTCTGCTGTCTGCCACATTGGATGTTGGTCAAAGAGCTCACTGGACAAACTGAACTACAGTTTGCTGCTGACCCATGTGTTTAGTTCTTAAAAAAAGGATTTGGTGCATTCAAGGCTGACTGTAATTTATGAATATCAGTTGTTTGAGACTGCCTCTTGAATATTAACCATGCAAATTGCTTGGGGGTTTCAATAAATGTAATCTTTATAGGTTTCGCTTTCTGAATGCATTCTGGTTTCAACACCTAGAATACTGTGCAGAAGTATTGATGGTGTGTAGACAGCCTACTGTACAGATGTTCGTAATTTGTAAATTGAGTCTTCAGGTTAAATGAATGGCTAGTTTTGGAAATTATAATGTTGCTTTACTGTTGAAGGCAAAGATGTCCATATGTTGAGATACCTTTGCTATATATCTGAAATGGTTTTCCTGAATGTGAAGTGATGGTGTCGTTGCTTTGAGTATAAAAGTTGATGACTTTTATACTCAAAGATGCAACACAAATGAAGTGGGTAAAGGCAAAATTATGGAGCATGTAAATATCTTGTATTTTAAAACTGTAAAACTGTTTAGGTAGTAAACGTTCATGTCAAACTTATCCACTTCTGGTTTTAAAGAAGGTGGGTTAAGTGGTTTTGACCAATCTACGTTAAGGCAGTTAAGACATTGATACATTTAAAGAGTCTGTATACCTTAGTTTTAAGAGGGCTTAAACTGTATTTTCACTGCTTTTGTCTGTGTTTTCCAGACCTTGGGAATCTCCAAAGGTAAAAGGGAAAAACACGTGGATTTGCAAGTTTTGTGTACTGCAAACCCAATTATCCTTCAGCTTCTCTGATACTTTCCCCTCTTAACCCAGCTCATCAAATGACTCTTCCATCCTCTAAAACATCAACAATACCTTTCTCACAAAACATACCTGCTTCTTGACGACAGCCCTCTCTTTGGGAACGCCAGTCAATCAGATTCTATTTAGGACAGGGAACCTGAAACAGTAAATGATATCCACCAATCTTGGACCCAGATTTCACAACTACTGTAGTTTAATTGAGAGGAAGAGGAGAGAGAGAGATTATAGCCAGGAAACAGGAGGGTGCTCATTTTGTCAGAACTGGGTGAATTTGAGCAACATGGTGTATGAGTTTTGTTTGTCTGACTTGCAGTGTTGCTGTGCATCTTTCAATTGTATCCTTGGTATATCGATGAATTTGTTAGCAATGTCAAATGAGCACGTGGACACATCATTGCTGTTAATATGGAACTCATGTTTGGTCTTCTCAAATGTGAGGAATCTTTCAGTGTCTGAAAAGCTTCTTGACAACTAGTTCTAGTAATTCATCCAACCATTTGGCCAGTTCATATTGTGAAGAACTGGACATGGACAGGACAGGCCATTAAGGGGCATCACTTCAGTGAGTCTTGGCTATCAACATGTACACTGACAGTGCACCGTGAGGGAAAACCCTATAGTATGTATTACCTGGCAGTTTGAAGCTCTTGTACAAATTTAGTAAATGTGCTTTTTATTGTTTTCTAATCAATCTGTCCAGTGATGCTATCACACACCTACAGCAGGCAGGAATTGAACCCTGATCAGAATTTTTTCAAAAAACTCATTTTTTGAGCAAAGCAAATAAGGTTGTCTGGTCATGCTGAATGTGTGGTCCAATACTTACAATTTTGGACTTTCTTTGAATGGTGTGTAGTTGTTGACCATAGTCACGCTTATAAAGGATGAGTATTCCAGTCCCTTTGGGATTACTGATAGGACTGTCTGTATTGGCCTTAATACCTGGCATAGGTTTACATGGCATGTGGAAATGCTGGTATGATGTCTCAAAGACCAACAGATCAGATTCAATAATACATTCTTTGGCTCTCTCATAAACAAGGCAGTGACCATGCTCGACTAAGCTGTACTTTGGAAACACTCCATATAGTATCCAGCACTAGATACGATTATACTGTTGAGCAACATTTTGGGCAGCTTTGCCCTGGGTAATGAGCTTTTTGAATGTTGTTGGAGTGCCTTTATTCAGGCAAGTGGAGAGTAGTCCCTCACACTTCTGACTTGTGCAGGAGTTAGCGGGCAGGTTCTGGAGAATCATGAGATCAATTACACTCAGCAGGATTCCTGTCCTGTGACCTGCTCATGTAGCAAGTGTTTAAATGGATAGTTTCTGATCAGTGTTAATCCCTAAGATGTTGTTACTGAATTCAGTGATATGAATGTCAGGATGCGGTAGTTATTTTCTTGTTGGAGATGGTCATCGCTTGATGTGATGTGAATGTTTCTTGCCACTTGTTAACCAAAAGCTAGATTTTTTTGCTTCATTAGACGTGGACTGAGGAGTCATGAATGGTGCTGAATGTTGTGTAATCATTAACAAACATCTCCAGTTCAGACTTTATGGAGGAAAGTTGAATGATTAAGCAGCTGAAAATGACTGGTGACCTTTTTTTGTTTTCAAAGCACTCCCAATCCTCAGAGTTGCTAATATTTGTTGCAACTTTACAAGTTTCTTCTGGTTAAAGAATGCAGAAGAAAATTGATGAGAGTGGTTCCAGTGATGAGGCGCATCAGTTACATAGATGTGGGACTTATTTTTTCTTGAAAAAGTTGAGTTTAGATAGAGATATTCCAAGACATGGGACTGGATAATTAAGGTGGGGAAAAGACTGTTCAAGTTTGTGGAAGAGTTGAAAAAAAAAGTGCAGATTTAATGTAATTGTCAAAAAAATGGAATCGAGACAAGAGGAAAAGAACCTTTGATAATTCCCTTGGACCTGATCAGAATGCATCCCAGGATATTAAAAGAAGTTAGCTTGGTAGTAATCTTAGAAAAATCCTTAAATTCTGGAAAATGCTCCAGAGGATTAAAAACTGTTAATGTACCATTTTTCTTGAAATAGGAAAGAAGAGAAGAATCATAACTACAGGTCACTTAAAAATACCTCATTTGACCAAGTCAAGTCAGCATGGCTTCACAAAGTAGAAATATCTGACAAATTTATTCGAGTTGTTTGAGGTAACAAGCTAGATTGATAAAGGGGAAGTAGCAGAAGTAATTTGTTTGGATTTTCAGGTGTTTGACCAGGTACTGCACATTGGGTGCTTATGAGTCCATGGTTTTGGAGCTGGTATTCGCATGGATAGAGGTTTGGCTAACTAATACAAGTTCTGATTAAGTGTCACTGGACTCGAGACATTAACACTGCATTCTTCATATAGATACTGCCAAACCTGCTGAGTTTCACCAGCAATTTCTGTTTTTGTTTCTGATCTCCAGCATCTGCAGTTCTTTCTAAATAAAATAGAAAATTGCGTTAGGATAAGGGATGCATTTTCAGGATGGCAGCCCTGTAACAAGTGGAGTACCACAGTGATCAGTACTAGGTCACAATTATTTACTATAGATATTAATGAGGAATAATAGATGTGAAAAGTGAATGTCATATAGCAATGTTTGGCAATGAGCATAGTAGGTGCGAAGGTAAATGGTGCAGAGGACACAACTGCACAAAAACCTTGAGCTGCTGTGCCTTGTTAGGAAGAATACAGGAGCTGAATTTTTTTTTGAATTGGAGAAAGACTGTGGAAAGCTCCAGCACAGAGGAACTTGAAAGTCCTTGTGCATAAATTGTAAAAAGCGTGCACACAGCTTCAGGTAATAAATAATGTTGGGGCTTTATTTCAAAGGAAATGTTTGACTATCAAAATAACAAAGTCTTGCTCAAATTTTACAAGTAACTAGTTAAACCACATCTAGAATACTGCAAATAGTTTTATTCCTCTTTTCTAAAGAAAGATCACCGAGTAATACAGTACAGGAGTGGCCCATTGAATCTGTATTGCCAAAATTCCATTAAGTCTGCACTCATCTCACTTTTTGAGACTAGGCCTACACCTTGAATGTTAAGACACTTCACGTGCTCATCCAAGTACTTTTTCAAAGGTTGTGAGATTACCCACCTCAGCTGCCCTCCCCAGGCTAAGCATTCCGGACCCCAACCATCCTCTGGGTGAAAATTGCTTCCCTTTAAACCTCCTATCACCTTAAAAGTATGTCCCCTTGTTATTGAACCTTCGTTTAAGGAAAACATCTGATTTTCTGTCCATTTTGTCCATGTCCCTTGTAATCTCGTACTCAATCAGGACCCCCCTCAACCATCTCTGCTCCAAAGAAAACAGCATAGGCAGGAGGTGGAGAAGTCAACATTTTGCGTATAAACCTTCCTGAATTCCTGATGGAGGGTTATATCCGAAATGTTTACTTTCCATCTGATGCTGCCTGGCTTGCTGTTTTCTTTCAGCCTTCTGCTTTTCTGCTTTGGATTCCAGCATCTGCAATTTTTTAAAATCTGTAACCAAAGAAGAAAACACGGTATAAAGAAAGGTTGGATAGGTAAACTGCTTCATCCCAGGTGTTTCTCCTCTGGAGCCCTTCAGTGTAATCAATCCGATAATGCATTGCCCAGAACTGCACGAGGTATTCTAGCTGTGCCCGAATCAAATTTTGTGGAGCTCTAACATAACCTTCCTGCTCTTTATGCCTTGACTGATGCAAACCAGATACACTGGCATTGGAGGCAGTCCAGAGAAGATTCATTCGGGTTGATCCTGAGTATGGAGATACTGGCTTATGAGGAGAGTTTTACTTGGTTGGGCAGAGAGGTGACTTTATTAAAACATACAAGATTCTTAAGAGACTTGACAGGACAGATGCAAAGGCATTGTTTACTCTTGTGAGAGAGTTTAAAATCAGAGGAGTCACCCATTTAAAATAGGGATTAGGAATTCCTTCTCTGACGACCGTTGTCTGTGGCATTCTTCATTGCAGAGAGCTATATTGGCTGGATTGTTAAATATATTCAAGGCTGAGCAATTTGTTTTAATTGGCAAAGGAATCCAGGATTATGGGGGAAGAGGCAAGAAAGTAGAGTTAGAGAATATGAGCTGAGCCATGATCTTATTGAATTATTGAGCAAACTCGATAGCTGCCTACTTTGGCTTCTATGCCGACATTTTATGTCAGAATGCCAGAGGTGTTTGGGGCCTGAAATACATTGCCTAAGGTTGTGGTGGAGAGATTCATTTAAGATATTTAAGAATTGGATTATTATCTGGAAATAATGAATGCATAGGGATACAGGAAAGGAGAGAGGAGGAGAGTTCCACTCAGTAATTTGCTTTTTGAAGACTTGAGCAGTTGTGACTGGCCAAATGACTGCCTCACTATACTATAATTGTTTCCTGATTCTGTTTTTGATCTAATACTATTTCTTTAATCTCCATAATAAGCCAGAGGTGGATTTTTCCTGCTGGACTTGTATTTTTCAGTGGAATGTTGTTTTATTAAATATTTGAATTGTTTTTGATTTCCCACTGCTTGTTAACTAATATAGCTTTTAGCCTATATACTTAATCAGGTCAATCTCCCCTATAATTGAATTGAATTTATTGTCACGTGTACGAGGCACAGTGAAAAGCTTTGTCTTGTGAGCAGTACAGGCAGATCACATAGCTAAATAGCATAGACGAGTAATTAGTAGGTAAACGGCAGCAAAACAAAACTACAGGTACAGGTGAATGTTAAGAGTTTGAGAGTCCATTCAGTATTCTAACAACAGTAGGGTAGAAATTGTTTCGGAATTGGCTGGTATGTGTGCTCACGCTTCTGTATCTTCTTCCCAATGGTAAATATTGTAGAAATAGATTGCCAGGGTGGATTGTTGGAAAATGCTGGTGTTCTTTCTTTGACAGAGAGTCTGGTTGATGGATTCTATAGATGGGAGGTTGGCCTTCGTGATTTTCCGGACTGAGTTCACCACTCTCTGTGACTGTCTGCAACCTTGAATGGTACAGTTGCCATACCAGATAGTGATACACCCAGACAGAATACTCTCGATGGCACACGGATAAAGGTTGGCGAGGGTATTCACCGTCATGCCAAATTTCCCCCGCTGCCAGAGGAAGAAGAAATGTTGTTGGGCCTTTGTAACCAGTTCATCCACATGGAGTCCAAGAAATGTTGTGGATGAGCACTCCCAGGAGCTTGACACTCTCCAGTCGTTCCACCTCTGTGCTGTTAATGTGTAGGGGGGCATGGGTAACATCCCGCTGAAAGTCAGTAATGAGTTCCTTGATTTTGCCAGCATTGAGAGCTAGGTTGTTCTCAATGCACCATTTTTCCAGGTCTTCTATCTCCAACCTGTAGTCTGCTTCATTGCCATCTGAGATTCGACCAAATATGGTGGTGTCATCAGCGAACTTGTAAATAGCATTGGTATGGTATTTGGTGATGAAGTTATGGGTATACAGTGAGTACAGTAGGGGGCTGAGTACGCACTCCAGTGTTAAGTATTAGTGAGGATGAAATGTTGTCCCCAATCTTCACTGATTGCAGCCTGTAGTCAGGAAACTGTGGATCCAGTTGCAGAGAGTGGGGCTTAGTCAGAGATCATTAGGTTTAGTAATCAGTCTCCAGGGGATAATAGTGTTGAAGGTTGAAATGTAGTCAATGAGTAGGATTCTTACATGGCTGTTTTTGATATCAAGATGCTCTAGGGAGGAGTGATGGGCAAGTGATATGGCATCTGAAGTGGATCTGTTGGTCCGATAGGCAAATTGGAGTGGGTCAAGTGTAATGGGGAGGCTGGTGTTGATTAATGCCATGATCAGCCTTTCAAAGCATTTCATGACTACCGCAGTTAGGGCCACTGGGCGGTAGTGATTGAGACATGTTGCATAAGCTGCCTTGGGCACAGGGATGGTGTTGGCCCTCTGGAAACAGGCAGGGACAGTGGCCTGCTGCAGGGAGAGGTTGAAGATGTCTGAGAAGACCTCTGCCAGTTGATCTGTGCACGCCTAGTACTCCGTTAGTCCCATTGCTTTCCTTGGATTCACACGAAGGAAAACTGATCTGACCTCTGATGCATTGACTGTTGGGATAGGTTTGTCAGGACTTGTCTGAATAGGTGTTACCTCTCCACTGAGATTCTGCTCAAAGCAAGCATAGAAGGTATTGAGATGATTTGGAAGGGATGTGTCTTTGTCTGCTATCTTGACCTGTCTCATTTTAGAACTTGTGATGTCATTCAGTCCTTGCCATTGTCGCCGGGTGAATGTCTGGGTCTCTAGTTTTGGATCGGTATTGGTCCTTGGCTGTCTTAATGGCTCTGGGAAAGTCATACTTGGATTCCTTATATTTGAGTGAGTCTCAGCGTACATGTGGAATTGATGTTGTGGTTTTGGATAACAATGCTATCAGATGTTATGAAGATGAGCGGTTTAAAATGGATGCATGGGTGGGGCAGAGATAGAGAAACATTGGAGGATTTGCAGTTACTCCTCAACCTTGACCATTTTTTTGTTTGTATTTGTCCGACTATCATTACTTCTGCTTTGCATCATCATCCTTTCTGTCACTGACAGACGTTCCATTTTTTTTAACCACTTTTTTTTCCCTGTTAGTGCACTTTCTTAAAGCTCATTGCTTCTCATTTTTTTTCCCCTGTATTGAGAGGTCATTGATCTGAAATATTAACTCTTCTTCCCCCACAGATGCTGCCAGGTTTGCTGAGTCTTTTCAGCATTGTGTTTTTAATATTTTCTTTATCGTTGGTCTTCTGGTTTTGGGACATTTCCATCCACAGCAAATCCAACTAAAGAGATTTTCTTCATTTTCAGATAAGCACAGCTCTCATAAAAATGGGAAGAAAAGTGATGGACCCTCCGGAAGTTCG
Source organism: Hemiscyllium ocellatum (assembly GCF_020745735.1). Lineage (NCBI taxonomy): Eukaryota > Metazoa > Chordata > Chondrichthyes > Orectolobiformes > Hemiscylliidae > Hemiscyllium > Hemiscyllium ocellatum. Next base: position 3,672,727 of record NC_083404.1, on the reverse strand, counting down.
TTCTTCACATGGTTCATGATAATTGCTTTGCTGGGTGTTTGGTCATCAGTAGCAGTTGTTTGGTTTGATTTGGTGGATTACAAAGAGGTTTTGGGTAAGTTTTTCAATTTGTTTTCCAACTATTGAAGGAAGTTCTTTTCTGACTCCTTGTTTCTAAATTACCAGAGCAGTTGCACCGTATCCAGTCCTGCATGCACAATAATGCCCCAATTTAAAATTTGCAGGTATGAAGCTATCTCTTCATTACCACCACTAACTTCATCCCTCTCCCTGGTTACTATTGGGGGGTTGAACAATATTTGATGATAAGATGAGCCCCTCATCCTACATCTCCATCATTGCTAAGACTATATATTCCACCCCTGAAACTTGTACCACCTCTGCCCATGCATAGTCTTCTGTTGCTGAAATCTTCATCCATGCCTTTAATAATCACTTTACACTTCGGTATTCTTCTGCAAATCTGGCTGTTCTCCTGCATTTTGTTGTCTAAACCAGAAATCATCAAATGCTTCTGACTATGCCCTCGCTTGCATAAAGCACTGTTTAATCTCTTGTTGCTTCTGTTTCTTACAGTCAAGTTACACTTTGATTTTAAAACTCTCTCATCTTTTGTTTTCAGTTACCGCCGTGACTTTGTCTCTCCCTATCTTCTGTCATCTTCTCCAGTCCCACAAACCCCCGATATCTGCACTCTAATTCTGACCTCTTAAGCATCCCAGATTTTCTTCACTGCTGTGTATGTTTTCAACTGTCAATAACCTATGCTTTAGAATTTCCTTCCCAAACCCTTCAGCTCTGTACCTCTCTTTGTCCTTAAGATGCTGCTTAAAACCTACCTCTTTAACCAAGCTTTGGGCCATCTCTCCTATTACCTATTTGATGTTGGATGCTGCTTGAAGTGCAATAGGACTATTTTAAGTGCTTTAAAGGTGCTATAAAAATGTGGTTTTTGGCTTGGGTCTTGGTTTTTTTATATTGTGTGTGTAACAGTGCTAATCTGGAAAATGTTTGAAATGTTTATTTTTATCATGCATGCAGCTAAAGCAAAGGATTTCCGTTATAATTTTTCACAGGTATTACAAGGTAGGACTTTCACTGTTCTTGCATGTTGTTTTATTCCTGTTATGTTGAAATTTCCTTTGTACATCTGACTTTCTATTGAAGCCTACAATATTAACCTTTTTTCTTCTCTCCTGGGATTTGCAATACATGGCGATTCATGCTTCTTTTGCTGTACATTTATGGTTTACAGAATCCCTTTTTCTCTTACACAATATTGAATATGGGGTAGTAGCATACATGTGCATGACTTTTAACATTAATTTTCAGAAATGTCCCCAGTAGGGACATTTAGTTGTTGTCTGATGCCTTATTGAGATTATTGTGGCAATGTTACATTTTCTCTTAAATGATTGCATTTGTAATTTAATGTTCTGTTAAATTAAGGTTAAAGTCAGTTTTATTTGGGAGATGCTGGCATATAACCTACTTGAAAATGAATGTTATATTGATAGTGAAAATGCAAAACGTTTTGCAGTCATTTTGATTTGCAGTATTATGATTGATTTCAATTTAAGTTATAGTGCATTTTAAATGCAAAATCCACAATATTTGTTAGTCTGTGCTATATTGCTTAATGTTTCTAGTCTCAGTGAGCTACTTGCAATTTCAAAAATGCTTTGCCTGTCTTAACATTTTCAATTCTAGCATTTGCTAATATAGCAGTTTTTGAGAAGATTTGTGTCTCAGGTTGATAAGTATGTAAGTTAGCTCTGAGCCGGAAGATTCATTTTCAGACATTTCATCACCATATTAGGTAACGTCATTGAGAGTCTCGGGTAAAGTGCTGGTGGTGTGTCCAGCCTCTCTATAGGTTTTCCAAACAGAGTTAGGAAACAGATATCTACCTTATCAGGGGCGAGGGGGCTAGAAATGACATCACCCACCTTAAGAAACCAAGACTTATAAATAGCGAGGCAGAGAATAAAAGATCGCTATGGAATCAATGACCATATCATGACAGCATTTAGCATTCAGTTTGAGAGACAAACTTGGGTTGGAAACAACAATGCTAAGCTCAAACAAGGTACGGCAGACCTGGTTAGAATGGACTTTGTTCCTCAACTATCCAAGTCTTTCAATGATAGATGTTTAAGAAAATAGTTAATGGCTCATGGCAAAGATAGTGAGGAAGAAGCATACCAGAAAAAGGATAAGCCAAGCATTCTGGGTGGGAGAAAAAAAAGCAAATTATTGATGAAACTCAGCTGGTCTGGCAGTATCTCTGAGAAGAAAGCAGAGTTAATATTTTGAATTCAGTTACTCTTCAGAACTGGAGTTTGGCCAGCAATTTGTTTTTGCTTTCGATCTCCAGCTTTTGTAGTTCTTTGTTTTATTTAAGTATCAAATTGAAAGAAAAAAACATTATGTATTGTGGTACAGATTAGTAGTAAACCAGGGAGATTGGGAATGTTTTAAAATCCAGTAAAAGATGTCTAGAAAAGTAATAAATGAAAAAACAAACTTTGCAAATAACCTTGCAGATAATATCGAAACAGATACAAGTGTCCCTGTGTATTGTTATGGACCAGGCCAAACCCCCTCAAAATCTATTAAGGTGAAAGCCTTGACACCTACTTTTCTTATTTTAGAAGGCAAGTGTAAAGTGGGTCCCACAATTTGTTTGATCAGATTATCAGGCCTGATGCAAAGCACACTTGCGTGTAAAATGCAGAAAAAATAGCATAAAAAATTAGCTTAACTGTAACTCTGTTGAAATACTCAACAAGATAAACTGTTAACTACCACTGATTAGCTGTTCGAAAATAGTAACATCCCATAAGTAGACCCTTGGCAGAGGTAAATTCAGTAGATTATCGTAGTGATTCTCCAGTCCAGGAAGAAAGAACGTGAAGAGAAAATTGAGAGAGAGAAGGAGCAAGCACTCGTGTTTTGCTGTAGCGGGGAGAGATGTATAACAGCTTCCAAACCCCAGCAGCTACAGAAAGCAAAACTAAAATCCTGGTTCTGAGAGCTTGACCATGCCCTTCATGTTGTGTTCTAACTTAAAAGAAACCAAAACCTCAAGCTGTTTACTTTAGTAATTTGGAGCAGACTGCTTGGAACCTCTGTCTCAATCTCTCTCTTTTTTTTAAAAGTAAAACCTGGACAAAATACACCTCTTAAAGTCAGTGTTGTCAACCCCCTACCCCCTCAAAAAGCCACCAGTATTCAAATGGGTTCAATTTTTATCAACTTTCGGTCTTATGCTGTTCGTGCACTGCAAATACATTGACTCTAAGCATGCAAACATTCAGTTCTACAGCCCATTTTTCTTGCCACCGACTGCCTCTGTTTTCATTAATCAAAGTTGTTACAATGCATCAGCAATTACGTTGCCTCATCCTGCTGCATATGTAATTTTCAAATTCAATGGGTGCAGTAAATAGTTTGGAATTTTTATCCTTAAATTTTTCCAAAAACTTTAAGGGGTTATGATCAGTAAGTACTATTGTCTCAGATGCATTACTAGAAATACCAATGTTGCAATGCCATCACCAAACTCAAGGTCTCCCTCTCAGTGCATGATTTGGAGGTGCCAGTGTTGTACTGGGGTGTGCAAAGTTTCAAAACCACACAACACCAAGTTACAACCACCTAATGAAGGAGCAGCGCTCCGAAAGCTAGTGCTTCCAAATAAGCCTGTTGAACTGTAACCTGGTGTTGTGATTTTTAACCCCCTCGGTGCAGGTATATTTGTTAGTGAATATTCAGTTTTCAGGAAAAATACCCAATAGGCTTTTCTATTCTCTGACTGTCATCTTGTAAGAACACAGCACAGACACCCACGTCACTCTTATCGATAGCCACTTTGAATGGCTTTGCATAATTAGGTGTGGCTAACGCTGGAATAGTGGTTAACACAGCTTTCAGGTTGTGAAGTGACTTCTGACATTCCTCCACTTGCAGAAGTTTTCTGCACTTCAATAGGTCAGACAGTGAAGCAACCATGCTGCCAACATTCAGTCCCAGGAATTGTACTACTTCCCTCCTCGATGGTATGGGGAAACTCTCCAAAGACTTTTATTTTTACATCCCGTGGGGCCATTTGTCCATGACCAATCTCATGGCCCAGGAATGTGACTTGGGCTTTTACAAGCTCACTCTTAACTAGGTTTATCACCAAGCCTGCCTCCTGAAGTCAATTGAACAATTCAGACAGATGCTGCAAATGTTCCTTCCATACGTGACTAACAGCACCCGATCACCTAATTACAACAACAGTTGAGTAATCCCGAAATGACCTCCTTGGATAGTCTTTGACATGTAAATAATTTTGATGTAAAATTTGATCTTTGTGTTTCCATGGGTAGTCCATAACACACACATTTGAGTAACTCTTCTACAATCCTTGAACTGTGTTACTGCATAATGGAATCGCCTTCGGAATACTAGTAGACGCATACTTTATGGTCAACAAATAAGAACTCGTGCTTTTTGTTTTAGATAGGCATCCTATGCAATCAATTAAGACCCTTGTATGTGGTTCCTCATGTGAGAATGGGTGTTAAGGGTGCTGATTTTATCATTTCCTGAGGTTTTCTAATTACCTGATGTATATGACATGTCCAGCAAAATTCACACATTTTTATGCTGTCCAGGCCAAAAAAAAGTTTGCTTGAGTTTTCCTTACTCCCAAATGGCCTCCTACTGGTAATTCATGTGCTGCTCACAACGCCACCTCTCTACAACCAATCTGTAATACAATTTTATAAACTTCTGCCCCTTTTTTATCCACTTGAATATGTGATGGTCTCCATTTCCTCATCAATACTCAATTTTTAAGATGTAACATTTTGGGATACACTCAGGTTCTTTTTATTTGTGTGCTATTTGATACAACTGCTTAAGTTTTCATCATCCTGTTGTAATTCAACTAACCTGCCTGAATTGAAAATATCCGCTTTGTCCTCTCCTATCTTATTTTTCCTCAAACACTTGATCGCTCAGTTTCTGACAATTGAACTTCAACTTTCTTATCTTTACTCCTTTATTTCTCCTAGTTCACCCTGTGACTTTGTGACTGTCACTACTAAGTCAGAAAAATAATCCCAGGATATACTTCCTGTAAACCTCAGTTGCCTGTTTTTCCTATTGTCTTTTCAAACATATTTGGCATTGCTCCCATCTGTAATCCAGCATATCATTATTGAGGATTAACTGTATCTCCAGAATAGAGAATTTCACTATTACACCTACCACCACTTCACTTTTCACCTGACTCTCCAACCTCATTTCAAATGAAACATTGCTGTTCTCATGATGAATTCCACATGTTACTACCTTTTTTGGCAATACTCCTTCAGAATTACATATCTCCTCATCTCTCACCATCAAAGATTGACTTGCTCCCATAGCCCTTAAAATTTTAATTTCTTTACCTAGTCCTCCTCGTATATGTGAACAAACATGATGCACACAAGTAAATTCTTCAGAGACATCTGGTGTTTCCTTTTCAGCTAACCCCTGATCAGGTTATACTTTTTCTTGCAGCTTGTTAGCTTCTTCTGTGCTTTCCTTTAGCACTTCAACAAAACTCACTTGCTTATCCTGTTTTCCTGTGTCTGTCTTCCCAGTGCTTTTCTTAAACCACCAACACTGTGACCTAATGTGGCCTACTTTATTACAGTAAAAACGCCTGAGTTTCTTTACTTCTGTTGATACCTCATGGGTTTCCTTTTTATCAAATTATAAACTGTGTTTACAATCTTCAATGAGATCTCCTTTTCCCATAAACCATGAGGATTTCTTGCTTCCCCAGTTTCTATCCCTCACAGATTGAAATTTATGTTGGTAGCCAAGCTTTGATTAATGAATGAATTCGTAATTATCTGCCATTTCCGCTGCTAATCTTGAAGTCTTAACTTTAGCCATCCTTTTCTGCTTCTTATATTTATCAAATAGTATGAAGTGATTCATTTTGGTAGGAAGAATGAGCAGGGTCAATACAAAGTTACGAGCAGAGTGACTGGTGTACAAATGCGCACAAACCATTAAAGGTAGCAGTGTGGTATAGAAAGAATCAATAAAACATATGAGATCTTAGGTTTTATGAATAAGCACATAAGACTAGACTAGCAAATAAATTATGATAAACCTGTACAAAACGCAAGTCTGACTTTAACTGGACTATTGCTTCCAATTCTATGCACTAGACTTCAGAGAGGATGTGAAGGCTTTATAGATGGTGTAGAAAATATTCAAGGGAATGATTAGAGGGATGGGGATAAATTGGTGAAGACTAAGCTATTCGGTTTGGAGAAGAGAAAATTAGATAAAGCTGTTTAAAATGACAAGGTGACCCCCATGAAGGACAAACTGTTGATGTTGGCAGAAGGATCGACAACCAGAGGATACTGGTTTAAGGTGACTGGCAAGAGAAACAATTGTTGTACAAGGAAAAATGTTTCTGTGCAGCAAGTGGTTAGGATCTGGAATACATTGCCTGAGTGTGGTCACAAACTGAACTAGAACCTTAGGAATAATTATCTGAATAGAAAAGTTAAGACGCTGGGAACAATTGGTGAATGGGACTAGGTGAGTTGCTCTTATGTCCACAACAGGTTGAACAGTCTCTCTCTGAGCTCTTATGGTTTTGTGATTCTATGTACATCCTTTCATCTGGAGCATTGCATTATTTTATAACTTTGTAGCTGATGCTACATAAATATTAAGTAGTTGAGCTATAAACTTGAGAATTAATTTGAATCTCGTCAACAATAGTCTTCAGTGGCAATGCATAAAGTCTTAGTACAACTTGAAGGTAAAATTTCACTATTACTAAAATTGTGTATCTTGCAAACACTTTGGACTAGTCTTACAGCTGTGATTAGTGTTATCTTAATTGTATTTAAATTTTTTCTCATTATAGAATATGGGTCTTTAAAGTGGGATTCTTGAAGGACTTAGGCAACTGTGCAAGTGTACAAATTGAGTAGGTGTAGACCATTCAGCACTTTGAGCATTCTCTGCCATTTGCTAGGTCATGATTCTTCTGATTTTAGACTTGTTATTGGCTTTGACTCCTCAGTGGCCAAGTATTTATTCAGCTATGCTTTAAAGTATTAAATGAATGTGTCTCCACTGCTGTCTGGGAAAAGAATTTCACAGACTCATGACCCTCAGAGGCGTACATTTTCCTCACTTTAATCTTAAATGGGAGGCCCCTTTTTTTTAAGACCATTTTCTGGAGTTCTGGTCTCTCCATCCACCATGTCAGTTCCTCTCAGGAGGATCTTGCATGTTTCAGTAAGTTCTCCCCTCATTCTTCTGAGCTCCACTGCATCAGGTTTAACTTATCTACAAGCTTTTTATGATTCACCCAGATCCATCTGATGTAGAGTTCTGCAATCTATCTACATTTAAATAATATGCTGCTTTTCATTACTTTATACCAAAAGACAAGCTCTCGTTTTCCCATGTTATACTCCCATCTACTAATTTATTTTTGCGCACTCACTTGACCTTTCTTTACGTCCTCCTTGCTGGATCATTTTGTCCTCTTCCCAGGTTACTCGTTGATCTTTTGTGTCATCAGCAAATTTACCAATCATTTTCAGCCCCCTCATTGAAGTCATTAATCTAGATTTTAAATAGTTGAAGCCCTTGCTTTGATCCCTACAGTGCATCGCTCATTGCTTATTGCCCGCTTTGTTTCCTGTTAGTTAAGTAATGTTAATGTTAACCCCTACACTGAGCTCTTATTTTGTTTAGGAACCTTTGCTGTGACACTTTGTCAAATGGCTTCTGGACACCCAAGTACACCTCATCTATAGGTTCCTCTTTATTCACTTATTTCCTCAAAAAGCTCTAAATTAGTCAAATACTATTTATCTTTCACAAAAACATATTGACATTGTCTAAATGCCCTGCAATAACTTTTTTCATCACACTTGTTACAGCAAGAAAGGGCATTCAGCCATTGTGCCTGCAAGGCATTTCGATGTTTCTAGCTATTTTCCAAGATTCTTGGCAATTTTAGAAAATTAAAATGAATGCATCAACTATCTTCGGAGCAATATTTAAAGACCCAAAGATGATCTTGATCAGGACCCAAGAAATTGTCCGCATTTAGTTCCAATAATTTTCTCAGCAGTCTTTTAAAATTGTAATTACTTTAGGTTTGTCCTTCCCTATCACCTCTTGATTCCCAGTATATCTGGGATGCTATTTATCTCTTCTACAGTGAAGACAAATGTAATATATATGCTTGTTTTATTTATGATTCCCTTATTTTCTATTATAAATTCCCCAGATGTACACACTGGAGAATCAATGCTTAGTTTACTCTTTTCCAGGTATTAACAAGGGAATAACTCCTATATATTTATATTTATTGTTAGCTTTCTCTCGTACTACTTTTTAAGGCATTCATTTTTTTTATTTTTGCCTCATCTGACCTGTTACTAAACTAGGCAATATTGTACATTTTTAGTTTCATTTTGTGAGATCCTTAACTTCCTTACTACGGAGGATTGATCCTTTCTCAAGAGCCTGTCTTTCTCATTGGACTGTATCTTCAAGTGTTATGAAATAACTTCTTAAATGTCAGCCACTGTACCTCTACTGAACTGTCCTTTGACCCAGTTCTTCAGTTCATTTTGGCCAGTTCTGTCTTCATGCCCTCATTGTTATCTTTTGTTAAATTTGAAACAGCTGTCGTAAACTTGGTCTTTTGTCCCTCAAGCAGAATGGAAAATCCTGCTACTTAGGGATCCCCTCATCGCGATTCTTAATCTATTTCATTGCATATTACCATATATAGAATATCCTGCTCTGGCTCAGAAACATATTGCTATAAGAAACTAACCAAGCAGCACACTGTGAACTTATCTTTCAAAGTATTTTCACCATTCTGATCTGTTCATATGTAGACTCAAATCACTCATGGTTATCGCCATTCTTTTATCAGAAGCTTCCATTATTTATTCTTGTATACCCTGATCTAAAGTGTAGTTAGAAATAAGGGGATCCACAAGTGACAACTTAAGCTTTTGCTTTTTCTCAGCTTTATTCCAACAGATTTCTTTGTCTATAGTAATTTCTGTCTATTGTACTGATACCATCCTTAATTAAGAGCTCGCATTCCACCTTTCCCCTTCCTGCCAAAATGTCATTTAAGAATTTTAAGTACTATTTAAATAAACACTTGAACCACCAAAACATTCATGGCTACAGGCCAAGTGGTAGAAATGGGATTAGAATAGATGTCTTTGTGTCTTGTCCTAGGATGGATGTGTTGTCTCAGTCAAAGTGGTGTCCTTCCCCATCTGTATGTGAGGGTACTAGTGAGAGAGGGTCATGTCTTTTTGTGGCTAGTTGGTGTTCATGTATCCTGGTACAAATCTTCTCAAAACTCACTAATCCCTATGATATTGATTCATGTACCAGGTGCAATTTGTTTGAATATGCTGTAGTTACTGTAGTAAAGCAAAGAACTAGAGATGCTGGAGATCTGAAACAAAACGTGTTGGTAATAGAACTCAGCAGGTCTGGCCCCATCTGTGGGAGAAAGCACGGTTAACATTTTGAGTCCGGTTCATGAATTACTCTGTATGTTCAACTTGAGCATCCAAAGATCCAACTTCTGTTAATTTTTTTCATGTTGTACATTCTTTGAAACAAAATTTAACGAGTGTAATATTGTTCTTGCTTTCACCCGTAAATAGGAAAACTCGGAGTCTATGATGCCGATGGAGATGGCGATTTTGATGTGGAAGATGCCAAAATTTTGCTAGGCAAGCATATTATTTGAGTTTTCTTTTGCATGGAGTTGTAAAGGTGCATCATCATTTGGCTGTTGCATGACTGCTTGGCGTGTCACATGAAAGGTAATGAGTGAAATTGTGAACTGCACACTGAAATTTGGGACTGTGGGTGAAAATGTAAATGAAATACAGTTGAATGTAGCAAATGAATATATGTAATGCATTGTGTAACTGACAGGAATATATACACGTATAATTTGAAAAGAAGTGTTGGGATTAACAAAAATGATCATTTTAAAGAAAAAGATACATGTCAGATCATGTGCCGGATTCGCGTTGCATATGCGAATTTCGGGGATATTACACATACTGAAAACAGTGAGTCGGAAAAATGGACCATTTATCAATGATAATGAGGTCTTTGGGGGCCTACGAGTGGTAACATGGCCTTGGTAGTTCCTAAGCATTGACCTAAAATTACTGAGAGATTGCATTGGTTTGAGCCAGTCTGCGATCTGTCAAATATATAGAAAATATTTCGCAGTCTTAAACCTAAGTGACTTTAAGCTGGAATATGGGCATATTGGCCCATTTCAAATTATTCTTTAACTGCACTCTTTCCTAGTTAAGAGTCAACTACATAGCTCTGATCTGGAATCACATGTCAGTGAGATCAGGCAAGCATAGATTTCCTGTTGCAGAGGGCATTAATGAACCAGGTGGATTTTTACAATGGTTTATACTCACTGAGATGAGCTGTCTTTTATTATATTCCAGTTTTATTCATTGAATTCATGTTCATATAAAATATATTAATTTCCTAAGTTGACAACTGCAATTAAATAATTCAGTTTTAGAATTTTCCTTGAATTAAAATGATAACAGGTGCAGGAATATCAATATTAATTATTGAACTTATTATTTGTGATAGGGTCAGATGATGTAGAATCTGTGTGGGTAGAATTGCAGAACCATAAAGGTTAAAATAAAAGCATGGTTGGAGTCATGTATAGGCCTTCAAACAGTAGTGAGGAGCTGGTGTGCAAGATACACCTAGAGATGGAAAAGATGTGTAGGAAAGGCAAAGTTACTGTGATCATGTGGGATTTCAATGTACAGGTGAACTAGGTAAATCAGGTTGGTAGTGGTTTGCAAGGAAAGGGATTTGTGGATTATCTACAAGATAGCTTTTTGGAGCAGTTTGTGATGGTGCCCAATAGGGAACCGATAATACTGGATTTAGTGTTGCGCAATGAGGCAGACTTGATAAGGGATAATAAGGTGAAGGAACCCTTAGGAAGCAGCAATCATAAAATGATCGAATATACTTTGCAATTTCAGAGAGAGAAGGTAGAATCAAAGGTTAACAGTATTTCAGTTGAACAAAGGCAATTAAAGAGGCATGAGGGAGAAGCTGGGTAAAATTGACTGGGAGCAGAGCCTAGCAGGAAAGACAGTGGAACAGCAATGGCTGGAGTTTCTGGGAGTAATTCAAGAGACCCAGTTGGGATTCATCCTGAAGAAAAAGTAGTATGATACAGGGAGGATGAGGTGACCATGGCTGACTAGGGAAGTCAAGGATAGCATAAAAGAAAATGAGAAAGCATATAAAGTAACGAAGAACAATGGGAAATCAAATGACTGGGAAGCTTACAAAGACTAACAGAGGGCAACAAAGAAATAAGGAGGGAGAAGATTAAATTAGGGTAAGCTAGCCAGTAATATAAAGGAAGACTCTAAGAATTTCTTTAGATATATAAAAGGCAAAAGTGGACATTGGGCTGCTGGAAAATGACACTGGAGAGATAGTGGGGAACAAAGAAGTGGCTGAGGAACTGAATAATTACTTCGCATCAGTCTTCACAGTGGAAGGCGTGAGTAATTTTCCAAAAATTCAGGAGAGTGAGGGGACAGAGCTGAGTATAGTGCCATCAAGGTGCATAAATCACCTGGACTAGATGGACTACACCCAAGAGTTCTCAGGGATTTGCAAGGTTTGTGAAGGTTTGTAGCTCAGGTTGAGGTTTAAGGTGTAGGTTTGCTTGCTGAGCTGTAGGTTTGATATCAAGACGTTTCATTACCTGGCTCGGCAACATCAGTGGCGACCTCCAAGTGAAGCGAAGCTGTTCTCTCCTGCTTTCTATTTATATCTTTCTCCTGGATGGGGTTTGTGGTGAAGTTCAAAGGGAGATATCTGAAGAGACAGTGGAAGCATTAGTGGTAATCTTTCAGGAATCACTAGAATTGTGGGGGGTGGAGGAGTGGAAAATGGCTAACAAACTCCCTTTTTAAACAGGGGTGTTAAGGCAGAAGATGAAAAAATTCCAAATCAACTAGCTTAACCTTGGTTGAGGGTAAGATCCTGGAAGATATCCCGAAGAATGACATTTTGAATACTTGGAAATGTTTGGTAAAATAGGGCAGAATCAGCATGAAGAAGGGCTCATGCCCGAAACGTTGATTCTCCTGCTCCTTGGATGCTGTCTGACCTGCGCTTTTCCAGCAACACATTTTCAGCTCTGATCTCCAGCATCTGCAGTCCTCACTTTCTCCTAAATCTGCTAGAATGCCTTGAAGTAATGAGCAGATTAGACCAAGGAGAACCAATGGAAGTTATCTACCTGGACTTAAAAAAGGACTTTGACAAGGTGCCACTCAAAAGGCTACTGAGTAAGATAAGGCCCCGTGATATTAGACCCAAAGGTACTATCATGGACAGAAGCTTGGTTAAATGGCAGAAAGCAGAGTGTGAGGATAAATGATTCCTTTTCAGGATGGCAGCTGGTGACTAGTGGTGTTCCACAAGGGTCAGTGTTGGGACCACAACTTGTCACTTTATACCTTTAATGATCTCGATGAAGGAACTGAGGGCATTCTCGCTAAGTTTGTAGATGATACAAAGATAGGTGGAGGGACAGGTATCATTTGAAGAGGTGGGGAGACTGCAGAAGGATTTGTACAGGTTAGGAGTGTGGACAAAGAAGTGGCAGAGTACAACATGAGAAAATATGAAGCTATACACTTTGGTAGGAAGAAGAGGCATGAACTATTTTCTAAATTGGGAGGAAATTCAGAAGTCTGAATTGCAGAGAGACATGGGGCTTTTAGTCCAGGATTCTCTCAATATAAACTTGCAGTTTGAGTCAGTAGTTAGGAAGGCAAATGCAATGATGGCATTTATTTTGAGAGGACTTGAATCTCAAAGCAAGGATGTACCTCTGAGTTTGTGTAAGGCTCTGGTCAGATCACATTTGGCGTATTTTGCTCTACTTTGGATCCCACAAAGGATGTGCTGACCCTGGAGTGGGTTCAAAGGAGACTCGTGAGAACAGTCCCAAGAATGAACAACTTAACATATGAGGAACATTTGAGGATTCAGGGTCTACACTCTGAGTTTAGGAGGATGAAGATGGATCTAATTGAAACTTACAGAATACTGAATGGCCTGGATAGAGTGGATATTGGGAAGACATTTCCATTGGTAGGAGAGACTAGGACCTGACGTCACAGCCTTTTAGAACAGAGATAAGTAAAATTCCTTGAGCCACAGAGTGGTGAATCTATGGAATTCATTGCCACAGAAGGCTGTGGAGGTCAGGCCACTTAGTATATTTTAGATTGAGTTAGATAGGTTCTTGATTTGTCAATTGGATCAAGGGTTATGGGGAGAAAGTAGGAGAATGTGTTTGAGAAACTTGTCCGCCAGAATTGAATGGCAGAGCAGACTCGATGGGCTGAATGGCCTCATTTCTGTTCCTGTCTTTCATGATCTTAAACCTAGGTTCAGCTGAATTAATGAAGGTAAGTCAGGTTACTATTGCAATTTACTTTTTATTGTGAAGAAAAAGAAACAAATGATTACATTGCATTACATTGTCTTGGTTCATGGAAGATTTCAAATTTGCATAATTACAAATTTAAATTATACCTTCACTTCAGAGAATCAGCACAATTAGTGCCCAGTTTTCTGATCACGTCCAAGACTTTACATCCCTATCTTTTGGGGCCTGTACCAGAGTTTGTGGTTCTTCCTGAACTCCATGAAGGTGATCTGAGCTGAAACCTGCCTGGGTCATGTGGAAGTTTATAAATGAAATCCAGACCACCTGGCATTTTTTGAATTCCTGCACTGCCATTTCCTGAATAATGTATATCCTACATTTAGTGGGAGGGCTATGTTTCCTCTAATTGGGAGGATGCATTCAGGAAGTTTTAGCATGGTCTAAAATAGCCTATCTTGCCATTTCTTTCTTTTAATTTGCCTGAGGTGATCTAATGTATTCAGCTTAACTTCATACTTGGGAGATTTGAATAATACTTTGAATCCATCAATGAAATTGAATTGATCATTAACATTATTATGTACACGAGTTACCTATATCTTTGTGAAGTCTTAGTGGTTTTGCTACTGCCTCAGCAGATCACTTAATTGTGTCACCATTTCCTATCGGCACCTGGGAAGTGGCAGTAAAAGACTGGCCTGTTCAAATATGCCATGCCCTGGAAAGTGATTCTTGCAAACGCCTTGTAGAGTCACATTCCTTGCTGAAACTCCACCAAGTTAAATATAATCTGTGGTACAGAAATAGAACTTTGGTCCATCAGATCTATTTTGGCATATGCCTTATATAAGCACCTCTTGATTCTCTTCATTTAGCCATATATTTCTAATTAGCTGTGTTAATGTTGGCTTTAAAAAAATTTCACGAAGTAATCGGAAGTTCCTTTTTAATAATGTTCACAAGTTATTATATCCTTGTTGTACCTTACAACTATTTTGATTACAAAACAAGCGTTCTCTCATCCTTTGAATGTTTGGATTCGACTTGGTAAAGTTGAGAATGTATTGTTCCTTATAGTCAATTGGGTGGCAAGTAGTTGATTATGGAGGAGTTCCTCTCTGTTTCTCTTGGTCGTATATGGATGCGAATTCTTCACAAAGGCAGTTAAATGTCAAAAAGGGTGCATTCATAGTGTAAAGTCACTTCCTTTAGGTAACCAGTCAGTAGGATTTTGGTAATCTGGAAATACTTGAAAATTTGGCTGTTTCTTCCCCTGAAATGTAGAAGGTAAATTGAGGTATGCAAAGTTATTATTGTTTTTAATAGAGTAAATAAGAAAAAGTAAATTGTTTGCACTAGCAAGGAAGTCAGTAATCAGTGGAACCTACTGTTAGATTGTTGGGATCATCTTTTCAGATGCTTCCTCAAGTGCTCTAGAGAGCAAAATACAAATTATTGAAAGGTTCATCTCCATACTTGACAGTAACTACAAAATTCTGGCCATCAGGTTGTATGCAATCGTAACAGGCCATAGGGAAGAAACAGGTTTTATACAAGTTGCCATTTAGTTTTTATAATGTATCATCTCAAGATTTTAAAATTTGATATTTACACCGACACTCAGAAGATTCTTCTGAGTTTTCCCATTTGTATAGCTTGTAAATCATCCTTTTTATGATGTAGAATACATAATTCAATAATTTTGGAAAAAAAATGTCCTTTGCAGAGCTTAGTAACATGTTGAACATTGATATTGCAAGACCTTTTTAAAGAAGCAGTTCTGCTGAATCAGTTGAAGAATGTTTTGCAAAGCTATATCCTCTGTGTTGTCGGGAAATGCCACAGAACTGGAACAACAGAAAATCCAGACTGCAGGATTTATTGTGATTCTCAATTACTTATTTAAATGCTGGCTCATTGGGACATGGAGTGCATAGGCCCATGTGAATCATGGTTGCTGGTGGCCCTGGTAGTTTTGGCATTGTTGCATCTGGACGTGCCTGTAGAATATTTGCTTTTGATGCTGCAACCTCTCGAACCAATACCACCACTTTTACTCCATTCTGGCTATTTAATGCATTTGCTGTTTTCACAGGGAAATAATGTGAAGGGGAGACCACAAAACATTACTGCTTGCTATCAACTAAATTTTAATGCAGCAGTGCTATTGAAGGTACAGGTCAATTAAAAATGCAAAAACTATTCTGTTTGAAAATGTAACATTTTGTGAAGAGTTTTATGTGCAGCATAATGGAGCTGGGTCCAACACAATTCTGATGCAGTTCAAAGCTCAGAATTGAGCCTTGAGAATTGTTACCTAATGATTTACGGATTTAGTTTTCTAGCTGTGATGGGGTTACATTTCATACAATTTGATAAATATTTCATAATGTTTAGTTATTGCAAATAAGATTTCCTAGGATTGCAAAATCTATTTTATAGAACTTGATGTCAGTGTTGTGTTCTGCAGGGGGAATAAGACCTCAAACAGATTTCAAAACAACTTATTTATCCTTCTAACTTATTGCTTCACAACTGTATCATTGATTCAAGCATTAAGGTTTCAAATACACTTTGTCAATATTCTATTGAGATGGTATGTAACAACTCCTGTCTGGGAGGAGTTATGTATTTTGAGCAGGTTATTAGTTTTCTTTTACTTGTCTACTTTGTATCTGCTCCTGTATGCACCATCCAATACAGGAATGAAAATAAGAGAACTACTTGTCTCAAATGTAATCTAAGATGTACTTGGTTTGGTTTCTGTGCCTAGTCCCAAGTTCTCCTTTTATTGATTTTAATTTGAGCTACAATGCACTTAAATATGCGTTCACTGAATGAGTTAGATCTCATTGTATTTTTTTAAACAGTTTGTTATATAAACCTTGTTACTTATTCAAATGTTTGAGAATATTGTGGGCTAGCGCGCGCACTCTTCATTGTACTGGAATAGATTCTATGGCTGCAGAACGCAAGTGGCAAAAATAGAGTTGCCAAACTGAAGTAACTTGCTGATTTGCATATCTGTTCGTCATTACCTCAGAATTAGAATTCTGGTTCTTCTATTGGCAATGTTTGGACACGCACTGTTCAGTCATGGGAATTGTTTAATTGAAGCATCCTGCTGAGTAGAGTGTTTGCTTTCACTCACTCATTGTAAGTGCAAAGGTTTAATTTGGGTTGTACTGGTGGGTATAAGAAAGAGAAAAATGAAGGTCAAAACCAGAATTCTTTATGGATATATGACCTGTCCCTTTGCTATAATGCTTTGATATGCACATTCCTATTTTCTTGTAAATAGGGTCAGATGTGGGATGTAAAACCCTGCTGCTCTATTTTCTTTCCATTTCTGTCTGACCACTTCTTTCTTTTCTCTCCTTTTCCTTTTTTATTCTTATGTAGGCCTCACTAAAGGGGATGGTAGTAATGAACAAATTGATACACTCGAGGAAGTCCTAGATATTATAACAGAGGAATCCTCAGATTGGGTTTATGGTTTCCTCTCATTTCTGTATGATGTAATGACGCCTTTTGAGATACTAGAAGAAGAAGAAAATGAAGCATCAGAGGATGTTGCTGGTACGTCAGAGAACACAGGGGTTCAGGGAAAAGAAAATTGTGTAATACTGGATTTACAGAACCAGTAGCATAGATTCTAAACTCCTACATGACATGAGGGTCAATAAATACTAAAATCCATTTGAAGGCAAGTACAAATAAAATCAAGTATGGTGAGAAGATCTCTTGAGGTTAAGCTGTTATGTGCTTTCAGCGTTAGTTTTAAGATGCACTGTTAAAATGCTTGTTAAAGTGCTGTGGTGCTATGAATAGCAGCAATTGACTGCAAAAAAAGATGTAAAATCCCTTAATTAACTGACCTTTATGGATTGTTCATTATTTACATGAAACCTTGGTGTATATATAAAATCTTATTACAAATTATCTGATTTTACAATCTGCCAAATTCTTTGTGGCTGTTTGCCATAGGGAGGAAGTAAATGCTTACACGTGAGTGTAATTTACTACTTTTGTGTGTGTGCTTTATATAGCTAAATTCATACTTTTGCATCTTTTATCTTGTGTTTTGCACAAATGTTAAATTATCGAAAGCTGCTTGTTTTCCATTGGGTTGCAAATTAATGTACTAACAAGTACAGGAATTGACCACAGCTTGGAGATTACTGTGTGTATGATCTTTCTTTGCATGTTTAGAATGTGAATACGACATTTTGTAATTGATCTAATTACTGTTGGTTTGTAAAATATATTAATGTATGCATTTTTCTTATATCAAGATTTCCTAGTTGTAATGTCAACATAGCATGAGCTGTGTCCCTTTTGGTATTTGAGTAAAATCACACTAATTTTGCCTGTCTGATGTAATGTTTTTGAAACAACTGATTCAATACTTCAATAAATAAAATGTAAAGATTTGATTTTGATTGCAGTCATTTAGTTGCAATGAAAGGCACTGCTTTAGTGTGTCCTTGTGGAACGATCTGGGATGCTCAGCTCTGGTGCCTGATAGCTCATGGATTTGATTGCAGTGGCGGTGCATCATTTTAAAGAAATAAATACAATAACAGCCTAATAATAGACTTAATTCTCTGGCGTTTTTATTCTGAATTTAATTTTATACACTTGATTTGCTGATTGTTGCCAAATATAATGCAGAATAGATGAACAATTTAAGAGGAAATGATGTAGCATTCCTTGGTGTCCGTGCTCAACCTTGGGACTATGTTGAAGGCAAAAAAAAATTTTAAGAAGTTCTACATAGAGTCATAGAGATGTACAGCATGGAAACAGACCCTTCAGTCCAACCCATCCATGCTGACCTCTCAGCAAGATCTTGTAATATTGTATAATTTTGCTAATGTACGTTTTAGTATATTGAAAATTTAATTGTTGGTGTTTATCATATTCCTTACCCTCTTTGGACTGATACTTGCTTCCAGTGGTGGTAAAATTAGTGCATTGACTGAACTTGAAGGAGAATGCACTATTCCGAGGATATTACATGCAGGGTTGAAGGAGCTGTAGATTCAATTCCATACAGATGAACAACAAACAGATTCCTTTTGTTTACATATTCCCTCTTTAAAGTCTGGTTGAAGATTTGTAGCTCGGGTGTCCGTTGTTGTGGTTCTGTTCGCCGAGCTGGAAGTTTTTGCTGCAAACGTTTCGTTCCCTGGCTAGGGAACATAATCAGTGCTATTGGAGCCTCCTGTGAAGCGCTGCTTTGATGTTTCTTCCGGTATTTATAGTGGTTTGTTCTTGCCGCTTCCGGGTGTCAGTTTCAGCTGTAGTAGTTTGTAGCAGAAAAAATCAAATCCTGCCACAATGTGTCAAGTACAGACCTCCAGTAAATAATCCACAAGCCAGGGAAACAGCCAAGAAGAACAGATCCAGGATGGTCCAGGTAATGATCACAGACGCTCACAACCGACTGCACAAATACAAGCAAGAAATTGCGCGCCAAAAGTCGTTAATTTTAAAAACCACTCATCAGGAATGGACCCAGACCATAGAACAGGCTGTCACTATAGGACAGAACAGGACAACACTTCGCAAAAAAACGGCACTAAAAGAAAAAATGGACAAACTAACCCACAAACAGGAGGACACTACAACACACACCTGGGTTAAAAACCTCTCCGAGTAAAAAATGAGGTCTGCAGATGCTGGAGATCACAGCTGCAAATGTGTTGCTGGTCAAAGCACAGCAGGTCAGGCAGCATCTCAGGAATAGAGAATTCGACGTTTCGAGCATAAGCCCTTCCTGATGAAGGGCTTATGCTCGAAACGTCGAATTCTCTATTCCTGAGATGCTGCCTGACCTGCTGTGCTTTGACCAGCAACACATTTGCAGCTGTTAAAAACCTCTCCCACAGACAGCTCACAGACACGGAAAGAACTATACTGGCCAAGGGACTCAAATACAACTACAGGGATGCCAACACAGCAGACTTCCTAGCAGCACTAGAATGCACACTCAGGAACAATGGACTGACTGAAGAGACACAACAAACAGTGAGACAAACGGTCGTACCTATGATGATAAGAAAACGACATACTCATAACCTCAACACCAAGGAGAGGGAAACACTGAAAGCACTGAAAAATGACAAGAACATAATCATACTACCGGCAGATAAAGG
This sequence comes from Hemiscyllium ocellatum, assembly GCF_020745735.1. Lineage (NCBI taxonomy): Eukaryota > Metazoa > Chordata > Chondrichthyes > Orectolobiformes > Hemiscylliidae > Hemiscyllium > Hemiscyllium ocellatum. The sequence goes on along the minus strand of NC_083404.1, from coordinate 3,653,014 downwards.
CAGAATGACAGTCATCTTAGATAAATCAGACTACATCAATAAAGCACAACAACTACTCGCAGACACCAACACCTACCAAATGAAGGATTCCGACCCCACACCACAACTCACCAATAGAATAATCAACACACTAAGGAATCTACAAAAAAAAGGACAGATAACCAAAGCGGACCAGCAAAGAATGAAACCTGAAAGCAACAACACCCCCAGATTCTACGGACTACCCAAAGTACACAAACCAGACATCCCACTCAGACCCATAGTATCACTACCAGGGACACCAGCATACAAACTGGCCAAAGAACTACAACAAAAACTGAAACACCTAGTCAGCGGATCCAAACACTCCATACAATCAACACAGGAATTCTTGGACATCATCAGGAATACACACATAGACAAAGAAGAAACCATGGTATCATTCGACGTGACGGCACTGTTCACATCAATTGACAAAACCCTAGCCAGAGAAACAATAGCCAACCTACTGGACATACATAACAGAACACAGGAGGCCGAACCTATCAACAAGGACGGCATACTTAAACTACTAGACCTGTGCCTCACCACACACTTTACATTCAACAATCAGATATACGAACAAATCAACGGAACACCCATGGGATCACCAATCTCGGGACTCATAGCAGAGGCAGTTACGCAAAGATTAGAACATACAGCCCTACCACAAATCCAACCCAAACTCTGGATCAGATACGTCGATGACACCTTTATAATCATCAAAAACACAGAAATAGAAAAAACACACCGAATCATCAACGCCACACTCACAGGAATACGATTCACGAGAGAAGAGGAAAAGGATAGCCAACTCCCATTCCTAGATGTGTTAGTAGAGAGAACACCCAACGGAGAATTCACCACAAGGGTACACAGGAAACCAACACACACAGACCAAGTCCTAAACTATGAAAGCAACCACCCCAACACACACAAATGAAGCTGCATCAGGACACTATTCAAAAGAGCCACAACACACTGCAGTACACCAGAACTGCGAAAAGAGGAAGAGGAAGACCTATACATTGTATTCGCCAAAAACGGATACCCACGCAACTTTATCACCAGATGCCTAAGAGATAGACCACGGAACGAGGACATGCCACAACCAAAAGGACTAGCCACACTACCATACGTCAGGAGCGTCTCAGAACTAACAGCCAGACTACTGCGACCCTTAGGACTCATAACAGCACACAAGCCAACTTCCACACTCAGACAACAACTCACTAGAACAAAGGACCCAATAGCCAGCACGAGCCAAACTAACGTAGTTTACAAAATACCATGCAAGGACTGCACAAAACACGATATAGGACAAACAGGAAGACAGCTAACAATCCGCATCCATGAACATCAGCTAGCCACAAAACGACACGACCAGCTATCCCTCGTAGCCATACACTCAGACCACCAGGAACATGAATTTGACTGGGAAAACACTACCATCATAGGACAAGCCAGACAGAGAACAGCCAGGGAATTCCTAGAGGCATGGCATTCATCCACAAACTCCATTAACAGACACATAGACCTGGACCCCATATACAAACCACTACAGCTGAAACTGACACCCGGAAGCGGCAAGAACAAACCACTATAAATACTGGAAGAAACATCAAAGCAGCGCTTCACAGGAGGCTCCAATAGCACTGATGATGTTCCCTAGCCAGGGAACGAAACGTTTGCAGCAAAAACTTCCAGCTCGGCGAACAGAACCACAACAATATTCCCTCTTGTTTTTAAATGGGTTGTACTCTAGTAAACATGTTGTTTTTATTTAATCGCACCACGTTATGATACCCAAAATGATTAAATATGTGAGACTGGCTATATTAGTTTTCCTAATTAGTGTTACTGCAATGGCTGATGTTAATTGAATGGGAGAGTAGAGAATTGTGTGTTGTAAAACTTAGATGCTGTCAGTGTTAAATAAAAACATTGGATTTTTATCCGTACGTGGTGGTCTGTGGGCATAGCGGCAGTAAGGGATGCTAGCCATGCTCATAATATCTTGCAAAATACAAACTTGTTTCCGAATAATGGCTATAAATATAACTTTTATTCTTTTGGAATCTATAACATTTACATGATTTACTAATTATGTAACATTGTTTTGTTTTTAAGCTTATAATTTGTTTACACCTTGTATATTGAACAAAAGGTTTAGTTGACATTAACATTAACCCCATATTTCATTGAAATATTTACAGCATCATGTTGTGTTGAATAGAATTAAAGGAATATCTTCTGAGCTTTGAGCAATGAATTGAATGTGTCACTACAAAGTTTTAGATTAGATTAGACTTACAGTGTGGAAACAGGCCCTTCGGCCCAACAAGTCCACACCGACCCGCCGAAGCGAAACCCACCCATACCCCTACATTTACCCCTTACCTAACACTACGGGCAATTTAGCTTGGCCAATTCACCTGACCCGCACATCTTTGGACTGTGGGAGGAAACCGGAGCACCCGGAGGAAACCCACGCAGACACGGGGAGAACGTGCAAACTCCACACAGTCAGTCGCCTGAGTCGGGAATTGAACCCGGGTCTACAGGCGCTGTGAGGCAGCAGTGCTAACCACTGTGCCACCGTGCCGCCCTAAATGTTATCCTGCATGTTAATAGGAAATTTGGAAAAACCTTTAAAACCGATATATTTTGGGGAAAAAAATAACTCTCTAGATTGAAATTGAGTGAAAATATTGTCCAGAGTGAACCCTTAATATGCTTTATCAGTCAGTTCACATTTATTAGACCTGTACTTAGCTGTTCATTATTAGTGTTCTCAGCTGCTCAAAGGAAGTGTACAAAATTAGATTCATAATTTAAGGGCTGGACAAACCCAAATACAGAACTTTCCATCTGGAGAAGGTTTCTTAATTCTTCAAATGTGATAGAGTTCTACTCTGTCAATACAGGGGGGAAAGCAAAAGGATGCAGATATTGGAATCCAAAATGGAAATGCTCCCCTATTCAGTACGTCTGGCAGCTTCTATGGGGGCATGAATAAATTGCCTGACGCGAGTATTTCCACATTTCTGCGTTTGTTTCAGTGTAGTAAAAGTCTTTCTAGAGAATTTTGTTTGTTTTGTGAAACTTCATATTCTTTAAAAACTGGAGAACTTTTCAGTATCCTAAAGAAGGACTGCATTAATCATAGTCAAGATTATAGTCTCAGGTTAATTTGAAATCAGAAGCTTTCAGAGCACAGTGTCGTTGTCCGGTGAAGTGGACCCCAGTCCAACACTGGCACCTCCATGTCATGTGATCAAATCATATGTGAGCTCTGTGGTTTTAAATGCCTAAAAAAATCAGGTTTTGCTGAAATAGTTTGCTTTTGTAGCCATCATTCTTGCTCTAAATATCCTTGAAAATAATGATGAGCCACTTTTTGACTCCTAAGTGATATGGCATTACATTTCAAAGTGCACTTCGAAACTAACTTTGTTGCTGTGGTTCTGGAGATACATATGCCAGTCTGGGTGTGGTCAGCAGATTACCAGGGTTATCTTACCAGATAGTTTAAACACATTATCAGCAAATATCGCCCATGTAATAATGATGTTTATTTCAGATTTCATTACCTGCATATAAAATCCCAGGCTGCTATGGTAGCATTCCAGAACACATCCATTATGCCACTGTAAAGCAATTAGTGCTTGCTTATTAGGATATGGGAATTATTGTTGTTAACTATTCAAAAATAAACTTGAGCAGTAGTTTTAAATTAAACATCTGATGCTCATTAGGGTCTGTTTGTATCAAAGAATCTCGTACTCGGGACCAAAGTATGGTTTGTGCAGTTAGTTTAGTTACAAAGAGAGAGAATGGATATTTTAGGAGAGTCCTTATTAGAGTGCTGCGCTAATGTTTTAGCATTAGTTTTCACACAGCATATATTAAAGTTTTGTGTAGTCAAATTGAAATTGGTCTTTATTGTCACATGCACTCATTTGAGTGCAGTGAAAGGTTGGTAGAGTTGCCTATGGGTGCCATCTTAGGTACAGGGTACCTAGGTACAGATACTTTTAAGTTTTGTTACAGGATTGAAATAGTAAAAAATAAAACTGACATGGGAATATAAAGTGTCTTCAAAGTATTCATGTTATGGTCCTTCTTCACTGAGTCAGTGCTGGCTGGTTTCAGAACCTTGCTGCTTCCATGCACTGGCTTCCAAAGACCTGTCCCCCGTCTGGCCTGTGCTCGCTCTGCTTCTGCTCCGGGCTCCAGCTGCAACTCTGCTCACAGCTAGGCCCGCACCCGCTATGTTCCTGCACTGACCGCAACTTGTCTCCCGCGCTGGGCTGGTCTCTGGCTCGGTTCTCCATTTCCTCTCGGAAGGGTACTTTAAGAAGTTTAAAAAGTTGGTTGCAGGTTTGGGAGGGAGTGGTGGGAAAGTTGGTTGCTGCAGCAAGAGGAAAAACAAAGAAAGAGGAAAACGAGTTGGCGAGCAGAGGAACTCCTGCTGGAATGTCTTACTCTGCTGCCACCTTAACCAGATCATCTTTAGACCTCTTATTTCAAAATTTGAAAAGCAGACTAAGGTAGCTGGAAATACTTTTTCTTTGTATTCTGTTTTTTGATTAGTGAGAAACCCATATTGATGAAATAGTACTCATTTTTTGGAATGTTTTTGACATAAGTTGAGAATTTTACCAGGTTGTCTGTCAAATGTGCCAACTAATTCCTTAGTCATTTCTGTTGCAACCAATAGTCCACTCAGCAAAGAAATAACACTTTTATTTTCTCAACAGAAATGTTGCAGTTGTGGGGAATTTTAACTCAGCATGGTATTTATCACAATTTTGTCATCAATAAAGGTGAAATCTCCATATTCATATCATACGTTGAGTTTTACAGTCCACACTTGCAATAGCTTACTACAGTGGACAGAATTGAGTTTCTTATGTATGACAGTTTGCTCATTGTATCTAATTTTAGAATATTTGTGAATTCATGTTCCTTTTGTTTATATTTACTATGTTATTTCCATAGTGATTTAAGTATGTTTATTTTATAAATTTGCAGACTCTCTAAAGTTTGTGTTATATTGTCCTCAGTCTGGTATGCAAGTTATGCCTCTTTAATTGCCATCTTTCCACATGATGGGCATCAAGATGCATAGAATATTTTCCATAGTTCAATAGACATCATCTCCGATAGAGATGAAATTGTACAGCAAAGATCAAAAATGCAGTTTTGACTTTTCAGTTTATTTTGACCTGGAGACTTTAATTTTCTAAAATGCAAATTATATATATTCTAATAATGCACAAGTTTTCTTTACCAAAGTTGAACTAACAGCTGTTAGAAATCTCCTCTTCTCAGTTCAAAACTAAATGGAAATGTCTTTATGGGGAAAATTCTGTGCTCAAAATTTGCACTATTAACAATAGCAGAGTTATTAGCCATCCTGTTATAGAGTAGATCTGACAGTATTTGGGATTTTCACATGTGCAGGTGAAGGCAAACACCTGGAAGTTATTAGTGATACCCTGTTTCTGTGCAGGCTGCTGTTGCAGTCTTTGCTGAGAATACTTACATAGATGCTAAAGATAACTGGTGAGGGTGGTCTAATTGCCCACTATTCTCAGTCAAAAATCTCCTCCAGTTAGGGCTTACAGAATCAGAAAAAAATGATCTTTTAACAACGTAATGAGTAATATGTACATCTGAACAATATCCTAGTTCTGAAGCTATAGTTTTTAAAGTGCACAGTCTAATTCTCTGAGAAAAAAAAAGGAATGGTGCAAATCTTTAAGATTATTCTTCTATTTAATGCTTCTTCCCAGAAGTATGACCCAATTTTTATATCACACATTGTGCTTCCTACTTTCTATCCCACATTGTGCTTCCTACTTTGCTGTTTGCGTGTCGATAAGGATACTTCAGTCCAGCTGAGAATTCTTCGTGCAGACACCATAAATCTGTAGAAGATGCTGAATTGAAATAGAGGTCACATGACTGGAAGTTTCTTATGACAAGCCTGCTAAAATGTATGCAAGGTGAATAGCGCTGAAAATGTGTTGCTGGAAAAGCGCAGCAGGTCAGGCAGCATCCAAGGAACAGGAGAATCTACGTTTCGGGCATGACCCCTTCTTCAGGAAGGGCTGAAGAAGGGCTTATGCCTGAAACGTCGATTCTCCTGTTCCTTGGATGCTGCCTGACCTGCTGCGCTTTTCCAGCAACACATTTTCAGCTCTGATCTCTAGCATCTGTAGTCCTCACTTTCTCCTGCAAGGTGAATAGCCATTCTTTTGCTATTCACGCCAAAATCTGCACCAAAGTCATTATAACTTGCACAGAAGAACAGGTATAATGCATTAATGTACAAATAAAACGAATTGGTGAAAACATTTTTGCATGTGAAATACTCTAATATATGACCTAATAATAGGTTTCCGATTCAAGATTCCTTGGTAAACCTGCCCCTGAGTCATGTACTAAACATTGAGGAGCTGGTTTAGGATGTTATTTGCCTATAAAGGGATCCTCCTTGATTTGGGGCAAAGATTTCTGTATGGATACTGTGTGAAATAATCTGGAGTTTACTCTGTTCTCTTTGGAGGTTAAAGTGGTGTAAAATAATCCTGATTGAAGGATTATTGAATTAATCAGGAAGATAAATTTTAGCCTGACAGTGGTGGTTATTGTCTGCATTAATGCTTTATTAAATGCGGAACTGATCGGAATTAATTAATTGGTTTTGTATCCAAGAAGTTATAAAGTGGTAATTACAAAGAGTTACTTTGTATTTGAGGAATAATATTGACAGCTGATCATTTGCATTTTGTTCATATGATATCATTAGCTTCTCATGTTTGATATTATTCACGTTTTTGTTGCTGATATCAATTGGTTGATTCTTCCAATTTTCTACTTCAAAACCTGTTTCAACCTAATTGCCTTGCAATGTGAGCTTAAGGAAATCTGGCAAATCGAATGTTAAATTCAGTTTCTGTAACTGGATTACTTTCAAGCATTGTGAAAGTATCATGCTTCATTACCTTCTGGAGGGGGCACTGCCCATGTTAGATCCTTTGATATGTAAACCTTCTGAACAATCTGTGCAAATGTTCTATGTTGGAAATGTTTCGGACTGTGCAAATGATGGTTTAGCTTGACTAGCTGTTTTTGTTTTAAGCAATTGAACATTAAGCCTATCTTTCCTCCTTGTGATAGAACCAGAAGTTAAAGTGAAAACAAAGGAGCAGGCTAAAGAGAAAGGTACTTTGCTAAAAGCCAATTTCTGCAAAACTGGTTGGTTGACTTGGATTTGTAAAAGCATGTGTTGCATGAATATGACAGTTTAAAGATGATTTGCATCTCCCATTAACTGCATATTTTTGCTGTCATGCGTGCAAACACCTTTTTCTTACAGACTATACAGTTTTGTAAATGTTCCAGTGGTTTAGAAGTAGGGTCGTGAACCCAAGTATTTTTAAAAAAAAAAGTTATTTTCATAATAAGATAGTGAATGTTTTTTACCAAATTGATCGATGGGGGCTGGATGTCCAGTGCTACAGGAGAGTGGAAATGGAAGATCTTGCAATGTATAACATTAAGCATTCAAATTAAGTTCATGTCTAGAACCAGTAAGTGTAGCTTAAACAAGTATGGTGGCAAATCAAGTAATATTACTGTGGGCAAGTTGTAACATTTCATAGGGGTGTAAGTTAAAATATGCAAAAAAAATTAAAAGATTGAGTTGGGAGCAAAGAGAATGCATAACTGCTGATGCCTTTTCAATTTTGGTAAGACAATCAAAAAGGAGGTGCCACTATTAAAGATGAAAAGAAGTTTGAAACAGAATAAGCACAAGATCATGAAGGATACTAGCTGATCAGAAAAAGACTAATGTGATGCCCATCTTTCAAAATAGGTGAAAAATTAAAGATTGGCGACTCTAAGCACTATATTGAGAGGAAAAATTTTGAAGGTCATCCATAAAATAAGAACTTGGTGAAAGCAGCCACTTGAATTCCGACTGATACGATCCTAACCCATTTGTGTTTTTCAAGAAATTTGTATTTAGTAGACCCCATTATGTATCGTATCTCCAGAAGCAATTTGATAAAAGTTATATGCGAACACCTGTTGAGCTAAAACATCAGAAGATTTGGGATAAATCTTGTCTGTGGATATTTTAACTTTAAATGATTTTAAAAAAAAACTTCGACCAGGTAGAGTGTTACTTTGGGAAGAATGGAAGCAGTATTGTATGTTGGATGGAGTGGTATTTGGATGTTCCATTTCCAATTTGTGAATATTTCGGACTTCCATTCCAAATCTAATATGAAGTAGATTCTAGAAACATTTTAGAAATTGTAGAATAACCTAGACTTTAAAGTGGACATAAAATAAGTGGATGAAATTTAACTCAGCCAAGCATAATGGAAAGGGAAAATGAGCAACATGTGCATTCAGAATAATGTTGAAATAGCTCAAGTTCAAGTTGAGATTTGAGTTTAGAAGATTTGGTGTCCAATATATCTAACTAATGCAGAACAGTAATCACAAAAGCCCATAGAATACTTAAATCTGTTTAGAGGGATGTGAGCCAAATGTTGGTAAATGGGATATTTCTGGGTTCCACAGCATTCAAATACAGATTAAATCTTTCTTCACTCAAAAAGTAATCTATTAAACATTGTCCAGTGGCATTATATGGTTTGGCTCAAAGGCTGGAAGTACTTCAGGGCAATCATATATTAGAGAGGTGGGCGTAGGCTTGCAAGAAATGTTAGATTACTTTTTTTTTGTCTGCACTAGATATCTTGATGTAAGAATATTGAAATGGGTCAGTGAGCTGATAGAATGTGATCATATCTATATCATATCTATAGGTGGGCGGCACGGTGGCACAGTGGTTAGCACTGCTGCCTCACAGCGCCTGTAGACCCGGGTTCAATTCCCGACTCAGGCGACTGACTGTGTGGAGTTTGCACGTTCTCCCCGTGTCTGCGTGGGTTTCCTCCGGGTGCTCCGGTTTCCTCCCACAGTCCAAAGATGTGCGGGTCAGGTGAATTGGCCAAGCTAAATTGCCCGTAGTGTTAGGTAAGGGGTAAATGTAGGGGTAAGGGTGGGTTGCGCTTCGGCGGGTCGGTGTGGACTTGTTGGGCCGAAGGGCCTGTTTCCACACTGTAAGTCTAATCTAATCTAATCTAAAAAAATTGTTTGAAGTGACGAATTGAATATATGATGTACAGAGGAAATGTTGATATTGTGAGCTTTGATAAATTGCCTCTGGGGACTTCTGTAATTTTAATATGAGAGGCTGAGGGAGATTTGATTGAGGTGTCAAAATTGAGTGGTCTGGTTGGAGTAGGCAGGGAGAAACTGTTCCCACTCATGAAGGGATTGAAAAGAAAAGGCATAGATATAAAATAATTGGTGAAAGATACAAAAACAAAGGTGAGAACTTTTTGCATAGCGAGTGCTTAACTATTTCTATCAAGCTCGGTGGTAGTTCCAATTAAAACTTTCAAAGGAAAATTAAACTTGACAAAAAATAATGTACAGAGTTAGGGAAGAGTGGCACTGAGTAAATTGCCCACTTGGGAGCTGATGTAGACAACCTGGCCAAATGGTTTATTTCTGCTCCGTAAGATTGAGCAGTTATTGAGATATTATAGGCATTTTAGATTTGCAACTTTGGAATATCTGTCAGCCTGAGTGGAACAGTGGGATGAGCTGAATAGATTAGCAGGACCTGGTTTGACTTACTATGTGTGCAAGTGAACCATTTTTAAAGCTTAACGCATGAATTCAGGGCACTTTTTCTTAAAAGAAACTTGCTTTACAATTGTCTGTTTTTGGCAGTGTACTCCGTTACAAAATTGGCAAATGGTATATCTAACTTGCATGTGGTAAGGTTTTTGTAAATAGTCATAACTCCAAACATCTCTGCAGTGTAATAGTCTTTATGGTCTTGACTAACAACCTGCTTAACAGATTACTTTAGCTGTGCATTTCTCACTCTGTTACAATACATCGAAGTGCAGTACAGCTAGATGACAGTTAAACTTGCAAATGATGCAAAGGCAGTACTTTATTTGGGTACTGTTTCTGTTCCTAAGTGCATCTTCACCAACCAAAATATATATATTTTGTGAGAAAGGTCAGATTGATTTAAGACTGACAGTTTCCTTGGTTAATTGAAATATGTTTTTCTTAAAAAACCAAGTTTAACTAAATAGCTTTAATATATGGTGTTTCTTATGGAGCATCTGCTCTTCCTAACGAAACCAGCCATGAAAGTTTTTTGTGTATGTGTGCAAAATGGGTGTATTACTGTTGCTGCAAAGATGATATCTGCATGAATGCATGCCAGTACAGTGTGTTTTAGAGCTGTAAGATTATTAGTTTAGTGCTGGAGGGCAATGAGCAACTGTTTTGGCTAATTTCTCATATTTTAAAACCGTTTGAGCAGGGTTAGTTCTGCGAGATGTGAGCACGTATGCCCAGAAAGTGTAGTTGCAGTCTCACCACCAATTTTTCTTCATACTTTGTCCCAGGACCAAACTGCTCAAAATATTCTTTCCAAGCTTTCAAAGGACAACACCTACAATTTTACTGTTTGATATTAATCCAGTCAGTATGATCAAACATGTCGTCTGCACCTTTTAGGGTTTGCATAAATTTCCAATCCAAAATTCAGAGTGTTACCTTCAGCTTGACTACAACCATTTGGCAGAGTATTAGTAATCTAATAAAAATGCATCTTGAATTCAGTCATATTAGAACTTCCCCCTCCCACAGTGCAGTAACGACAGAATTTTTCATGATGCATTTGTTATAATGTGATTTCCAAATTTAAAAAAATGTAAGAAGTTGTTAGATGGAGAGCACTCTGATTTAGAACTCCCCTTCTCCATTTGGTAATATATATAATGGCGTAATTTTATATAGCTCTGCAGACCAGACTTTTTCTGTTGAGTGAAAATGTTTCCATCCAAATGTACAGCATATCACTTCTGTTTTGATTTTCTTTTAAAATAATAAGTGAAGGAAGCATTAAGAGAGCTTAAAAAGGCAAGAGAGAAAGCTGAAACAAAGAAGAAAGCTAAAAGACCAAAGTCTGAAAGAGCTGCTGAGGAGAAGTCTAAGAAAGTACACAAAGAAAAGGCAGAACTGAAAACAGGAAAACTGAAGATGGAAAAGCCTGTGAAAAAGCTGGAGTTGAAAAAGAAATCTGAAAAAGAGAAAAAAAATAAAGTTGAGAAAGTAAAAGCAAAGGAAAAACCTCAGTCACTGAAAGAGAAGGTTAAAAAGCTTTTTAATACGTTCAAAGTGGCAAAAGACGTGCCAGTGAAGGATAAAAAGGAACCCACTAAATCTCTCAAGGTTAAAACTATTGATAAGGAGAAGGAAAAGAAGGGGAATAAGAAATAAAAGAATGAGATATTGTTTGAGCCACTGCCCGAATTGACCTGCACTGTGACAATCTAGTAGATCATCTCAACAGTGTTTACTCTATTGGTATGTGAGGTTTAAATTCATTTTAGTGCCTTTTAACTTGAACCACTTAAACTGATAGTTGAAATATATTTTTGTTAGATTAAATTTAGTTTTGTGCATTTTGATAATAGCCTTCGTTACTAATGAAAATGATGAATCTGTGGAATACTACAAAGGCAATATTGCTTCTCGTTAGTAAGCTGGTACCAGTTAATCTAATTTATGTACAGTCTGAGTGGTGATTTAAATCAAATTCTTATTAAAACATCCAGTGATTCTTCTTTTTGTGAATTTTCCCAAATTTACTGTGTATGAGTATGTACAATTCTCATTAAAACAGCACTTATGAACATAATGTATCTTGCTATTCATGATCTATCTCTTCATATTTGTTAGTTGTTTCTTTGGAATTTTGCCACTGACTCCCTGCTTTGTGGCCTGCTTGCCTTACAGACCTTTTTCCATTGTTCTTCAGCCACCGATTTCAGTCCTAAAGTACCTTTTGCACCCACTTCTAACTGCCATTCTGCAATCATTGTATGTTGTTACCACTGAAGATTCTTCCAACTCCAGAATGACTCCCATTTCGCTCATTTTCCCCACCCAATTTTTGACCTTGACCTCCCACAGTCACCACACCAGCATAAACGTACACCCCTTTTTCCCCCCCCCAAATAAAAACTATCTGGTGCTCCTGGATTCTGTTCTTATCTGACTTATCTTTGGGGTCCACCTCTCTGCTCCCCTTCTGGTTCCTGTCGTGATCTCGCACTGAAACTCTGGGCTCCATCTGGTGACAGACTTTTTGGTTCATGCGAGTAATTCTGGTTATCAGTTGCTCCCTGTACCCATCAACCTTATCCATTGAATGGACCCTGGTCAGTATTTTGCAGTAGTGTTTCTATATAAAATGTATTTTATTTTAAATGTTTTGATTGTAGACATTAAGGAATCACTACCATTTCGATTTGGTTCTTTCAAGCTTTTTTCGGTGAGAAAGGTCTTAAAACTACCGTTCATTTTATATTTGCTGATTTATTTTGCAAATATTTTAGCCAGGACTACACTATTTCATGTAGTACCGTACTTTGTTTTTTTTTCCAGGCAAGCATTGTCTAAAGAGACCTAATGATTCACTGAGTCATTTTACCTAAAGTCATGATTGTTAGGGATGCAACAGAATGGAGACCTACTGTACCTTAGTTTGTCAACTGATTTGCAACTTACTCTGTAATGAGAATTTGTTGTTCTCGTGTTCTTCCATTGTAACCTCAATCTGAAGCTTTCTTTGAGTATTGGTGCTAATTTTGGGCTGTTTTGGATTGATAGTTTTAAAAATGGTTTTGTTATTGTACTGTGCTATCATGATATTGCAGTAGCTGCAAAGTTAACTGAAGCAGTCTGTCTTTCTGTTACTGCGATTGGAGGAAATGCCAGAAAAATATTTGGAGACATTATAACTCTTTGTTTGCATACTATTGCACTGTCCCTCCTCTTTCTCTCTTGCCCCATAACTTTGCATAGCATGAAAGTATTATTTATATCTCTTCATCAGAATTGTTCAGTTTTCCACTGCATCCCTATCCCAGATTACATTTTGAAGGGAGGGCCAATTTAAATAAAATTAGCTTGGGCAACTGGCTTCATCTTTAAAACATGAGGTGTGCAGAGAATCGGGATAGGTGGGGAATGGGAAAGAGTTGTCTAGCTGTCTGAAGATTACTAGGTAAGCCTCAGAAGTGGGATTATAAGCTACTGACTAAAATACCACCTCACGAACAGCTTATAAGGTCATCTGGGGATAGGCAATGATAAATGTTGGCCTAACCAGTGATCCTCATGTCAGTAAACGGGAAAACAACTACTAGAACAAAGGACATTACAGCATAGGAACAGGCCCTTCAGCCCTCCAAACCTGCGTGATCCATATCCTCTATCTAAATCTGTCACCTATTTTTGAAGGATCTGTGTCCCTTTGTCTAAATATGTCTTAAATGACGCTATCGTTCCTGCCCAACCACCTCTGCTGGCAACACATTCCAGGCACCCACCACCCTCTGTGTAAAAACCTTTCCACACATATTTCCCCTAAACTTTTCTCCCCTCACCTTGAACTCATGATCCCTAGTAACTGAGTCTTTCTTGCTACCCACCCTGTCTCTACGCCTGTCATGATTTTGTAGGCCTCAATCAGGTCCCCCGGCAACTGCTGCCTTTCCAATGAAAATAATTCTAATCTACTCAACCTCTCATAGCTAGCACCCTCCATGCCAGACAACATCCTGGTGAACCACCTCTTCACTGTCTCCAAAGCATCCACATCCTTTTGGTAATGTGGTGACCAGAACTGTTCAGTATTCCAAATATGGCTGAACCAAAGTCTTACATCACTATAACATGAGCAGCCAACTCTTGTACTCAACACCTCATCCTATGAAGGAAAGCATGCTGCCTTGACCACTCTACTGTCCTGCGTTGCCACCTTCAGGGAACAATGGACTTGAACATACAGATCTTTCTGTACATCAGTTTTCCCCAGGGCTTTTCTATTTACTGTATAGTTCGCTCTGGAATTGTATCTTCCAAAATACATAACCTTGCGTTTGTCTGGATTGAAATCCTTCTGTCATTTCTATGACCAACTCTCCAATCTATCTATATTCTGCTGCATTCTCTGACAGTCGCCTTCACTGTCTGCTACTCCACCAATCATCTTGTCATCTGCAAACTTGCTATTGAGGCACCCAATATCTTCCTCCAAATCATTTATGATTATCACAAACAGTGGTCCCAGCATGGATCCCTGTGGGACACCACTTATCGCAAGTCCTCATTTTGAGAAGCTCCCTTCCACTACTACACCCTCTCCTGTTGCCCAGCCAGCTCTCTATCCATCTAGCTAGAACACCTTGGACCCTATGCGAGTTCACCTTCTTAATTAGCCTACCATGGGGAACCTTATCAAACTCTTTACTAAAGTCCATGAACATGACATCTACATCCCTTCCTTCATCAATCAACTTGTCACCTCTTCAAAAGAATTCTATTAGGTTTGTAAGACATTACCTACCCTGCAGAAAAGCATGCTGCTTATCACTAAGCCCATTTTCTTCCAAATGGGTATATATCCTATCCCTCAATATCTTCTCCAGCAGCTTCCCTACCACTGATGTCAGGTTCACAGATCTGTAATTACCTGGATTATCCCTGCTACCTCTCTGAAACAAGGGGATAACATTAGTAATTCCCCAGTTCTCTGGGAGCTCCCCTGTTTTTAAGGATGCTGCAAAGATATCTGTTAAAGTTCTAGTTATTTTCCCTCTTGCTTCCCTCGGAAACCTGGAATAGATCCCATCCGGTCCTGGGGATTTGTCCACCTTCATGCCTTTTCAAATACCCAACACTTTCTCTGTGTTTATGCTGACTTGACCTAGAGTAATCAAAGATCTCTCCCTCACCTCAACATCCGCCAAGTCCCCCTCCATGATGAATACTGATGCAAAGTACTCATTAAGAATCTCACCCGTTTTCTTCGACTCAAAGTGTATCTTTCCTGCTTTGTCCTTGAGTGAGCTAACTCATTCCCTAGTTACCCTCTTGTTCCTTATACGAATAAAAAGCTTTGAGGTTTTCCTTAACCTTGTTTGCTAAGGATATCTCATGACCTCTTTTAGCCCTCTTAATTCGTCATTTCAGATTGGTCCTACATTCCCAATATTCTTACAAAGCTTCATCTTACTTCAGTCGCTTAGACCTTATGTATGCTTCCTTCACCTCTTAGCTAGTCTCTCAATTTCACCTGTCATCCATGGTTCCATAATCTTGCCATTTCTATCCCTCATTTTCACAAAAACGTACCTCTCCTGAACTGTCATTCCCTTCAACCAGCTGTTCTCAATCTGCATTCCCCAACTCCTCCTAAATTTTGGTCTTCCCCCAGTTTGGCACCCTTCCTTTAGGTCCACTCTCATCTTTGTCCATGAGTATTCTAAAACTTGCGGAATTGTGATCACATTTGCCAAAGTAATCCCCTACTGAAACTTAAACCACCTGGCTGGGCTCAGACTCTAACACCAGGTCGAGTATGGCCCCTTCCTGAGTTGGACTATTGACATACTGCACTGTAAACCCCTCCTGGATGCACCTTACAAATTCTGCTCCATCCCAGATCTCGAACACCGTGAATCCTAGTCAATGTTGGGAAAACTGAAATTTCCCATCATCAGCACCCTGTTGCTCCTACATCTGTCTATGATCCCTCTGCATATTGTATCTCTATCTCCCGCTCATTGTTGGGAGGCCTGTAGTACAGAACCAACATGGTTACTGCACCCTTCCTATTTCGGAGCTCTGTCTATATTGCCTCACTGCTCAAGCCTTCCATAGTGATCTTCAAAATTTTCTGATTGTGCAATATTACAGGACTTTGATCTTACTGAAGTGATAAAACCAAAATTTATTGTTGTATTGAAAGCTTTATTCACATGATTTCTTGAAAAGTTTGTGAAAGAATCATATAACCCCACTGAAAATTTTAATCTCCTTGACCTTGATGTTCAAGGTGCTGATGGATTGAAACTCCAATGCATCTGAAAGCAGTTTGTTGCTCCAAGTTAGCTTTTATTCCAGATTTTATTGAATTAACATCCCACCATCTGCAGTGATGGGATTTGATCCCCTGTCACCAGAACGTTAACCTCAGATTCAGGATTGCTAGGTCCGTGGAATTACCACACCACTGCCTTCCCAAAATCATGCCAGTAGTATTGTTAAACGAATATATTTAGGTGCCAGTGCTAACTATTTAGAGCCAAAGCAATAGTTAATATATCACGGAACAGCAGAAGTGCCAGTAATGACAGGTTTGTTTCCATTGTTTCTTCTGAGCATTTTCTGTCTAAAACTGGCCTTCAGTTTCAACACTGCATTCAGTATCTGAATATTGGTAAGTTGAAGTTTAGAATGGCTTCTTCTCAAACTTTCAGCTAACTTCTCACTCAATCTCTGTGAATATTATTGGTCATTGCGCCAACTGAGACATTAATTGACTTCAAATCACAGAGTTGGTAGTGAGGAACAATTTTGTAGTGTGACTAATTGTTTTAACATCTTGTAGTTTTATTCCATTAGTTTGCTTATTTAAAGAACTGCATCTTCCATACTGAGCAATTATAACAATTTATTTATTTTCAAATTGTGTATTATATAATGCTGCTGTCAGTTTAACAAACTATTCTATCAGGGTTTTACAAAACTTGGTCTGATATGCTTAGTCAGAAATTGAAATTACTTTTGAGGCCCACCATTTTCATCAAATACTGTTTTATTTAAATCTCTGTTGTGAGCTCTGGTCACAATTTCTCAATTTTTCATTATATGCAATGTTGTATGTCAAAGCTCAGCATTTATTGATTGGAAATTAAAAGAGCAAGATAATACAGGTGAAATGTTTGTATAGATTTCTTAGCTGTGATGGCCATAACTATGTGGGTCTCATTTATTCCACATGAGAAGATTTGAAAAATATTAATTTTCTTGGCACAACAATAAATAAAAACTGAATTTTTCACCCAACATGTCTCCATTTCTTTGTCAATAGCATTACTGTCACAGTTACTTGCTGCTATTTGTTATGAATCATCAGCTGGTGGTGCACAATTTCCTGCTTCTGGCAACATGTCAGCAGTGAAAATGTGGGAAAAAAGAACATTCTATATCTCCGCAATATCATTTTCAACATTAGTGCTCTATTCTACCTCAAACAATAAAACATCAAAACCGTGTTTCTGCTTGAAACTATTGCTGAGGATGCACAATACTTTCTGTAGTCAGGTTTTCAGAAGCAAAATAATTTAAATTTATTGAGTTTGTAAGCTTATGCAGACATTAACAGAAATTTAATTTCATTTTTATATCAATTGTTTAGCCTTTGTATTCACCCAGCTTGGTTTCTTTAATTATAGAATGTATTGCCTTTTAAGAATAGATTTTGAGGATATCAATAGTAAGGTACAATTGCTGAAATGTATTAACAGTATTGAAACTGCTGAATGGAACTTCTGCTAAATGGCTTGCTACTAGGAAAAAAAGGTTCGTTTTAAGGTAGCTATGTGTCTAAGGGTATGTGGCTTCATTTGAAAATATGAATGTACTAACGTATGCATTTAGAGCAGGAATAGGCCACCCACTCTTAAGCATGCTCTTCATGGATTCAGATCAGCCACAATCTTATTAAATATTCCTGAAAATCTCTGATACCATCTCATGCCCTTGTTTATTAAAAATGTATTCATGTCTGCCTTAAAACAATTCAAAAAGACACTTCATTGAAGCACAGTTAGAGCAGAGTTCCGAAAACACGTCCTCCTTTGAGAATTCTCCTTGTGTCTGTTAAATGGACAACACAACTCTATATTTTGAACAGATTATCCCTAATCTTTGAATGTTCTCTCAGGAAGAAACCTCCTTTCCACATTCATCTTGTCAGGACCCTTTTGGATCTTGTGTTTCAATCAAGTTAACTTTTACTCTTCTAAACTCCAGTGGATACAACTTAGCCTGGTTGACCTTTCCTCATAGGCTGACTTGCCTCATCCAGATGTTGGTCTAGTAAACTTCCTCTGAACCTTCCTCCAATAAGGAAACCAATATTGTGCGCAGTACTTCACTTTATAACTGAAGCTTGACCTCCCTACTTTGTATTCAATTCTCATGGCAATAAAATATATCAATCTATTAGCTTCCTTAATGACTTGTACTTGCAGACTAGCCTTTTGCAATATATTCATTTGGATACCCAAGTATCTCTGCATCTCAGATGTTTGCAATTTTTCAACATTCAGATAATGTGCCACTCTTATTGCCAAAATTAACAATTTTTTAATTTTCTGGCTTACACTTCATTTGCCAGGTTTTGGCCTCTTCACTTCATCTAGTTGTAACCTCATGTTGTATTCACAACTTGCTTTCCCATCTACTTTCGTCATTAGCAAATATAGTAACCATTCCTTCAGTCTTTTCATCCAAGTCATTTATATAAATTTTGAAAGATTGAGGTCCCAGCACCTTTGGCATACCACTTGATACATCTTACCAACTAGAAAATGACTCACTCCTACTCTGCTTCCTGTTAGCTGGCCAATTTTTTATTCACACCTTGGTTACTAATCACACCATGAGCTTTTACTTTCTGCTGTTTGTAAAATACCTTATGGAAATCTAACCACAGGGCATTTGCTGATTCCTGTTTATTCATTTTAGTTCCTGAAAAAAATCTTCAATAGATTGCTTAAACATGATTTCCCTTCTACAAAACCATGTGGATTGGATAGTATTGAATTAGCAAAATTAGGTAACTTGTAAACATGTCAGTGATTTTGGGACGAGAGCTATGCAAAATTAATGGTATCCTAAACTACAGAGAGGTGTCACATCATTATGCAGTTCTTTTTCCAGCACATAGTTTGCATCTGCACATTCCTTGCCTAATCCACTATTAATCTTTTAAAGCAAGTTCCAGTGATCAGTTTCCAAATCTATTATTAGATTTGCCTTTACTCTGATAGACTTTTCCAATTCCTCCTTTCTTCCTTTATTTCTCCCTTTCCTTTTCATGTATCCCTCCTTTCCATTTATCTCTTCCCAGATTTTTAATGACTGTGTAAACCGTTCAGGTTTCCTGTTCTTGCATTCCCATCTGTTCTTGAGTGAAATAAAAATTGAGAATTCATTGTCCAGTTTCTCTCAAAATACTTAGTTGTCATCTTTGACAATCACAACCCAAGTCAACAGCATTTGCTGCTTAGAATCGTCTAAAGACATAGTTTTTACTTTCACATGATTTTATTTTTGGCTACATGATTTGGGATAATTGGCTAAAAATTGCAGCATTTGATTTCAGTTGAGGTTTTTTAAGCTTGTTCTCCAGAGGCTTGGATGTCCTATACTAGATAGGTTTGCAATGCATTACCTATACCTATTTGATGAATTTAAGTTTTTGCCAACCGAATGAAGTTTCCTTATCTTTGGATATTCAAACAGAATTATTTAAATTTGCCATAAATGTCAGTTGTGCACACTGTTTGAATATTTGTGTCTCCTTCACCTTTTCTTGCATGGAATCAAACCTTTGAGCATTCTTTCCAAGTCTGTTTAAGAAATGAGTGAAAAGATCATACTTTAAGCATGTCAAGCTGTGCTAATGAGTTGCTTCAGTTAATAGCTGTAAAACTTCGAACCATCTCCAAATGCCACAGCACAATTTGTATGCTTTATATAGTCTTGTGTATTATGATTTTAAGAAGCTGGACTTGATGCAACGTAAGTTTGATGACATTCTCCGGCATTTGAAAACAGGGTTGAAAGAAGCAGAAGGACCTGTTTCTGCTGAACATTTTGGGAAGAATGAAGAGCCAATTCAGCCATCTGTGTACACAGACATAGGAACAGGTAATTTGAGATTCCATTACAGGAAGCCCTACATAATTAGATACTCAAAAATAATTAAATACAGTGTAAATATGTTGGGTAGTTTTTTTTAAAATGGGGGTATAGGATATAAAATGCTGAGTAAATATTCAGTGTATTAAAAATGACAAGCAAAGTTTGAAAGGTGACTAATGTACTGAAGTCAAGTATAAACTAAGTCAAGTGCTACAGCTACGTAGTGTAAGGTACAATGAGCTAAAATGCCAATCTCAGACTTTAAACAAACTTGTCAAATTGTCTTTCTGTAAGACCAAAGAAGATAGGAAAAGACCAGTCAGCCCCTCAAGCCTGCTGCACCATTCAATGGGATCATGGTTGATTTAACATTCCTCATGTCCGCATTATTTTTTTTTACCATAACTCTTGATTCTCTAACTGATCAAGAATCTAACTCCGCTTTAAATATGCACAAGGCCTGTGCCCCCACAGCTTTCTGTGGAAAGCTGTTCCAAAGACCGACACCCACGAGAAGAAATTCTTTCTCATCATGATTGGTGCCCCTTTATTTGAAAACTGTGCCCTCTGGTCCAGACTCTCGAGTGAGAGTAACATCCTGTCAGGATTTACCCCATCAAGTCCCTTAAGCATCCTGTCTGTTTCAAGAGATCACACCTCATTCTTCTAACTCCAATGAGTATATTCTCAACATATTTAACTGTTGCTGATAATCTAATCCCTCCATACCGGGTATCATCTCATGAACCTTCTCTGAACTTTCTCCAATGAAATAATACCTTTGCTTAAATAAGGGGACCAAAACTGCTCAGAGTACTTCATTAGACCATAATATTTAGATTTATTGTGTCTCATAACAATACAGTGACTTTTTTTTTGCCTTATTTGCAAAGTGTCACCATGCTCTGGCGCCATCTTGGAACACTGAACACAATGAGATTTTACTGCAGTAGAGTTCATCTTCCTCTCTGTTAGAACAGAATTAAGCAATTTGGCTCATTGAGGCTGTTCCACCAATCGATCATGGCTGATGTGTTTCTCAACCCCATTCATCTGACTTCTCCCTGAAATTCTTGATCCGCTTACTAGTCAAGAACCTATCTATCTTTGTATGGAATATGCTCAGTACTGTGGTCTCCACAGACTTCTGCGGCATTGAGTTCCACCAATTCGCCACCCTCTGGCTGGAAGAATTCCTCCTCGTCTCACCAGCATCTTGTACGGTTGCAGTAAGACCTCCCTATTCTTATACTCCAACCCCTTTGAACCAAGGGCCAACATTCGACGAACCTTTCTGATTGTCTGCTGCACCTGTGTGCTAAATTTGTGTTTTGTGCACAAGTATCCCTTCACATTTCTAGTAAACATGTTTTGGTAATAAATTTGTTGTGAACATACAAGTTGAACACCTTAGATTTTTTTTTCCTCTGGGAAGCATAACAGGAGCAATATTTTAAACTGATACTACTTTATAACTGAACAAACTTGTCCTGCCATCTCCATGAGCTAACAAATGGTCACTGCGACACACAGTATTACCTACGTAGGCTGTAAAGCAAAGATAAAGGCTGTTAGACCCATCCAGTTCATATATTTAAGCTGTACTGGAGCCTATTTCCATTATTTCTTGTCTATACCTACGATTATAACTCTCTTTTGTTTTCCGTCATGTGATTTTTTTAAGTTTCTCCTTAAATGCCCCTCTCATTCCCTTTGACCACGTCCTGTGATAGGAAGTTTCTCTGGAATTCCCTTGAGGATTTTGTTTTGGTGATTGCCTTATATTAATGATCTCGAGTCGTGTATTTCCCACAAGAGAAAATATTCTATATCCACTCTTCTTAAAACTTGTCTTAAATTTAAACACCACAATTGGTAAAGATATAATACATGTGTTTTAATATAAAAACAAATATTATGACTTCCACAAAATTATATTATAGCAGCTGTAATATTAAATTCATGTGAAAGCCACTCAATTAGCACAAAAGTTCGATGTCATTTTGACAATTCTATCACATTTCATCTGTATTTTGGCGAGAAAGGGGTGATTCCTTCTCATTGATACTGTAAAAGCACTGCTGCTAGAACCTCCAGCTGTATATCTGCACTTGCTTTAGAATTCTGAGGTAACCTTGTGTGACTAAAATGAATTGTCATTTTGAATGCAGTTGTGAAAAATTAATTTCAAACATTCTGTTATAGCACCACTTTGAATCTCATTGAAGGCAAACTGTAAACATCAGATAAATTGTTCTGATTACTCAGGATTTTGCATCTTCAAAAATATTTTGTCATTACTTCTAGATTGTTTGTGATTTTACCAACTGCATGATTTCTACCTTGGAACTTCACCAAATTTCATTTGGTATCTAATCATCCTGACAGACTTCAGCCTTCTGCTTGGCCTTGCTTGGTATAGCATGAACAGTACCCTCCCTTCAAAGATTTTCTTTTTGCAATCTCTGTCTACCTAACAGCTTGGTAATCAGTGGCTTGTCTTGCACTGACATGGGATACTAAGTGTCAATAATTAAGTTGATTCTTGTTCTTTTCTACCAGTATTCTTCTTGGTTTCCCTTCGTTGGTGTTCATCACTTTGGCTTTTAAATATTTTTACCAAATTATGTTCTATATTTTCTTGATCCAAACTAGCCCATGTTTTGCTTCCATCTGCACTTAGATGTATGTTCAATCACTGATAATTAACATATAATTACAACATTTATTTGAAATGTTTGCTCAGATAAAACCAATCAAACCTTCAAGCCTATTTTCAGACATTTTTACCCTTCTGTTCTACATTGTGTTTCTATCATTTCAATAAATCTCCTGGCTTTCGCTACACCACAGTCGTTTGCTCACCTGCTTTCAGCAGAATTGATTGCCTTAAGACTTGTGACCAGTCGAAAATAAAACAGTTGTTTCTAATAGTTAGAGACCAGAGAAACAATTCAAGTGCTATAAACCTCAAATTGGCCATCAGGTTTGTAACTCACCTTTTATTAAGATTACCCAGCCTGGAATTAATGTCTAGCAGTGGATGATCAAAAATTAAAGAAGAAGAAAATAAATTACCCAACATTTTGTTCATTACACGCTACTAAGTACAGGACTATTTAAATTGAAGTTGTTTCTGTGAGAAAATCTGTTCTTTTAGAGGCTGACAAAGAAGAAACAGAATCAATGCAAGCAGATGTGACTCCGGCGCCCCTCAAACGCATACCAGGTCGGTATCTTTGCTGCTTGAAACATTGTTGTCCCAAATATTTAAGCAGGACTGATAGACATGAGCTGTAAAAATCAATAAGGTAGGAAACTTGATAGATTTTGGTAGAAACAACAGATGATTAAAATGATACCAAAAGCGTATGGCCATATATCTGAAAGATTGTAGAAACATAAAATTTTATAAACTATTTGTCATGCCCCTCGTTATAGGCAGTATAATATCTATTAGATTAGATTACTTAGTGTGCAAACAGGCCCTTCGGCCAAACAAGTCCACACCAATCCGCCGAAGCGCAACCCACCTAGAACCATTCCCCTACATTTACCCCATCACCTAACACTGCGGGCCAATTTAGCATGGCCAATTCACTGGACCTGCACAGTTTTTGGACTGTGGGAGGAAACCGGAGCACCCGGAGGAAACGCACACAGACACGGGGACAATGTGCAAACTCCACACAGACAATTGCCTGAGGCAGGAATTGAACCCCTGTCTCTGGCGCTGTGAGGTAGCAGTGCTAATCACTGTGCCACCGCGTTGCCCCTCCCTTTTATTCTGTGTAAATCTGACTGTTACATTGTTGAAAATTGCATCCATTTTCAAGAGACATGACTTCTGGCTATCTTAGGAAGAATTCGCAACAGTTCGCTTTCCTCCTTGCAAAGGATCCAATGAAAGACCGACCCATTTCAATTAAATATGAAAAGATACTCGCATTTACTTTTTAGTTTTTGGAGTAGATTGGTATTGAATAGGATAGTGAGAACACAAATTTTAACATTCAAATACAAAGTGATTTGTATCGATACAGCCCATTTAAAAATATTTCTCAAAATCCCAAGGTGCTTCAGTGGAGCACCAGCAAATAAAATTTGTTAACTTTTGCACGAGATATTTGGAGAAGTAACCAAAAACCATTATATTTTGTGGAATGAAGAGTCAGAGAAGTTTTGAGAAAGATTTCCAGAGTTTAGGGCCTTGACAGTAAAAAGACAAAGCTGCCAGTGGTGCAGTAATAAAAAGTCTGGGAAGTCTAAGAGGCCAGAAGTAAAGTGCAGAGATCTGGATGAGTTGTAGGGCTGGAGGAGATTGCAAAGATATTGGGTTCAAAAGTTTCCTCATTGAGACATGTTACATGAGAGATCGTATAGCTCAGTAAGTGTGTGATCATTTAACAGAATTGTAGAGTTAGTAATAAACCCATACATTTAACTCCATATTTTTCAGACATACTTTCAAGTAAGGTGTTTAATAAAGTTTTACAAGAATATAATTTGGTCCTCAAAATTAGCCGAGCGCAGGTTTTGAATGTTGGCATTTGTGCAAGTTTTAGACACACGCACACATTCTTTTTCTCATAATTAAGTGGAAGAGCCGCTAATGGAGGAAGGGCCAAATGAATATGAACAGGATGAAGATTTCAAAGATGCTGAAAAAGGTGAGCTTTTGTAAACCTATTCCTGTTTACATAAAATAGTTAGGCAACATATCTCATCATCATATTTCATCCCCATGTGAGCAAGATGTTAAGAAGCCAAGAGTTAAGATCCAGTGTGTTTTAGCAGGTTTGTACAGTGTATATGTGAGTGAGTCTTGCCGTCCAGCAAGATCCCAAGTGAATTTATCTGTTCCTATGTGTATTAAATGTCAACAGGTGAAGCATCGTTCTTGAAGTTACAGTGAAAAGCTAGTTTAGCTTCCCTTGTATTATCCAGATAACTTAATTTGATATTTTGCAGCAGTCTTCATAGTGGAGGATACTGTAAACATTCCCAAAGATATAAACAAAGTGTTAACAAAAAGAAAGGTCATGGAATAGTTTTCTATTACAAGGGACAAAGTATTTGACAAACTAATTGGACTGAAGGCAGACAAGTTGCCAGGACCTGCTGTTCCTTTCCCAACAAACTTTAAGGAATTGGCTGCAGAGATAGTGGAGACATTGGTTAGAATATTCCAGAACTACCTGTATTTCTGGACAGTTCCAGAGGATTAGAAAACTGTGCATGTGTTGCTGCTCTCAAAGGGAGGGAGACAGCAGGAAACTGGGCCAGTAAGCCTAATACTTGCCGTTGGGAAAATGCTAGTCTATTTAGAAAAACTTAAGGCAGTCAAACAGACTCGATCAATATGCATTTGTGAAAGGGAAATCATTTTTTTGACATGCTTGGGTTCTTTGAGGACATAACAAGCCGTGTTAAAGGAAACTGATAGCTATAGTGTGTTTGAATTTCTAGAAGGCATTCAATAAGGTAACACATGAATGATTATTAAACAAGGTCAGAGCTCATGGTACTGTGGATAATGTGAATTAAATTGAATTAGGTTAATAGTCTCTCATACGTGAGTACAGTGAAAAATTTACAAGTTGGTACTTACGGTACCATCTTAGGTACAGAATCCTTGGTACAAAGCAGAGAAATAAGGAAAATAAAGTTTTGAAAATTTAAAGATTACAGTCCTCCTTACAAAAAGTAGAAAAACAAAGAAATGCAGTTAAGAGTTCAACACTACAGTCCACATGTGCCTGGCATCGCATTCCTCACATAGGCTCGGCCCCGAGCTACTCGCGAGGGCGAGGACCTGGCTCCGCACTCCTCGTGAGGGCTTAAGCCTTGCAGGCCCTCACCCCTGTCACCAGCCTAGCCTGCTTGCAGTTGCTGCCTTGCAGCCTGTTACTCTTCCTGCCACTACTTCAGGCTGCCTGCTGCTGCACTCCTGTGCTGGTACTGCTGACTCCCCAGCTGCTTCAGTGATCTGGATCTTGAAGAAGCAGTGATACTGCCAACTGCTAGAGTTGTGTCCAGGCACACCAGCTGCTCCATGGCTGACGGTCACAGCTCCCAGCTGCTGCTGTTCTGCTGCTGCCTCTATAACAGGGCTCTCAACAGAAAGTAAATACAGCAAAGAAACAAATTAAAAATAACTTAAGGGAGACAAATGGCTAGAAAAGCAGTTGAAGTGGACAAGCTGTGGCTCAGGAGCCCTCCTCTGCCGCCATCTTATCCTGGATTAAGGATTAGTTACCATGCAGAAGACAGAGTCTCGACTAATGGGTATTTTCCAGTTTGGAAAGGCTTAACTAACGGAGTGCCACAAGGGTCGGTCCAAGGACCTAAATGATTTACTATCAATATTAATGATCTGAAGACAGGCACAGTGTAATGTATCCGAGTTTGTACTGAGACAAAAACAGGAGGGATAACATGTTGTGATGAAATCTGAAATGGTATGTAGATAAATGGATTGTGGGCACAAACTTGGCAAGTGGAGCCTTATGTAAGGAAGTGTGATATCTTGCATTATGGCAGGAAGAGTCACAAGGCAGAGTATATTTATATGGAGAGAGGACCCTCAACCATGCAGTCTAGAGGGATTGGTGTGTTCTAGTGTATGGAAGACAAAGTTTGTTTGCCAGTGCAGCATGTATTCATCATGGGATATGGGCATTGACCATGTGCAAACCTATGATGACTTCCAGGGTTTTGACCCCGGATCAGTGAGATGTATCCACTTGGAGGGGAGTGCGTTGGTGTGATCCCTTAAGGCAAATGATATTTATTGCTAGGTGGCTAGAGTTTTAAAATTGGGGCAGCTTCTTATAACTGTGTGCAGTGTGTTCTTCTCAAGTACCGTGTACTCTTTTGTTCTGATTTGAGAGAATATATTGACATTAGAGACAGATCAAAATAGTTTTCACTGGACTTGTTCCTGGGGTGAAGTGGTTGACCTATCAAGAGCGGCTAAACAGATTAGTCTTTATTTGTTAGACTTCAGAAGAATGAGTGGTGATCTTCTTGAAGCATTCTTTTGGGACTTGACAAGGTAAATATTGAGTAAGTATTTCTACTAATGGGACATAGTTACAGAATAAGGATTCCCAATAGAGATGTGAACAAATTTATTTCCTCACAGGCAGGGAATGTCTGGAAATCTCTACCCTGGTTATGGAAGCTAGATCACAGCAAGCATTTAAAAAGGAGATAGATCTTAGAAGTACCAGGAGTTGTTAAGGGCTTTGATGAACTCACGTGGCAGAGTTGAGGCCAGGGCAGATCAGTCATAATAGAATAGATTTGTAGGATGGGCTTGAGAGACTGAATGGCCTCTGCTTGCATGTCTTCCAGTGATCAGCTTACATAGATCCAGAAGATTGGGACTATTTCCTTGGAGAAGGGATTTGATATTCAAAATTACCACGGTCTGAAAAATGGAGATGGAAAGAAATTGTTCACATTGGTAGATGGCTCAAGGGCAAGAATGCACATATTGGGGGTCATTGGCTGAGGTAAAAGTGGGGGCATGAAGGAAAATAGTTTGTACACAGTGATTGAGATCTGAAGGGCACAGCTTATGGTGGAGGCAGATTCAATCAAAACAATCAAGTAGCATTGCTCTGCAAAGGAAGAACCTGCAGAATTATGGGGTCAAGGCAAGGCAGGGATAAGTTTCTCCTTTTGAGAATTGACGATGGTATGATCAGTTGAATAACCTCCTTGGGTACTTCAAAAGTTTTGTGTTTTGAGAGAGATATGAGATATTTGGAATGGAAATATATATCCAAAAACATCTCCCAGTTGAAGGAATAGTTACCTTGATGTAGTCATTCAGGCAAAAGTGATATTAAGTTCTGTGCGTTGGATCCCATTACGTCCATGGATAATTGACAAGGTGATCACATTTGGTGGGACTGACTGAGACATTAGTAGACCTGACCCTGCTCATCTTTGAGTATCATGAAAGTTTTGTGGCAACTCTGATAAAGCAAGGCCTTTCTGCTGCCTTGTGAGCATAAAGGATTCTCATCACTACTTAAAATAAACCGCAGGGAGTCCCTGGTGTCGTAGTTGATATTTATCCTTCAATTAATACCAAAATAACACACGGTTGTTAATATATGACCATTTGAAGGAGCATGCCACACTTCCTACATTACACCAGTTCAAGACTTAAAATGTCTTTCATTAACTCGAAAAACTTCAGGATGTCCTGAGATTATAAAAGCCATCCTAGAAATGCCAGTCTTTTTGCAGTAGACAGGCAGGAGGCTGGAAGAACACAGCAAGCTAGGCAACATTGGGAGGTGCAGAAGGCAAAGCTTCTGGTGTAAGTCTTTTTCAGGACCGGGGGTAGGTGTCAGGGGCAGTTTGGTGGAGTGGAGATACGAGAAGACAGCTAGAGGGTACGACCTGGTTGGTCAGTGGTAGGAATGAATCCATTTGGTGGCTGGGAGCAGTGGTAGGGAGGGAGGAGGGGTTGGGAAGTGAGTTGGGGAATGGGGAGGGAGGTTATCTGAAATTGGAGAACTTAGTATTAAGTCTTGTGGACTGTAGGCTGCCCAGATGGAAGATGAGGTGTTGTTTCTCTAGTAGGCACTGTGATTTGTTTTGTCAATGGAGAAAGTCGAGGATTGTCATGTTGGAAAGGGATGATTGGGCAAATCGAAATGGGCAGTGACTAGGAGGTCTGGTCAGCCCCTGCAGTTCCAGCTGTGAGGCATGGTGAGCCATTCCCTAACTTTACATTTGGTCTCTCAGATGTAGAGAAGACCACATCGGGAGTACCTGATCCAGTAAACTAGGTTGAAAT
Source organism: Hemiscyllium ocellatum (assembly GCF_020745735.1). NCBI lineage: Eukaryota > Metazoa > Chordata > Chondrichthyes > Orectolobiformes > Hemiscylliidae > Hemiscyllium > Hemiscyllium ocellatum. The sequence continues at coordinate 3,624,264 of NC_083404.1, read as the reverse complement.
AGAGGCAGGTGAAACCGTCTCACCTGGAGGACTGTTTGGGACCCTGGATGGAGGAGAGGGGTGTGGGAGGGTGGGGAATAAGGATTTGGTGAGTTTACCAAGGACTATTTGAGTGAACGGTCCTTGTGGAAGGCAGTGAGCTGTGGAGAAGGAAAGATTCAGATGTTCTTGGTTGTGAAGCCTAGTTGGAGTTGGTGGAAGTGTTTCAGGATGATGCAAGAGACTGGTGGGGAGGTAGGTGAGGACAGAGGAGACTCTGTCTTTACACAGTGCATTACTTTCTCTGAAGGGTAGACTAGATTGTGTTTATCACTGACTGCAGTTTAACATGATGGAAGAAGACTGCTCTGGAGATATAAAAGTAGGACAAGATTGTGGATAGAGTTTGGTGTTGGTGATGCATGAAATGGTCCTAAAGATGATATGATACACATCTGGGAGAGGGAAATTATTATAGAAAGGTATAATCATCTGTGACCGTGCAAGGGGCAATGGAGGCATCCACTCGAAGATAAGAATTGAAAGCCAATAAGAGGAGAGTGTCGAAACTGAAGCTGATTGTGAGAGAAATCAAAAGCTTGAAGAACTGGGGAGATGTTCCCAAGAGGGAGTAATAAATAATAGTTCTTGATCATCTTGTCTGTTCTTTTTTATAGTGTGTTTAATGCTGCATTCCCTCGAAGGTTGTATATGTGATTGATGAAACATATAAATGTAAATGCAGATGCTTATACGGTGGTTTGCTTCTAGATGAAGAAATTGAAATCTGTGCTTGAAATTCAATTTTAATAACCTAGTAATAGAATGCAAGGTTCTGCTTTCCGTTTGCAGATGAAGTTCGAGATGATACGTTTGAGCCTGAACCTGTGGAAGCAGATACTCGAGGTTTGTACATCACTTTTAATTACTTAATTAAAATATCAACATTCCATTCCTTAAATAGAATACTTTTTGAGTTTAAAGTGGTAGAAGAGAAGATTATACATTTATGTGCAAAAATGTTTACTGATTGTGATTGTTTCAACTGGATGTTATACCCTCGATTTTAATAAATCGGTGAATCTCTATTATAGAAGAGTCTGAGTACATGGAAGAGGAAGTGTCTGAAGGATCGGAGGTTCCAGGTACTCCATGCAATTTTATTTATGTTAATTAGTGTAATAATTTCTGTTGGTAGGAGAGCGTTACATGGTGCTGGATAATAGAATACTTGAATTGTAACTTTGAGATGCTGATTTTCCTTCGTGCCAAAGATCCATCTTTTCAACTGTCACAATATGTAATGTGTTAAACAGGCAGCGTATGTCTGTCAACAGAAGTGAAGTTAACAATTCAGTTTGTCTGTCTTTGCAACAAGGGAGTGATGCAAGGTACAAAAAAGAAAGATGATTAATTTATTTGGAAGAATCATGTGCATTTGATTAACTTGTCCAGTCAGATACTAACTTAAAATAAGAGTGCCTATAATGCAGCACCTGGTATGAGCCCAGAGAACCCCATAAAGTACACGTAGCTTTGAGATATGAAGTTAGTAAAGAGCTGTCCTAAGTATTGTTTCATTCTGAATATTTTATTGCTCTTGCCTGTGTGAATATATATTCTTGTAAGTTATTCCACGAGTAATGGCACTCAGTGAAGTTTTAATCAATGATTATACATGTAAAATAACTTAGCAATTCCCATTCTAGTAACTTAATTGGATGAGTTAATCGCTTATTTCATTCTAAAGTGTCCTTTAAGGACACGATCCCTTGGAGACACAAGCAGAATACTACAGAAACTGAAAATCTAGAATAGAAAAAATATCTGCTGCAAATAATAATTGAAGTGTGGCAGCATCTGTGGAGAGAGAAAAATAGTTAATTGTGTTTGATCTTTGATCTATCAGAACTGGACCAGGACCAATGCATGGTCATGGACTTGAATTGCTAACTCTTTCTTTCCTCACTGATACTGCCAGATACGATGAGTATGTTCCAGCATTTATAATAGCTGCTAAATCAATGAGACTTCAGCATTGAATGTTCATCACCTTTCTAGTAAACAAAACTGATTCTTCTATGGAACATTTGATTGGAAATAAAACAGATTTTTCCAGCCTCCAAAGCTAATTTCTCTCATAAGAACATGTACTAGGAACAGGAGTAGGTGATTCAGACTCTTAAGCCTGCTGCACTATTTCACGCGATCATGGTTGATCTCATCTCTGTTTCAACTCCACTTTCCTGTCTGCTTCCCATAACCCTTCAACCAATTAGTAATTAACAATTTATCTATTTCCTCCTCCAATTTATTCAGTGTCTAGCATCCACCCCACTCTGGGGTAATAAATTCCAGAGTTGTGATCCTTTGAGTGAAATAATTCTTCCTCATCTCTGTTTTAAATCTGTTACCTCTTATCCTATATTAATTACTGGTTATAGAGTCATAGAGGTGTACAGCATGGAAACATACCCTTTGGTCCAACCCATTCATGCTATGAACCTGCACTCCAAGGTCTCTTTGTTCAACCATTCAACATTTCCCCAGAAGGGGAAACATCCTCCCTACATCTACTTTCTTAGTCCCTATTAGCATCTTGTATACCTCAATTAAATCTGATTCATCCTTCTAAACTTGTGTATTGACCTCATTAGATATGTTTTTCACCTCTGAATAACCTAGTGAACCATCTTTGAACTGCCTCCACTGCAATTACAACCTTCCTCAAGTAAGAGCACCAAAGTTTTATGTGGTGCTCCAGATGTGGTCTCACCAATGCTTTGTATAGTTGCTGCAACACTTCTCTACTATAATACTCCATTCCTTTAGCAGTAAATGCCAAAATTCTTTACACTTCTGTTCATTGTATCCAAAAATGTACAGTCAGTCTGCATTGTGATGTTTAGGTCAACCTTGTCACAGCACGTCAGTTCAAGAAACTCTAATAAATTTGTCAAATGTGAAATCCCATTCACAAAAGCAACTCTTTCTGATTACCTTGAATTTTTCAAAGTGCCCAGTTATAGCTTCCTCCATTCTAGCATTTAACACCTAGCATCTTCTCTGTGACAATCTAACTGGCCTGTGTTTCCTGTCTTTCTCCCCTCTTGAATAGTCGATTTACATTTGCTACTTTCAAAACTGAAGGAACCTTTCCAGAATATAAACAAATTTCAACTTTCAATGAACCCTCCTTTGTATCTGCTCCTGTTGCATAGCAACCATCATTTTGTT